>NC_079442.1:23432794-23805294 GCF_903798145.1 Danio aesculapii | reverse complement strand
TTGTGCTTTATTTTTGTTTGTCATGACTCATGAAAATGGACACTTGACCAACTTTTTCTGTAATGTTTTCAGTAGTTTGTGCCTAAATACTCTTTAATTAATCAAGATTCTATTACATGCTAATTTATTAATCCAACTTCTTCAAGTGTTCAGTGTTTTGAACGATACTGAGTGTATTCTGACCTACAGTAATAGCTATTTCAGCAGCATGTGACTCTCAAAGACGACATGTATTTGATATAGCCTAAAACAAACGGTTCGAGTAGGCCAGCAAACATTGGTCGGACGGCAATGTCCTCTCCCTGGCCAAAAGGGGTCACGGCAGGACGGCACAAATGGTGTACAGTCGGTTCCGAAGACTACGTCCTCTCTCCGGCCAAAATTAGTCATGGCTAGACGGCACAAATGCACAACATCTCCCAAAATGCATTATTATACACTTGCTTGTATACATGTGTACATCTCTATATTAAATTAGGGTTGCATGTATTTACAATTTTATGTACATGTCAACTAATTAATTAATTTGCACCATGATTTTAGCATCACAAAAACATCTGTGGTCAAAGCTCTTTTGAGTTCACTGTTTTGTACATACAGATAATTTTATCTTTTTATGTCATGTACAATATAGGAAATGGTCTGTAAGAATTCCGCAGAAAAGGCTTGACTTGATGTTTTGGGCATTACTCATGGACTGCTGAAAGTCATTGATTTCTAATAAGCCTTTTAATGCCTTTTAATGTTTGATGGATTAAATTTCAGCTATGCAGAGAATAATGTTGCATCATTGCACCCAGTTTAAAAAAAAACATTGCTAATTATTTATAGCAGAAATACTCCCATAATTCATGCAACATCGTTGTGCTTGGAGTAAATGTGATATGACTCTATTGGCCAGCTAATTAAGACTTGTTCATTAATATTTATTGCAAAATGTGACCCTGAATAGGCTATTTGTGGGGATAGACAAAAATACATTGTATGAGCTAAAAATATTGATTTATTGCATTTGTGTGAATTATAACACGTGGAATTTTGAGTTTCTTAAAAAACAACTAGCCTGATGTGACTAAAACATATTTTTCAGTGTTTTTTATGTCTGTGAACAGGAGCTATTTAAACAGCATGTTTGTCTGCACATAAACCTTGTGCCTTGTGAAAAAAAATGTGCTTAACCTGTGTTAAACTATTCGGTTAAGCTGTAGTAAGGGAATAGGAAATATACTGCAGCTCATTCATAACATTTTGTAGGTTTACTTGCATTGTTTGTTTACTAGTTTGCAAAAAACATCTGTTTTTTTTTTGTGAATTATCATTGGTGTGCTCAGCGTCTTAATTTGATATAATATAAATAATTGTGATATAATTGTAATGGCCGCCCCATTAGTGGACAACAAAACCGCTAGGCTGCAAAACCATTAGGCTACGAAATTAAATGGATCTAGTATACCCAATTTTAAATAATTGTAATTTCCAAACAATCTTTTAAAAAAACACTCCAGTTTTTTTTTTTTTTTTTTTCTCGGGAAAAGTCTAATTTTAGTCAATTTAAACAGTTGAGTTTTATAATTTTTTGTATACATTCAGCCAGTCTCTAAGTCTGGCTTAAATCACTGAATTGTAAAACAGGCCATTAATATCACACTCAAAAAATGAGTTTCGATAATTTTCTTATTTAAGAACCCTCAACCCTTCTGAAGTTACATCACTTCTGCACAGGCACTGATATTATGCAGCACCCAAAAATAGTTCCCAGACAACTAGCTAACAGCGCTGTGTAATATCATTGTGCCTGCTGCAGCCGTGGTACAGCAGTAAAGTCTCTTGAATATTACACCAGACAAAATGATAGTTACTAGAAATATCAGCCAAGAAAATAGCAACTGGTCATTACATTTCTTAGTACACAATGTATCTATGAAGGAGTCAAGCTTTAAATAAAAAAAATCAGCAAAACTTTTAGAATTTTTCTATATGCTAATGGTCTAATCAAGTATTTATGCTAAGCTAAAAGTGCTCCTAGATGAATTCAAAAATAGTAAAACTCAACTGTTTAACTCTTGCGCACTTGTAAAATGAAAAAAGGTGTAGTTTTTCTTTAACTTCTTAATATGCTTTGCCCTTTGAATGAGTAAAAGTGACTGAATATGCCTTTTAAAAATTCTACAGTCATACAGCTATCAGGCTGAGCACCACATCGGTTCTGTCGCCTGTGTTTGTGTGTGAGAAGCCCTTTAGCAGGTCTGTCAGCCTGAGCGTCGCAGTCCCTCTTTCTAGCCTCTCGGTGCTGGAAAGCTGGGAGTCATTAATGGAGGAATTCAGAGGCCCTGAAATCACACATCTCATCACCCCTCCCACCCCAAAAAAACAAGGCTACAGAAAAAAAGGGACAGTAGAAGAAGAAAATGAAAAAGGTGTTTATTTTCCAGCGCTGGAAGCCGTTGAGCTAGTGATCAGCAATGGCAGGCTGACATTTCAATGGTAACACCCAGAGGAGCGTTACGTTACAGTGATGGCTGCCATCAGCCCGGAGCGAGTCCAGTTTAGAGGCTTTAATGCAGTCGTCCGGTGCCAGAGAGTGATGGAATAACATCTATCCTCGAGAATCAGCTAGACTACATGAAAAAAACTGGCAGGGGTGAAGGACAAAACAGCCATTGTAATATCTAATGATGTATGCTGGTGGCGATTAAAGCGAGTAAACGAATTCATTTGTTTCAGCAACCATATGCGGTAACTACGCTCAACACATATGGGCCATATGGTAGTAAAAGCAGTGATAACAAAGACGTTAACTGAAACATTTCAGCATCTCAAGACTGATGTTTGGAAACAGGATTACCTCACCAGCCAACGCTGAAGATTTCCAAGCTAAAGGCCCTGTTTATCCATGGTATATGTGCTTTGGTTGATCAGATCACATATACACATTCTTGCATTTTTGGGGGGAGATAATTTAATGTTTTATGTCCAGTCTACTTAAAGTTGTAAAAACAATTAACTTAATTAAACAATTAAATTAACACAAAAAAATTGTTGAGCCCAGCATTTTTACAGTGTAGTAGATGAAGGATACATATTCCTGTTTACATCTGGGGTTTTAATCTGTCTCTTTTGTACACTTTTAACCACAATAATGTTTTCTTTGAGGGCTCTATAAATACAGTATGCAGTGTTAGGGGAAGTTACTTTAGAAAGTAATGCATTACAATGAGTTACACCCCAAAAAAGTAGCATTACTTAGTTACTTTTTATGATAAAAGTACCTGCGTTACCTTTTCTGACCTGGCTGAGGCTTGGTAGCAGCTTTTGTTTGGATTGGTTCAAATGTTTTTTCATTATTTTTTTTTTTTCAGCCACTTTATTTTAAGCTATAATTCTCCCTATTAACAAACCATTTGTTACAGCCAGGCCAGGTTCTCCCCACTCACAGTCACATGATTCACCCCGTTCGTCATCACCGCAATCAGCAGGATCCCCGTTACCCGAATACTAATCACCAGCGCACCTGCACGTCATCTCATGCTCATTACTTTACTCCATAAATACCTGCATGCTCCTTCACTCAGCGTCCGACCTTGTCACATCGAGAAGGATGAAACATACGGTCAGTCATTTTCTGTTACTCCGCGTTTTACTTAACCTGTCTGTTTGTTTACGCAATGTCTTCGTGTCTCTTCCTAGTGTGATTTCCTCCTGTTTGTATGTCACTAAATCCTGACTGTCCATCATCGTCGCCAGTTCACTCCAAGGCTCCACTGCTCAATCTGCAAGATCAAGACTATCTGCTTGTCACATATCGGGTTTACAACATTCTGCAACAAACTGTTTACTTGTGCTCCCTCAGTTCTGGTTGGGCATGGGCTGATATAAGATTCTGACTGTATGATAACGTTTGAGTAATATCATGATTTCACGGTATTGTGATTATTGCTCTTATTTGTGTATGTCTGGGTAAACCAACTTTTTTAAAAAAAATTTTTATATATGGCTTTTAAAAACGTTGACTTTTCCAAACCGTGGTATACCTTAAACCGTTATCGTTCCAGTCCCTCTTCTGTGGTATTATTAAACTTCTGAACAGTTTAAAAACTAATAATATATCAAAGTTTAAAGGAATTATATTCAAAGTTATCCAAGGGATGTTATCTTGCATCTCCTTACTACCACTCCATAACTCCAATTTAACTTCTGAGTAATTATAATTAAGGTAGTAGTTAGGTCTGGGTATAAGAATGTGATCATGTAAAATATCATCTTTTTATAAGTACTACTAAACAACCATGATCTTAATAGGTAGCCATCAGTTAATAGTGAGAGTTGGTACTTAAACTAAACTATAACCTTTTTCCCTATTAAAATGTGTACAATTTTTAGACTGTAAAGAGGAAGACTTGCTTCAACTCCTCCTGCACTGTTAAAAACAACAGTATCTGGTAATTTTCACAAGTGTTTATTAATGGTTGTGAATTGCATTTCATTTCTAACTTGGACACTGCTCTGTTGACTTTTGCTGTTGAAATTTCAACTTTTCAGTTTTAACAAACTGCCCTTTTTTTTTTTTTTTTTTTTTTTTTTTTTTAAACCGTGTACTGGCAGTTTATTACAAGGGTTTCATGGTTAAAAGTTGTTTGAAGAAAAACCAAATGCTCCTAAAGCAATTCAAAAGCATAAATAAAGGAACAAATTAACTGTCAAATTGTTTCCCACCATCTCATAGGTTATATAGTAAAATAAGAGATTTCGTAGTAAAATGTCCTTCATATGCACTTGAGCTATTAAGATGTGTGGGTAAAAAGAAAGAAAACACTTGTGTGTGTGTGTGCGCTCCTCAGCAGTTGAGTGTACATCAAAGTAAGCATGATTTCCTTTTAAGCCCAGAGTTTCAGAATTGAGTTTGTGTCTGTGAGAACCTGTGCGATACAATAGACGAAGTAAGGAATAACTGACAATGTGCTATTGAATTGTTAGAAAATGAGGGTAAACTAAAGTCAATTATTTAGATTAAACTATCACATCTAAAGAAATTGTTCAGCTGTATTATTAGTTTTTAATGCATCACCCAGAGCCTCTGTGATTAATTCCAAATCATAATTTTATAGCTGGCAACAGAGCTTGAGCTATTGAAAACAAACTACTAGAAAAAAGTTAATTACTAGAGAGAGGCAATATCTTATTTATTAGATTTTAGACTTTTGTGGTCTGTATATTAATTTTACACAATGGAAATTGTTTGGTGTATTGATGGAACTACTTTAGCTGTATGTTGATCTGGAAATCATTGCACACGTTAGAATGTTCATCAGCCAACCAGAAGTAACCATTCAACAGCCCCTTAGCATAAATAAAATACACTGGACCTTTTAGCCAAGAAGGCATAACAGCTAATGCTAACATTGCAGAATTAGTGGTATGCAGGTAAGCAGATCAGAGGCTATTATGCGATTGGCTAATTTGTTTCACGTGATCCGAGTTAGCCGTCACGCTTTTTTAAAAGGTAAGTAATATAGAGCCTCCCAATATTAATACAATCTTTAGGAAATAATATCTGTATTGATGGTGAAGTGGAAATAAATTTTTCATATTTCTTCGGCTTTGATTCTTTCAGTCTTTGATTTATTAGAGGTCGCCACAGCGGCATGAACCTTCCAGCCACAACCCAGTACTGGAAAACACCCATGCACTCTCATTCACATTCATTCACACTAATTTAGTTTCTTCAATTCACCTACAGTGCATGTCTTTGAACTGTAAGGGGAAACTAGAGCACCCAAAGGAAAAAATGCAAACTCCACACAGAAATGCTAACTGACCCAGCCAGGTCTCGAACCAGCAACCTTCCTGCTGTGAAGCGACTGTGCTAACCGCTGAGCCACTGTGCTGTCTGAAGTTAAAATGGACTGAATCATTTTTTTTTTGTTATATGTAATACAATGTTATTTTTAGCACCTTAACAAGTTTCTCATTTGAATGTTATCTTTTATATATATATACCAGCAGACACCTTAATGTCAAAACAACATAAAAATCACATTAAAAAAATGCTAAACGATTTTTATATCAAAAGCTTGACGTCAATTTGACATTCACGCATGATGCCATTTTGACCACCAATATTGTGACAAACGTTTGAGAATATAAGAAAAGTTTGTAAGATTTTACAATACAGGACAATATTAACATAAACAAACAATAAACAATTGTGTGCAGCATGTACTAGTTACAGTTCTTCATTTACTAATGAAGTAACAATGAACTTTATTTTCAGTAAATAACAAAGATGAATAAATACTGTAATGTACTGTTAATTTGTTTTTGTTTATTTGTGCATTAACATTACCTATGTGTTCTGTATTTTAAAGTGTTACTAAAATGTTTTATTCATCTGGAAGCTACAATTCCAAATTTACACAGGATATTGTATCCCTACATATATTTAAAGTACCTTGATGTCAAAATGACATCATATTGGCATCTAATTTTGCCATCAAAAGTTAATTCAGGACAGTCCTGTAATTGATATTTGGCTTTGCTTTATGTCAATGTTTGATGTCAATATGATGTTGTTTTGACATCGAGGTAGTCCCTTGAAATCAGATCTTTTGCATATTAGACATGTTTTTATGATGTCATTTTGACATCAGCAACCCAGGCTCATTCTGATTATGTACCCCTATATAAACTTCTGGACAAAACAAATACATCCCAGGAGCTGCGTTTTTTGCAGTTTTTGCAAATCCACCAGAGGCCGCTGTTAACTGACTGACCAATCGACTGGCCCACCCTCCTCCTCCCCTAAACTAAGCTGCTAGTTTTTATTTTTTTTCAAAATCACTGATTGACCCACCAAGCCACTTCTTTTAACCAAACTGCAGTACTTTCAAAAGAAATTCAAAAAAAGAAAACCCCTCGCCTGTTTTTTTACCATGTTTTCAGATTTTACCACATTCTCACTCTGTTATTTACTTGTTTGTTTTATTTTTTGCTTTTGTCTTGCCAGCTTTCTGGAACTGTTCTTCACCAGACTATCGTCACGGTCAACTCCTCTCTGCGTCTCAAGTTCGCCAATGTACGTGATGAGCCACTGGACATACTGGTACCAGCGGAAAAGCTGTCCATATAGAGATAAGTGATCAGCTGGTAAGCGCAAAAAGGAACGGTGTCATACCGCCCCGTAGCGTTCGTTTTAAAGCCGAATTGCAGCCATACGTTCCTCTGGCTACATAATTCGCAATCAAGGTGCCCACTGGAATGTCTATGTACAGTTCTCAGCAAAGCAGTTCTCCAGACTCAGAAACAAAGCTTATGTTTTCGTTTAAATTCACTCTATACCCCCCCCACCTCCCCCCGCCCATCATTCTGTTATAAGTAAGGCAAACTATTTTGGCACATATAGGTACACAAAGGGGCTCTGCAGTTGGGGGAGATGGCATGTGAATAATTACTTTGTTTACTTTGATTTCATTTCGCATCATTTATTTCGCTATTTACATTTCTACCCCAGTGATTGTGAAGCACAAGGCAAGGCCAAGATCTCTCGTAATGCTTACACAGAAATCAGTTTCTCTCTGCCTGCTTTCCAATCCCAACCACATGTTTACACTGCTATGATGTCGATGTGTTTATTGTAAAGATGACAAACCTATGCTACATTGCCACGCAAGATTTTTTTTTTCAACCCCCGCAGAGCCCTAAAGTCGCCTCCCTAAAAAAAGCTTTCCTCTTTTGTTTAACTAGTCTGTCCATGCCAACGAATATGCAGCGATCTATGGAAACATATGCGTCATCTAAAGGGAGAGAGATGTGAGTGTGAAGGTTTAGGAAAAAAGTTAAATGCTTTCATGTGTATTTGAAAGTGTTGTGTGAGCACAATATTCTGCTAATCTAAATAAAATTAGGGCATCTGATTTCACAAGGCTGGGATGGATGGATGATTGAATGGATGGATGGAGGGGTAAACTATAGCTTTTTTCAGCTTGAGATGATGCAAAGGGTGGGGAGAGGGTAACGAGAAGAGGCCTGTGTTTGTAAATGATTAGGAATTCGGTAATGTTTTGTCCATTCACAAATGGAGGTATGTTGTTGTTGTGTTTTTTTTTTTTTTTCTTGCATCCTGCCGTATTGATTTTGGCACCGGGACAGAGACCTAATGAGGAACATCTTAGTGTTCTGTTCAGGAGTAAGGGAAGGATGGAATGTGAGATTGACAGGCGGACGGGTGCAGCGACAGCAGTAATGCGGTCTGCACCGGTCCGTTTTGGCAAAGGAGCTGAGCCGAAAGGCAAAGCTCTTGATTTACCAGTCAGTCTACGTTCCTACTTGCCTATGGTCATCACCAAAAGGACAAGATCTCAGATACAAGCAGCCAAAATGAGTTTCCTTCTCTGGCTGCAGTGCATACCCTTATAGATAGGGTGAGGAGCTCTGTCACCCGGGAGGAGCTGGGAGTAGAGCCACTGCTCCTCACCATCGAGAGAAGTCAGCTGAGGTGGCTCGGGCATCTGTTTCGGATGCTTCGTTGATGCCTACCTATAGGGAGGTGTTCCAGGCATGTCCCACCGGGCGGAGACCTCGGGAAAAAATGCAGGACACGCTGGAGGGACCAGGGGCTGACTGGCCATAGCAAGCACTGGGACATTTCAAGGTGGCCTGATGGTCAATCTGGCCTGCCACCGTGACTCTGGCCTGCCGCGCACCCGATCGTCAACCCCCACCCCCCCTCCCCCCCCTTCACTTACAGATCATCATCCCCACCACGCTCTTTACTTACTAATCGCCACCCCTGCCTCTCTTCACTTACCGGTCATCAAACCCCTAACGCTCTTTAGTCCCAGAAAAGCGAATGAATGAATGGTTAATACTATTACAGTGCACTCATGGTAAACTTGACTTTAACCCTTTGTGCACAAGTAGGTTACTAAGGGTTGATGGAGCAATATTTTATTTTGAAGTCGATTCAGTGGTGGGCACATGTCCCTTCCGTCCATGCCAATTCTATGCCCTTGGTTTGCATGACTGTTTTCAACCTAAATTTACATAACATGAGCATTTTAGTGGCTTGAGTCTTTCCGGGAAATATGTTTCATTCATTCATTCATTTTCTTTTTAGCTCAGGCCCTTTTAATAATCAGGGGTCGCCACCGCAGAATGAACCACCGACTTATCCAGCATATGTTTTACGCAGCGGATGCCCTTCCAGCTGCAACCCATCATTGGGAAAGAAATAGGTTACAATATGCAAGTATTTCATATTGTTGACTACAAAATTTAATTTGTGTTATGTGAATATGAATAATGTGTTCAGTCTATATCTGTCTCCTAACAACCTAATATGTCCAACTAGTAGTTTTCACGAATAGGAAATGTTCAACTTTTCATCTGTTTTTAAATAACCAAAGAATTTTTTGTTTGTTTGGTTTTTAAATAGTGTTAAGTCAATGTAATGTTGAGCTTGAAAGTGGAGTTTTATGTCTTGGATATTCATGAGACTGCAGCCAATGCACAAGATAATGCCCACAAACTCAACAAACATAATTTTTTTATGGTAACATCAAAATTCTAATGTAAAAAGTGTCATCGGCAACAGTTTTTTTTTTTTTTTTTTTTTAATGATGATGATGATTATTATTATTTTATTTATTTAATCATATTTTTTATCATTATTATATAAAAGTTGAAATAAACTGTGAAGTTGTTCTGTTTTCCACCATAATATTTTAGATCAGTATGTACTAGTTGTGCAAGTCTTGAATAAACGGTCTGTAAAGGTTATTGCTGTAAAGCCATTTCTAATCCAAGTGTCAAAAACAGACTGATGAAACAGAACAAGACTTGGTAGCAATCTACAACACAGCCTGTTGATAGAAAATGATCAGCCTAAAAATTGTCTATAACCTAAGTATTTATGCAAAACCAAACATGTAACCTCAGAAAAAAATATGTAGTGTGTAGTATTTGTTCTGTCACATCATAACTACTTTGTCACCAGAAAATTTGAAAATCGGTGGGATTACTTGTCTAGCAACAGATTCATTACAACAGCATGTAATGTAAATAAAATATGTAAGCTAACCTAACTTTGAAAGGTCACTTTTATTAATTTTAATATCAGAATGAATAAAATGTTGATATTTACTCATTGTAGACTATTTGCTAAACAAGAATAAAAAAAAAAAGAACAAGGGCTGTACTGTAAGTGTATCAAACACCAAACTAAAAGGTTTTATTTATATATTTACGTTTAATGGCATTCTCAGTGTAATGTCTTGTAAGCAAACTGAAATAGTCAAGGGATAATTTGTCCATCACCCTTCAGAATAATTACTACACTGTAAAGCCAAAAAAGTTAAGGTAACTCAAACCATTTGAGGAAACCGATCTCTACAAACCATTTGAGTAAAAAAAACAACTAATCTTTATGAGTACTGTAAATTTATTCCATTTAAGTTGAAGTAATGAGGTATTTAATTATCTCATTACCTCCAACACTGAGTTCAAAACTCTTTTCAGATGAGTAGAATTTTGAGTAAATTACACATTTCAGTTGATATACTGTAGTTGACTGTTGGGTTTTACAGTGTGCAGGTCTTTTAAAACATTTTGTAACCTTGGAAGTCAAGCAGCAATTCTTAAAAAGCAATTCTCAACTGAATTTTAAACTATTGTCAATTTCCACATAAGACAAAACAAAATACTGTATATATAATTAAATTACATTAAATATAGAAAATATCACAAAGTCGATCAAAAAAAGGGGAAAATTATGTCATTTATTTATTGTATCACTCAACATGTATGATTTCTCTAACACACACACACACACACACACACACACACACACACACACACACACACACACACACACATAACTAAATATATATATAATTGTCACAGAAAAAAGTATGTCATATATTTAGCAGTCTGCATGCACTTTCCTTTTTTTAGTGAACTATCCCTTTAAGACAAAGTATTCCGGCTCTTTCTGGTTGTCAGATGTTAGTGAAACATGTTCATAGTTAATGTGATGAACTACACCTGTGCTAACTCTGCTACAACACCTGTGTGAACCTGAGGGGAACTGACTTCATCCACTAAAATCAACCTTGGGACCAGTTGGTTAAAAGTAATTGCACATTTAATACATTTTTAAGTGTGGCTTTTTTCGCCAAATACACATTGGGGCCACTGTGTATTAGAAATGTTCTTGAATTGTTCAATAGTTGGAATCAGCTCACTGCTGATCTTCTTGATCTGACGAATATCCTACATTCCATTCATATTGCAGAGCTGGGAATTGTCATATCTGAATACAACAAGAAACAAAACCAAGATGGATGCATCCACTGGTAGAAATACCAGTCAATGAAAATGTAAATAAATGATCAAAAATGGCTTGCATGCATAAAGAACTCCAATTTGCTTATAACTGATTATTCATATTTATAAGCACATTTTATACCTTGAGGCTTAATGATGTCATTTATTATTCCTTTTCCTCATTTACCTAAAATTAGACATTAGTCGTAGTTGGCATTCTTCAGTTAATCACAATATATCAAGAAAGAATAAATACAATTATAAGAGAATGTCTATTTTCTTAATAGAATTTTCACAAAAACTACATAGGCCCAGCAAACATTGTATCCAATGTCAGGCCAACATCAATGTCCAACCTAAAATCAACCAAATATTAACGTCCAATATTGTTACAGCTTAACGATGTGTGGACATTACGAGTATGGCATCTATCAGACGTTGGATTTTGGTTGCCATACCTGACAAATAAATGTCAGTATTTGACGTCAATATGACCTTGGTTTTAAGATGTTGGCTGGACGTTGGATTTTGATCACTTTCCCTTCACAACCTAAAATCAACCAACTATCAATGTCATTTAATATTGTGATCCATAGTATGGAATAGTGTAAGTATATTTTTCCTGTTCAACAATAATTAAATATCTGCTATATGCACCCAACCCGCACTGAGCTGGAATCGAACTGGTGATTCTTTGCATAAAAGTCGGTTACACTTACAAGCCTTGCATGGCTTATAGCGTCTGTTGCTAGAGCAGCTTTAGAGGTCAGGGGAGTGAGGTTTTCTTGCTTAGCACTTCACTAGCTTGCCTCCATTACACAGTCAAATGTCAATTTCACTTGATGGTGGATCTATTAATGAATGATTTTAAAATATAAGCCAGGTGCTGAATGTACTGGGGAGTTGCACTGTGATGTTGACGATGATAAAATCCTTTGTTAACTTACCCATGTTGTAACCTATCCATGACCACTCTGTAGTTCCCCCTGATGGACCTTTTTCACAAAACTGTTGTAGAAACTACTTCATAAATCCTTTAAAGTGTTTAATGTTTAAATTTAAAAATACTCGTATGTACATTTATATGTATTTAATTATGTATTATATCAGAGTCAGAATCAGAAAGAGCTTTATTGCCAGGTATGTTCACACATACGAGGAATTTGTTTTCGGGACAGAGCTCCGACAGTGCAACAGAATTACAGAGACAGGACAAAAAACAGATAATAAATATATATATATAAAAAAAAAATTGAAGTAGTGAGTGCAAATATACAGATTGACAAGTGCATGTACATGTTTATTACTATATACAACGTTATATGTGCAGCTGTTATGTGCAAATTGGCATGTAAAGTGTGTTGTTAAATAAGTGTATATGTGTATAAAAGTGTATAACAAGTAGTGATGTTGGTTCCGCAATTATTATCATCAAGTGTTCATGAAATGGATTGCCTGAGGGAAGAAACTGTTTCTGTGTCGGGCTGTTCTGGTGCGCAGTGCTCTGTAGCGTCGACCAGAAGGTAAAAGTTCAAAGAGGCAGTGTGCTGGGTGTGAGGGGTCCAGAGTGATTTTGGCAGCCCTTCTGCTCGCTCTGGATAAGTACCAGATATATCATCTGGTACTGGTATATCATCAAATTACAAAAAATAAACATCCACTTATATCGAGTTTCTTAGTGTCTATGAGAGGGACAGTAAATTTTATGTTGTTCTCTCTTCTGGCTGCACTTATCAGTCTCACACAATTTATTACTTTTTCTAAAAACCTTGATAACACTATTGTTGAGGGTTTTTTTTAATTATTTGACTAAAAAGGATTGAAAATATATATATTTTTTGTTCTACTCTCATTCTTTGCTCTCCAAGTTTACCAAACTATGACTGCTTCTGCTGCTGAAACTGTGAAAAAAAAGTGAATAGGGTCACCATCTCCAGAATCGTGACTCTCGTCCTTGGACTCCATTTCCCAGAACTCTTTGCAATGATTACCATCACAGCTGTTACACATCACACAGGCTTGATAGGTCATTCTTGAATAATAATATTACTTATTCTTCTTATTATATGCATTTCTGTGATTAATTTTTTGGTCTCAAACTCTGCTAAGGGTATATCATTTCATTTAATAAATTCATGATACATCTTAATACAATTGTTTTGGCAAAACAATGCACAAATTTGAATGACACGACTGTTTAGTGAATGAGACCCATTGTAAATAAATTGTAAAAATCATCAAAATGTGAATATATCAAACAGCCTGGAAATTTGTTCCTGTCTTATGGGTCTCATGTCCGTCCTTCTGTCCATCTGTGAATCGCTTTGACTCAACATGTCCGAGACTGAGCCAAGGAAAGGAAACAGCAGCAACTGCCATCATGCCAAAAGCCAACAGAGTAATTACTGAGAAATCAGCATCAAACCTTGGACCTGAGAGACCACACCACACTGGCGGCAGTGTTCCTCAATTACGTGCTGACGTTTACCCACAGCACACAGCGTGCCAAATATTCAGCATTAGCTCCAAATGCTTCAACTTACCAGACACTGGGTGGAGGTACAGTATGTGCACAGTCTGCCATCATGTTCTCCATCAGCGGTGCAGAGCTCGACGTGGGTGTGAAACACTCTCACATAATTCTTGTTGAATCTTTGGTACTAACTGGAAACATGTGGAAGTCAAGGTTTTGGTCAGATGTTAATGGCATGTGCACAGGCGTAGCTGTAGAGGTCCGTAAGTGCTTTCATAATACAACACCTTCGATGTACAATAAGAATGATGGTGAATTATTAGACTACATTTGAGGCCTTGAGACGAAGAACCATAGAAGCCCATATATTCAGATTTTGAGTAATATGATTTTTCTCATTTGGATTGTGAACGTTATATAATTATTTATTATTTTACTTAAAGATGGACAACAAAAGCTTCCCAATTCTAAGAAGATAACATTTTTCAGTGTCAGTATTGAAAACCAAAAGTTATTGTGATTTTTTTTTTTTTTTTTTTTTTTTATTTATTTATTTTTTTTAATATCTCTCAAATGTTGAAGAACGGTATATGTCCAGTGTACTGTGGAAGAACTCCAAATCATCATATCACTTTAAACCGCTAAAGATCTGATTTCTTTATCTTAGTTTTAATACAGTAACAGAAAATTCAGGTTAATATTAAGCATTCTTTTAAGTTTATTATTGTTATCATAAGTATTATTATTATAATTATTATTATTATTTAAAAACAGAAAATGCAGTATGAACAATGTACAATTCATAGGCCTTCTTACAGTACAGGCAATGACAATCAATTATTAGTAAAAATACAACAATGAATACATACAATGCAGGCATACATCATAGCTAAATATTGTCGTTTATTTAGAAAAGCTGGCCCAGTGCACTTGTGTATACTACTTCCGCCAACTTATGATATGAATAAATATATAAAGGAATAAAACTCGCTTGCTGTAGTTTACACAGAACTGGCGGGAAATATGCATTGATACAGCTTTATGTGGTTTATTTTTGATAGGTTTACTGTTTTTGTGCTGTTTAGTGCTCCTCAGTGAGTTCAGAGAGATTTCATTACATATACGGTTCTTTCACTCAACTCTTTCGGTGGATTTTCCCCTGGTTTTTGTTCTCCTCTTTGATTCAAATATGGTTTCTCAGCATCCCTTAAAGCCTTCCTTACTCTGTCCTTCCATTTGTTCATGTTGGCTCTCCCTTTTTTTTTTTTTTTAGAGAGGATTTGCCTTTTAGTGTCTGAACCGAACATAAAAGCAAGCAGAATCTTCATTCTTCTTACTGGACATAAACAGTTTATCCGCATGAAGCTATTTTAATGTTTAAAATGCAGACTCTTGGTCACCCAAAAATATTCCCAAACTGTTTCAGTATACAAAGTTCACACATACAATTAATGTCACATGGTTATGTCGTTTTTATTTTTGGACTCATATGGTTGTTCATCACACGCACTCATTTATATTAGCAGCTCTAGAGAAACGTCAAAACATATAATGCATAAACTGTAACGGCTAGGACAGGGTGCCCAATCCTGTTCCTGGAGATCTACCTTCCTGCAGATTTCAGCTCCAACCCTGATCAAAGACAACTAAACCAACTAAGTCAGATTTGAAGGCGCACTTTCGATCGAGGTTGGAGCTGAACTCTGCAGGAAGGAGGATCTCCAGGAACAGAATTGGGTGCTCCACGGCTAGGACATGGTAAGTAAAGCATAATGAACATCTAGCCGGTTGTTCTCAATGCAAAGCAGTTGTATAAACCTGAAGTGCTTTATTTTGGAAAAAACAACACAGTACATTACTTACTTTATTACCAGCATACATGCCACAAAAGTAAACATCAAAACACTTTGTTTCATTACTAATAGACAGCTCAATAAGTTCAAGTCAGTTATTTAGAGGCCTTCGCCTTTCATATAAGCCACTTCTGATACCAAATGATCAACTAGATGTCAAGTTATTATTTGTTAAACTTAAAACCTAAAACTTAAATAGGCGACAAGACTTTTGTCAGGTAGTCTCAGTACAGGCTGTTTGTTCAGTAAAGGGACTGTGAAATCATGCATCATAAACATTCGCAGTATTAAGCATTTGATAAATCACTCAGCTCTAGTTATAACTGACATCAGTTAAGTACAAGCACTAGTATAATTATTCATCTTTTCACAAGCAGCTTTATTCAATCAGGAGAACATCTCTCAGTGCCAAGCAATATTCCTCAGCACTATTTGCCACTGAACTGTTAAGCTATTTGTTTGAAGTGTTTGGAAACTTGCATCAGCTTTTGCTAATTTAGTGTGACTGCGCCGTGCGAGAGAAGCGGGACTGTGATGTTGAAAGTGCAGTCATGAATGAGGATCTGCTCGTTTTTGCGCTGCGAGTTGTTTCTCTCTGATTGCTCTGTCAGTCCATCTGTATTTTGGCATAGACTCTCAGCCCGTGCTTGTTTGTGTTAGGCCAATACGTTTACTTTAATCAACGGGCATTCACTGCAGCTTCACTGATTGAATCCCCCCTCAGCCCTTATAATCCACCCTCATCCAACACATACATGCACACACACACAAACATATTAGCTCTTCTAGAACATGGGCTAAGATCTGATCACTGCAAGATGTTGTAAAACAGCACATTTTAGCTGTTTGGTGGATCTGAAACTTTAATATGATCAATTTAACCAATGTGCTGTTCGGGATGTTTTAATCCACTCTGAGGTGATTTTGAGTCTTTATTTGGCCACAACTTTCTCTGTGTTTCAGCAGATGGACTCATTTTTTGTGACAAATCTTATTTTGACATATATTTTGAGAAAATGCTTTGAAATTATTCAAAAGTTTAACAATACACTGGGCAAATTTACTACTCTTTTGTAATGTTCATGGCTGTTTTTGCTCTATTATTATTATTATTATTATTATTATTATTATTATTATTATTATTATTATTGTTATTATTGTTATTATTATAACCTTTATTTTACCAGGAAAGACACATTGAGATTAAAGATGTCTTTTACAAGAGCGTCCTGGCCAAGATAGGAAGTATACATGTCACATGTGTCTAACAGACAGAAAAAAAACAATTAACAGTTAACACGAATCACACAAAAACCTAGACCAGTGTTTCCCAACCCTGTTCCTGGAGGCACACCAACAGTACATATTTTGAATGTCTCCCTTTTCTGACCCATTAACTTCAGGTTTTTGGAGTCTCTTCTAATCTTCTGATGAGTTGATTCAGGTGTGTTTGATTAGGAAGAGGTTGAAAATGTGTACTGTTGGTGTGCCTTCAGGAACAGTGTTGGGAAACACTGCTCTAGACTATAGACAAAAGCTGTTCAAAACATCTGCAAGCATGTGTTTCAATTTCTAAATAATTTATACTCTTTTTAAAAGCATTTAAAGCATTCTTTAAACTGCAATTTTGTTTGTAGATTATTCAATGCAAAAGATGCTGCATATTTGTGTCAAAGTGTTTTTCCCATTCTCATCTCTTTCGCACTTTAGGAACAAACAGTAAAAATAAATATCCTGTGAATGAAGTCCATAGTTAAGGACAGGTTTTTTACTAATGTAATTCTGGAGATATGATGGGAGTAAACCTAATATAGATTTGTAAACCAAGATATGGCAATGCTTGAGCCTACAAATGGACAAATCCCAGTAAGGGATTTGAAATTAGTTATAAATCTTAGTGCACCATAGTAAACAGCATCAAATGCATGCAGACTCTGTGACAAAGCATGCATATAGATAACATCACCGTGGTCCAATATCAACATAAATGTTGAAGTGTGTGAGAGAGACTATTGCACACTTACCTTGATATGTATGGGTAAATAAAAAAGCAAGCTCAGCTCTCGAACCATAGTAAACATAGTAAGTGTATTTATGCACACATGCTATAATTTGCTATTTTACTCCATAAAACTTTAGAAAAGTGGGCCCGTGCACACTTGGGGCTCCTACGAGGGGAGGGGGGGGGTGCAGATTTTGGAATGTCTACTTTAGCTAAGTGCAAATAGAGCAACTCGTTGGAATAAGCTAGTTGAGTCATTTCTGCCTATTACTGCTTGATTGACAGAGACAACATAACTAAAGAGCGCAAATGACAGCAGCATGAGTGGCATACAGTAGCTCGTAAAGCGCATGGAAACATGTTTTGACGCGATCGATTATGAACCCAGTTCGAATCCAGCATCTGATGATCACGTTCTTCTTTTTTTCCCCACTACATATCAGATTTTACCTGCTCTTCATCACGAGGAAGACAAGTAAGAATCATTAATAAGTGTGTGTATTATGGAAGACTCAGATTCACAGAACTAGATTGGAGAGGTGTTATATCGAGATCATATGCATTATAAGTTTTTAGAAGTTACACATTAAAAATACCCTTAAATATACATTTTAAATATACATTTAGTACCACTTCAGTGAACAACAAGTAACAACAAGTAAATTAAAATCCATTCATTTTCACTAGTTTTATTAGTATTTTTTTTCAAAGTATGCTTTAAATGCTTTAAAAATAAGTTAAATCTTTGTAGACTAGAAATATATGTCCTATGTATAATTTTTTTTTAAAATGTGGGCCATACATTAGATTCATTTTATAATTATTTTATAATTTTATAATTATAATTAAATATTATATCAATCTTATTTTTTAAATCAACTACAGGGGTGTGGCCAGGTAGGGGGCCCTACAACACATTGTGCCCATTGGCCTCTAAATTCTTAATCCCAGCCTGCTGCTGCTGCTTGTTCAAACTACCTGTTTAAAATAAACTGAAACAACACAATTCTTGTCATATATTTGGCTAATTTGTTTGTTTTATGTTCAGTCCACCTAAATTTGTAAACCAGTAAGTTAACATAAGCGTTTTGTGTTGGAACAACATGAAGGAATTGTGTTAGTTCAACTACCTGGTTAGGGGATTTGTAGTTCCCAGCATGCTTTGCATGGGATTGAATTAAGAGAGAGAAATATTGAACTTTAAGTTTGTCTCAATAAACTGTATGTGTAACCAATATGCTTTAAAATGTCTCTTAGTTCATTTAGAATAACTTCAAATAAAATGAAGAGATTTTGAAATGTACGGCACATAATAGACACACATTATATTATCAGACCTTTGAGTTTGTTAAATAAAAATACAAATGTATTTAAACTTTTATTTGATAAAATCATGTTGGACCAACTCAATTGCATTCAATTGTGTAATTTATTTTTAGTTGGTGCTAAACAAAATTATTAGATGGAAATCCTGCTCTCAAAAAAAAGTTCATCCAATGAGTTATTTTTTGAGAATGTAAAGAACTGCTGGGTTCCACATAATCAATTTGTGTTGGGACAATATGAAGGAATTAGGTTAACTTATTATTTTTTACAAAATTAAGTAGATTGAGCATAAAACAATTGAAAAGCATAAAACAAAGAAAAAAACTCAAGAATTGTGTTGTTTCAGCTCATTTTAAATGAGTAGCTTGAACAAGTAGTTTATAATTTTTTTATTCATAATTTACAGACTCACACTAACGAGAGACCTTAAAAGTATTTTGGGACAACACAACCCACCCAAAATACCCCAGTTGTAACCTTATCGTCACCTTAGAATTATAAGGTTCTATCTGATATTTTTGTCAAAAATTGAGTTATTGACATATTCTTATTAAATGACAACTTATTTACAATTTGGGATGCTTTTTTATAAGTTGTTTACATTTTAAGACTTTTTATTTTTTTTAAATGTTACACACATACTGTTTGCTATATGGAAGGCAAAAACTTTGAAGCTCAATATCTCAAAACCATTCAGAACGCAGATAGAACCTTATAAATCCAAGGTGACAATATAACAGCACCTGGGCAATCACTTGTAACGCTCATAGTATTGCTGTCTCATGGACAAACACTGCAAAATGTACATTTACATTTGTATAAACTGAACGGCTGTACCTTAAATCATGATCAAGTTTGCACAAATAAAAGACCACACTGAGAATCTCTGTCAAAGAGAAGAGTACAGTTCGGTTTGTAAACAAGAATATAAGCATTCTCTGTTTCAGATTGGTCACAGAGCATTCCCTTCTTTCCCCAATGAATCCCCACTTCCTCACCAGGCAATGAAGAACTGTGCTGAAAAATGTTTGGAATTGCAGTAAAGAGGTTCAGAAGGTGACCATCTCTAGTCATGAAACCTTAGGCTTTCTCAATAACTTACAATGGGACACTAACCACACAGAGACCATGGAGATCTACCAAACCACGTCTTTAAAATCCGAGGGTCTCCATAAATCTTTTTATGAGGACCAGCTCTTTTTAAAGGTGTTTTTTCCACACATTTTACACGTCTGAGTTTACTGAATGACCGATAAGGGAATGTCATGAATTTGCTAACTTAGGCATCAATTTATTTATTTTTTGTTGAGGTTTTCAGCGGCTGTCTCCTTTTTGACCTCTCAAAAACAAATCTGAAAACTTCACACTCTTATTGACATTTGATTTACATGTTAAACACTGTCGCCTCACAGCAAGAAGGTCACTGGTTTGAGTCCCAGCTGGGTCAGTAGAGTTTGCATGTTCTCCACATGTACAGTCCAAGGACATGCAGTACTGTATAGGTGAATCAGATTAACTAAATTGACAGTGGTGTATGAGTGTGTGTGAATGTGAGAGTGTTTGTCGTACACTCCAAGTTTTCCAGAACTGGGTTGTGGCTGGAAGGGCATCTGCTGCAATTAAAATTACAATTCAAAATCAGTCATTTTGCATTTTGCTTTCTAGTATGGGTTTATATTTTAGACAAGTTGTTCCCTTGTTTGAGTTGGTTGTAGTTCTGATGATAAACTTAGATGACCTTAGAGCAGAGGTGTCTCAACAAAGTTACTGGAGGACAAAGCCCTGCAGAGTTTAGTTTCAACCCTGTATCATCACACTTACCTGGCTCAGGTAAGACTGAAGGACTCAATTGGTTTGATCAAGTGTTTTTAATTAGGGTTAAAGCTAAAATGTGCAGAGCTGTGGCTCTCCAGGAATCATTCCAGGAGTTTGACACCTCTTCCTGGAGTGTAGATATGCAATA
The DNA here is from genome assembly GCF_903798145.1 of Danio aesculapii. Classification (NCBI taxonomy): domain Eukaryota; kingdom Metazoa; phylum Chordata; class Actinopteri; order Cypriniformes; family Danionidae; genus Danio; species Danio aesculapii. Next base: position 23,784,358 of record NC_079442.1, on the reverse strand, counting down.
TCCAGTTGGCTGGATAGTCTGATGTTCAAATACCAAACCTGATTTGCACATTTACTGATGTCCAAAAGCAGTCCTAATGAGACGCTCAAATACCAAACCTCTCTTGCACATCTAGTGTCCAAAAACTTTCCAAATCATCTATGTCAGATGTTCAAATACCAAACCTGTTTACATGTCCTCTGACCTCCAATTCAGTTCTAATCAGATGAAATACCAAACCAGTTTTGCATTGTCCACGGACATCCAAAAATGTCTCTCATCAGACATTTACTGTACATATCAAGCCTATTTATGTCCTCTAACATCCAAAACATCCCTAATCATAGATTCAAATATCGAAGCTGTGTCCACTGATGTCCAAAATCATTCCCAAGTTCTCACTTGGACAGTATCTAAACATCTAAAAAATATGTTGCAAAAATGTTCCTATTTGCTCCTCAGTAGACATCTTTTACACATTTACTTTTTATGTCGCCTGGACATTAATTCTCAAATGTAAAAGATATGTTGCAAAAGCATTTATTATAGCTCCTCAGTGGATGTCTCCTGAACATACAACAAAGACATATTTTGGATGTGGAACCTGTTTTGCATAATGTTCAATAACAGTTCAAATGCTGTTCTGTTTTGCACATTTTTATTATCTAACAAAGTCCTAAATCAGACACTGAAATATAAATCTGTTTTGCATGTTCAATGACATTTATACGCAGTTATAGTCAGATGTTTTTTCAGTATGGCTCTAAAATGGTGTTCAAACTCAAACTAGTAACATTTACAGTTTTCTTGATTGCTTTGATGCAGTTGTCAACTGAAACTCCACATTTTCAAAACACACAGTCCCAAACAGCGGCACTCATGGTCAAATTGACACATTTTGTTTGCAAAAGGCTCTAACCGTGCCAAAACATTTAAAATATGCAACAAAAGCTAATTTGCCTTCAAACAAAACAACTTGCAAACAAATATATGAGCTCTTTTGATCAATCATTACACAATGGACAACAAAATACCAAATACACAACTCAGTGTGAATCTGTGCAGCAGTAGCCTATTGCCAGTGCCGTTTGTTGACTGTCTATTTAGGCTGTGACAAATTTGCCTTTTGCAAAAAATTGGATCCAGAATAAGAAATGCTTTGATTGAAATTTTATTGAATCCATGACATTTTTACAAACTGTGGCTGAAAACTGAAACACTGTAGAAAACAAAGAACAAATAACCCACTTAAACACTGTAAATATTACAGAAAACACAAATCTAGAGTCAATTCTATTGGGAGTATAAGACATAGCCGCTATTGACCTCCTCCATCCATGCTGGCAAAGAATGACATAGACCTGCCACCTTTTCATGAGGTTTGCAGACTGATTACTAATTGAAGATTTGTATGAAGAAGTGTCAAACCGGTGCTTCAGAGATTTCATACTGATCTTGGTAATGTCTAATGGTTAGGAATAGATGGTTTCTGTTTGGTTACCATAGCTAAAACAATGGGGTTTGGACTGCTTGAATGACATTCGTGTTAACTGTTTTGAAAAATATTGGGGGAAATGTATCAATTCAATGATAAAGGGTGTACACATCTGCAAGACATAGCTTATGCTCTGCTGGGATAGTGATGAGGAAAATGGAATGGATCCTAGTTCCTTTAACCAGGTCAAAGCAAACAAAAAAAACTGTAACAATGAGCAAAGCACATAATCAGTACCTGAGGTGATCACTAGTATAAATGACAACAATGTCCTAAAGAAAGTATTTAGAATTTATTCATGCCAGGCTGGTAGTTGGCGAACCACTTTTATTCCCCAAAATGCGTTTTTGTGTAAACAAACCTTCAAAACATGTAAAATCTTCCAGATTTACTTGAAAATGGTGTCTTGTAAACGCCACTCTGGGAAGAAGAACCTCATACGATGCATATTAGCCCCAATCTAAAGACTAATAAAGTCCTCGGTGCAGATATAAACGAAAAGCAGATGATCATTATTCATCCTGGTGTGCTAACCATTAGCCCTCAACCAGTACAATCCTCCTCTGATCCCTGAGAATGACAAGGAAGGACAAAAAGCCATGTAAACACAATTAACTCAATAGCCGACAAAAAAGACAACAACCACACCTTATTAATTTTCAGCTCTGATGATGGCATTACATGAGCATGAGAACATAGACCAGCTCATTTACACATGGCTTAGAGATCAGAGCTCTCATAAGTCCAACAAACAGATCACATAGGGGGAAATTCAAGTGCTTGGTCGCATGAGAGAAATTACCAGATAAAAGCCTAAGGCCTCCTTTATGAAGACGGAATTATAATAAACATACAAATAACGTCAGTGCATGAAATGCGCTAATTATGATGATTTACTAAATGCTTTTAATACTCAAAAATGTTCCTAAATGCATTACTCTTTATTGTGGCAGTTTGTCTTAAAATGAAGTGCTATGTGAACCAGTATCAATGCCCATAAGCATGGTACATATACATAATATAAGCATGTTACTTATTTGTGCTAAATTGTGGATATGGTGGAGGATGAGGAGATTTCCCCCCAAAAATGTGTAAGTGATTTGAGTGTCCAGAAAAGCTCTATATAAATGTAAGGAATTATTATCCGTGGTGCAAAGTAACTAATTACAAATACTCAAATTACTGTAATTGAGTAGCTTTTCTCTGAAATTCTAATTTACTAAGTAGTTTTAAAAATGTGTACTTTTACTCTCCCTTGAGGACATTTTTAGTGCTGTCTCAGTACTTTCACTCCACTACTTCAACCTACAATAACTACTTTATTTTTTTTCTTGTCTAAGGGGATTAGAAAGTTCAGTCCTGTGATTACTGTCCAGTCAAATGGCACATATAAGGTAAATCGCATCATACTGAACAACCTCAAGACATGGGCAATTTATAATTGCAGCAAACTATAATTCCAGCCTTTTGCACTTGGACTAAAGCTCTGCACAAAACGTTTGGCTAGTGGTGAAATGGTCGTGCCCATTTGAGCCTGGTTCTCTCAAGGTTTTTTTTTTTTTACCTTCACCAATTGGTGAAGTTTTTTCCTCGCCGCTGTTGCCACTAGCTTACATGGTTCGAGATCTGTGGAGCTGCGCATTGATGGATTGCCCTTCAGTGTTTGAACTCTCAGTAGTGATCATTAATCCACACTGAACTGAGCTAAACTGAGCTGAACTTAAACTTTGGAAAATGAACTACACTGTTTCAATTTACTATGATCGTTTATTTAAAGCTGCTTTGACACAATCTACATTGTAAAAGCGCTATACAAATAAAGGTGAATTGAATTGAAAAAAATTGAACTATTTGGAAGCATTAAAAGTGTCCAAGAAGATGTCCAAAATTTTTACATGCATTGACCCAGAGATGCATGTCACTGATGAGAAGATGACGGATGTTTATTGTATGATGACTGAAATGGCCCTTAACAGCGAGCAAGCACAAGATGTCAACATGACGTCAAATTGACATTGTACCCTAACGTCATGGGGACATTGCATTTTGTTTGAATATGAAAATCATATTGACATCAGAACTTAACATCAATCCAACGTCTAACCTAAAACCAACCAAATATCAACGTCTAATGATGTTACAGCTTGAAGTTGTGTTGATGTTACTACAATGTCTATCAGATGTTGGATTTTGGTTGCCATACATGATGAATAAATGTCGAAATAATGCTCGACGTTGGATCTTAGTCACTTTCCAACACAACCTAAAATCAACCAAATATCAACGTCATTAGATGGTCATTACTGGACATCAAAATAATGTTGTCCTTAGATGCCGGTTAGTAATTGAATTTTGGTCACCTGACATCACAACCTAAATCTAACCTAATATTAACGTCTGATGTCGTTGTGTGCCTGCTGGGCAATACCTAAATTCATTACAGAATGTTACATTTACATATCCACAAATTACATGTAAATGCATCAGCTTTTCACAGCATAATACTCACTACACACTACTCTTGAGTACTTTTGAAAGGGCTACTTTTTACTCATACTTTGAGTAACATTTACAACAGATACTTTTCCTCTACTACACTACATTTTAGGCAAGTAATGGTACTTTTACTTGAGTATGATTTTTCAGTACTCTTTCCACCACTTATTATTATTAATTATTATATATAAATGCATTATACAATTGACTTTCTTTTGACATTTTCATAATCAATGTTAGATTATTTTAATTACTGGTAGATGAGAAAGCAATAATGCATTTTATTTAAAGGTGCCTTTCTTGACACTCAAGGTCAGCATACAAGGAAGCAAGGACAGTCAGTTCAAATAAAAACACACTGCAAAAGTCAAAAGAATACAATAGAATTGCATTCTTTAGAAGTGCAGTAAAAGAGAGTAGGCTGTTTTAAACAGATGTGTTTTGAGTTTAGATTTAAATTGTAAAAGAGAGTTTAAATTATGGAGATCAGGAGGTAGAGAATTCCAAAGCTGAGGAGCAGTGTGCCTGAAGGCTCTGCTCCCCATGGTGACAAGGCAGACAGGGGGAACAGTGAGGTGGATGGAAGAAGATCTGGGTGTTCGAGAAAGTGTGGCGATATGAACAAGATTAGTGTCACGGATTGGTCAGGCTCTCACGATCCCCACTCACGAAGATCACCATCACCTGACTTCTAATGAGCACACAGCTGCATCACATTCACGAGCACCAGATAAAAGCACAGCACTCCAGTCGCTCATTGTCCGGGCTCGTCTCGACGAAAGCGGACAACTGAGCGACCACTCAGCGTAGTCATCCTCAGCTAAAACAAACGATTTACTTACCTGTTCTCTTTGTATTCCTCCTAGTCTTCCTGGTCCTCCCGAGTCGTCCTGTCTTCCAGTCCTTCCAAGTCTGTGTCATCCTCTGTCAGCTGTATCTGGTGTGTGCTGTCCATCCTCGTGTATTCCTGTTACCCAGCCACGGAGGAAAAGACCCCAACATCATTCCTGATCCTCCTGGCTATCCTTCATGTGCTCCTTGTTGTCATTTAATAAACACCCTAACGTTTCCTTACCTCTGTCTCCTGTCCGCTTCATAACAGAAGCCCGGACCCATAACGACGACAACATGAGCACCCCCGATCACCTTCAAGAGCTGGTGGACCAGTTGAAGCGGATTCTACAGCCACCAGCTCCACTTTCCAACGCACCACCAGCACCGAGCACTTCCGCCTCCACAGTTTCTTCTTCGGCCCTTCCTTCCAGTCCCATGGCCCGACCAGCGCCCTACTCAGGCGGAGCGGGGGAGTGCAATGGTTTTCTGTTACAATGTTCCCTCATATTCGAAATGCAACCTTCTCTATATCCCACAGATAAGTCGAAGATCGCCTACATCGTATCTCTACTCTCTGGACCTGCACTTAAATGGGCTGAGACGATCTGGAACCAAGCCGGGCCGGTCATGAATTCCATCACTACCTTCACGGAGTATTTCAAAGAGGTGTTTGGACGTTCTGATGGGGAAGTAGCCGCTGGAGAGCAGCTGTATCATCTAAAGCAAGGTACTCTATCTACACAGGAATATGCTCTCCGGTTTCGCACTCTAGCAGCTGCAAGTGGATGGAATGAGAGATCGTTGTTGACCACGTACCGGCTCGGCTTGGAACCCACTCTCCGAATCCAACTGGCCACATTAGATGATACAATGGGTCTGGAGAGATTCATCCAACATTCTCTCCGATGTTCCGATCGTCTCCGTTCCTATCAACAGGACACCATCACCCCCTCGTCTGCACTCCTCCAATCGCCTGAGTCAACAGCCTCTCCAGAACCAGAACCCATGATAATAGAGTCTGGAAGACTGACATCAGCGGAACGACAGAGGAGGCTGACCCGGGGTCTGTGTCTATACTGCGGTGTCAGTGGACACACCCGTATGGAGTGTCCCCTTCGTCCCATTCGGACTTCAGTGAGTGTATTCAGTACGAATATTGAACAATGTAAACCACTTACTACCACCGTACAAATAACTACTGCCTCTATTTCTCTCCTTGTCACAGCCCTCATCGACTCCGGGTCAGCAGGGAACTTCATCTCCCAATCCCTCTGTCGTCAACTCCACCTCCGTACTGAGGCGTCCTCGCATATATACCAGATACAACCGATAACCCAGTGCACTCGATCTTCGACCCGTATCCATCGACAATGCGAAGACATCCTTCTTCAAGTGGGGTTGTTACATCAAGAGAGGATTCAATTTCTGGTTCTGGAGGGTGCAAATATGGACATCATTCTAGGGCGCCCGTGGCTGGTGAAGCACGATCCCATCATCTCTTGGGGCACAGGAGAGATAAAGAAATGGGGATCTGGATGTACACCTGCCTGTTTTCCAAATCTCCCTCTTCAAGGTCGGAACCCCATTTCTTTGTTTGCAACATCGGTCGAGAGCCCTCCTGAGAAGCAGTCTATCCACATTCCTAAGGAGTACAGCTCCTTTCATGATGTCTTCTGCCCCAAGAGAGCTTCCCAGCTACCGCCGCATCGGCCATGGGACTGCGCGATCGACCTAGTTCCAGATGCCCAGTTGCCAAGAGGTAGGATCTACCCGCTCTCGCTTCCAGAGAATCAGGCAATGGAAGATTACATAAGGGAGGCTCTGAGTCAGGGGTACATACGTCACTCAAAATCACCAGCCGCCTCAAGCTTCTTCTTTGTGGCCAAGAAGGACGGAGGGCTGCGTCCATGCATCGACTACAGGGTCCTAAATAACGGTACAGTAAAATACCGATATCCCCTTCCTCTGGTACCAGCCGCTTTGGAACAGCTCCGAGAAGCTAAAGTCTTCACTAAATTGGACCTCCGCAGCGCGTATAATCTGATAAGAATACGTGAGGGGGACCAATGGAAGACAGCATTCGTGACCCCTACTGGCCACTATGAATATGAGGTCATGCCTTACGGTCTGGTCAACGCCCCCTCCGTATTCCAAAACTTCATTCATGAAGTCCTCCGGGAGTTTCTTCACCACTGTGTAATAGTGTACATAGATGACATCCTCATTTACTCCCGGAGTGAGGCCGAACATCGCCAACACGTTGCGGAGGTCCTACACACATTGAGAGAACATCACCTCTACCTCAAGCGGAGAAATGCTCATTCCACCAGAAGTCGATTCATTTCTTGGGATACATCATTGACCAAACCGGTATACGTATGGATGGGAAGAAAATTGAGGCTGTTCTATCCTGGTCAGAACCCACTTCCATTAAGGAGCTCCAGAGGTTTCTTGGGTTTGCTAACTTTTATAGACGGTTTATCAAGGACTACAGCAGGATTACATCACCTCTCACTAATCTCCTCAAGGGTAAACCCAAAAGACTGGAGTGGACCAAAGAAGCAGCCGCAGCCTTCCGCCTTCTTAAGAAGGAGTTCACAAGGGCCCCACTCCTGACTCATCCTGACCCAAATCTTCCTTTCGTGGTGGAAGTGGACGCATCCACCACCGGCGTCGGGGCAGTATTATCTCAACATCATGATACACCGCCCCGACTGCATCCCTGTGCCTATTTCTCTCGGAAGTTGAGCCCGGCGGAGCAGAATTACAGCATAGGAGACAGGGAGCTTCTAGCAATCAAGCTAGCCTTGGAGGAGTGGCGTCACTGGTTGGAGGGAGCCAAACATCCGTTCCAGGTGATCACAGATCACAAAAACCTCCAATACATCAAAGAGGCCAAGAGACTATGTCCACGTCAAGCCAGATGGTCACTTTTCTTCTCACGTTTTGATTTCTCCATTTCCTATCGTCCAGGACCCAAGAATCTAAGAGCAGACGCTCTCTCTCGTTTACACGAGCATCACGATCATGAAGAACTCCCAACGAAGATTCTTCCCGAACACATCTCCATTTGTCCGATCACCTGGAACGCTCCTCCAGTCGTTGCCACTCCGGAAGCCCCTGCTCCGCCGGGATGCCCTCCTCATCGGCAGTTCATACCACCTGAACACCGGGTAGATCTGATCCACTCCTTACATACCTCGCTAGGCACTGGACATCCAGGGATCAACAATACTCTCTCGCTAGTATCCCAACGATTCTGGTGGCCAAACATGGCAAGGGATGTGAGGCAATATGTTCAGGGCTGTAAGGACTGTGCCCAATCCAAGAGCCCACGTCATCTACCCGCTGGAAAGCTCCATCCCTTGCCGATTCCGAACCGTCCCTGGTCACACCTAGGAGTGGACTTTATCACTGACCTCCCCTCGTCAGAAGGTAATACCTGTATTCTAGTCATCGTAGATAGATTCTCAAAGTTTGTCAAACTAATCCCTCTGAAAGGTCTTCCCACAGCCTTTGAAACAGCCGACAATATCTTTAATCAAGTCTTCAGGTCATTTGGTATTCCAGAAGATATTGTGTCGGACAGAGGTCCACAGTTCATCTCACGTCTATGGAAAGCCTTCTTCAAGCTCCTAGGTGTGGCCGTCAGCCTCTCTTCTGGATATCATCCCCAAACCAACGGGCAGACAGAGAGGAAGATTCAGGAGGTGGGACGGTTCCTGAGGACCTTCTGCAGTGGTCACCAGAGCTCCTGGAGCCAGTATTTGGGCTGGGCAGAATATGCCCAAATTCACTGCGGCAACCCTCCACCGGACTCACGCCATTCCAGTGCGTCCTGGGCTTCCAACCACCGCTCTTTCCCTGGGATGGCGAACCATCTGATGTCCCCGCAGTGGATCACTGGTTCCGGGAGAGCGAGAGAGTCTGGGACGAGGCTCATCAACATCTGCAGAGGGCAGTCCGTCGAAGCAAGGTAACCGCCGATAGAAGAAGGTCTGAAGAACCCAGATACACACCCGGACAAAAGGTGTGGCTATCCACCCGGGACATACGCATGCGACTGCCCTCTCGCAAGTTAAGTCCCCGATTTGTTGGTCCCTTCACCATCGTGGAACAGGTTAACCCCGTCACCTACAAACTACAATTACCCTCTCACTACCGTATTCACCCTACATTCCACGTATCACTCCTGAAACCCTATCACGATCCTGTTCTTCCCTCCACAGAGCCTGACCACGAAGAGGAACCCCCTCCTCCACTGCTCCTAGAAGAAGGAGCCGTCTACGCAGTGAAGGAGATCTTGCGTTCCCGCCGTCGTGGTGGCCAGTTGGAGTACCTGGTGGACTGGGAAGGGTACGGCCCCGAAGAAAGGACATGGGTTCCCAGAGCTGATATTCTCGATCCTAGTCTCATGGTGGAGTTTCATGAGAGCCACCCTGAGTTCCCAGCGCCTAGAGGCAGAGGGAGACCACCACGGCGTCGGAGGTGTCGGCCCTCAGGAGCGGGCCCTGGGGAGGGGGGTACTGTCACGGATTGGTCAGGCTCTCACGATCCCCACTCACGAAGATCACCATCACCTGACTTCTAATGAGCACACAGCTGCATCACATTCACGAGCACCAGATAAAAGCACAGCACTCCAGTCGCTCATTGTCCGGGCTCGTCTCGACGAAAGCGGACAACTGAGCGACCACTCAGCGTAGTCATCCTCAGCTAAAACAAACGATTTACTTACCTGTTCTCTTTGTATTCCTCCTAGTCTTCCTGGTCCTCCCGAATCGTCCTGTCTTCCAGTCCTTCCAAGTCTGTGTCATCCTCTGTCAGCTGTATCTGGTGTGTGCTGTCCATCCTCGTGTATTCCTGTTACCCAGCCACGGAGGAAAAGACCCCAACATCATTCCTGATCCTCCTGGCTATCCTTCATGTGCTCCTTGTTGTCATTTAATAAACACCCTAACGTTTCCTTACCTCTGTCTCCTGTCCGCTTCATAACAATTAGTAAGGTATGGAAGAGCAAGATTATGAATGGCTTTAAAAGTGAGGAGAAGTATTTTATAATTCCGAAAAAGATGGGAAGCCAATAAAGCTGTTATAGAATTGGTGTGATGTGACAGATAGAGGGGGTGTTTGTGATAATACGGGCTGCAGCATTTTGTACCAGTTGTAATTTATGAAGGGTTTTATTAGGAAGGCCAAAAAGAAGGGAAGTATATTAGTCTAAACTTGATGTGACTAAACTATGAACAAGAATGGCAATTGAATGAGGAATGAGGGAAGGATGTAAACGATTTATATAAGTGGAAATAAGCGGACCGGGTGACATTATTAACATGTGAAGTGAATGAAAGGGTGCTGTCGAAGATGACCCCCAGATACTTAACCTGAAGGGAGGGGGTAAAGACTGAATCATCTGTGGGAATAGAAAAGTTATGTGAATTGTTTAAAGTAGATCATGCACCTATGAGAAGAAGTTCGGTTTTATTATCGTTTAATTTCAGGAAGTTTGAGGTGAACCAGGGTTTGATGTTTGAAAAGCAGTTGGTACATTGTAAAAAATTATATGATCACTTAGTCATGAAAGCATATGTTTTTAGTTCATCGTAACCTATTAACCTAAGTTAATCATGTTCTAACTTAATTTTATAAGTTAGGCAAGCTGTTTTAAGTCAGTTGAACATAATATAAGTTCAACGGACTCTTAAGGTTAATTTGATTCAGCTTAAAAATTTAAGGCATCAGGATTTTTTTATAGTGTAAGGGATGATGGTGGGAGTTTGAGGTCAGGTTTGGTTGATATGTAGAGCTGGGTGTCATCTCCCTAGCAATGAAAATGGATTTGGTGTTTGCAGAAGATATAACCAAGTGGAAGAAGGTAGATGATAAATAGCAGGGGACCCAAAACTGAACCCTGGGGCACACAGGTAGTGACAGGGACTAATGATGAGGGAAAAGACTTTAATTGGTTAAACAGAGAGTGACATGAGAGGTATGAATGAAACACATTTTCACGTTACCTTCCTCGGTTTTACTTCTTACTTATACTCATACTTACTATTTCAAAGACATACCGCCAAGGATTACAATATACTGTATATCATATAATAAAATAATAATATTATAATGTTCTGTAAAAAGTAAACTAATATAACTCCCTGTATGAACATTTTTTGTAAATGACTCTTAAATATGTGTTTCAGCTTATTTTTACATTTTTAATTTTTTTACCTTTATTTTTAATATATTATATGTGCTTTTTACCACAATATTGATAGTAAAAAACAAAAAAAAAAGCTGTGAAACCTGTGAACACTGACCACTGAACAGCATTTACAACATTAAAGTTTGATCCTGATGTATAAGAACCAATGAGATTTATTCTTGCATGTCCCATGGGACATAATAATTACTGCAAAAACTAACCCAGGGTCACTATTGATATAAACCCCATATACATTTCTGGAGATGTAAAAAAAATGGCACGACATATGTTTTATGTGGTTTTTGTTTTCGCAAATCCACCAGAGGCTGCTGTGTATGCTTATTCAGATCCCAAATTTCTCTTGCAACTGCCACTTGCGCCTGCTGTTCTTACATAAATCCACCAGAGACCTCTGTTGACTGACTGACCAATCGACTGACCGACCGACTGACCGACCGACCGACCGACCGATCGCCTCACCCACCCCCTTCCCTAACCCAACCGATAATGCAGGGGTGTCAAACTCAATTCCTGGAGGGCCTCAGCCCTGCAGTTTAGTTCCAGCCCTGCTTTAATGCTCCTATCTTTAGGTATCAAACAAGCCTAAAGCACTCAATTAGTTTGATCAGGTGTGTTTAATTAGGGTTTGAACTAAATTGTGCAGAGGTGTGGCCCTCCAAGAACTGAGTTTGATAGCTATGCAATAGTGTTTTCAAAAGCACCGTTTGAGCTGATCACCCCCTTCCCTTAACCCAACCAAAAGTGTTTTCAAAAGCAAACCAGGAAAAATGAGCTAAAAAATCAGTAAAGTTCTCACACATGAAGCAGGAAAGTAAAGTTCTCACACATGAAGCATCACTGTAAAAATTACTGCGTTCCACACAATCGATTTGGGACAACATAAATGAATCAAGTTATCTTATTGATTTTTACAAATTTAAGTGGATTTAATGTACCCCCCCCCCCCCCCCTCCAAACAAACAAACAAATAAGATTTCAGTTGTTTCAGCTAATTTTAATTAAGCAGCCTGAACAGAAAACAAACGTCACTTTTAGAGTGATGGTTTTGTTTATGTATACTGGTCAATAATTACATATGAACAAATGTACATGAAATCTGCTCTCTATGACTTGGATCAATCTATTTAATGCTTAATAGTTAAATTTTTGGGAGTTTTGGATGAACAGAGTTTCAATTTAGGGACAGAAATATCTCAGATTAGATTAAAAAATCCCTTCATTTGAGTTCTGAAGATGAACAAAACTCTTACAGGTTTGAAACATTATGAGGGTGAGTAAATGATGAGAGGATTTTCATTTCGAGTGAACTCACTCTTTAAATGGATGCTCTATCATTTCGACTCAGACACCGAAAAGAACACAAACATAGACTCTCATTCTTCAATCTCACAGCACCGTTAATTCATCATGGGATACTGAACAGGGATTTTAACACAAAGCCCTTTCCCACATGATCACACTATTGAGTAATGAGGAGTGTGTAGTCGATTGCTCCCCCAGAAACAGACAGCAGATTCCTCCACGCAAGATTTATGAATTCTGAGCAAGACAGGACATCTGTTTTTTCAGCTCCCGTCTGAAAGATGTTCCAGTCTCTTGATACCATTTTTTACTGTCTAATTGCTTTTGCTCTCTTCGAGTTGAACTTGGATATTACTTTCTGTATTTAAAGCCATTGAACATTTGTTCCGCGTCCAATGCTAATTTGTCATCGGATGAACATAGTAGCCTCCACATTGTGACTCCGACTCTCTTCCGACAGAAAATTGGGTTAGTGAGTCATATTTTGATTCAGTAGCCGCTGTGAAAGATTCTGTGATTTCATTCAGTAGAGGATTCACTGCACTAAATCAAACTGGCAACCCCTATGTAACTATCCCCTCAAAGTGGTCATGACATGAGAAATCAAATTTGCCTTGGTCTTTTGACGCATAAGATGTCTTTGTACTAATTAATCATTCTAGTTTCAAGTTTCATAGCTTAAAACATCCTCATTATGAACAAAACATTGATTTGTTAAATATGAAGGAACAAATGAAGTTTTAAAAATATATTTTTAAAGATTGCATGCCTTATTGGGGGCACTTACCTGTAGATTGTTTTGTAAATGAAGCACATAGTAATGGAGAAATGTTTTACTTTACTTTTATCACATATCAGTGTGAATATTAAAGGTGCCACAGAATTCAAATGTGAAATATACCTAGGCTTACTTACTTATTTATGCCCTCCATCCCTTCCAGGGTATGGGCTGCCAAAGGTCAAACTCTCAAGGTGTATACCCTGGGCCATTCTTTCTACTTGTCTCCAGGTGTAACCCATGCTTGTGATGTCTGCCTCTAGGTTGCGTCTTGGACTGCCTCTCTTACGCTTCCCTTGGGTATTTCATCTGAGAGCCTGTCTGGTGATGCTAGACTTCATTTTCTCTTCCAGATTTCTGCTTCTATTGCAGGTTGACAGGTCCTTCCCCATAGGTTGGTCACTGATCTTGTTGGGCCAGCGAATGTGTAGAATCTTTCTGAGACAGGTGTTAATGAATGTCTGGATTCTTTGGGTAGTACTTTTGGTTATCCTCCAGGTTTCAACAATACTGACTTCACAATGGAGCTGAACAGATGGGTCTTGGTGAACAGATGGGTCTTGGTCAAAGTAATTGCAACTACCCTTGGTCAAAGGCTCTTGAAGCCCAGATGTTCTTGAGCTGGATGAAAGCGGTTCTTGCTTTGCTGATTCTTGCCCTAACGTGCGTATCTGTTCCACCCTGCTCGTCGACGATGCTGTCTAGGTAGGTAAAAGACTGGACCTCCTTCAGGGAACTTCCATTCGGGGTTACTGGATTGTTGCAGCTGGAGTTGATCTAAAGAATCTTGGTCTTCTCTGTGTGGATGTTGAGTCCAACCTGTGATGATGTGGCTGCTAACAAAACGGTCTTCTCTTGCATCTGCTGCTGGCTGTGGGAGAGAAGTGCGAGATTGTCGGGAAAAAAACATAATCTTCCAATTGGCTCCACAGGGTCCACTGGATTCCAGTCCTCCGTTGAAGGCTGAAGCCGTCAAATTGACAGCAACAGAGAAGGATCGCCCCTCCAAATGCAGAAGCAAATGGTCAGACTTTGATTAAAGACGAAATCGAAATGATTTCCAGCAGTTAATTTGCATGGATTATTTGTTCACCTAAAGAATTGTGTGCTAGAAAAAGATACAGTACATTGTAAAAGAAGAAGTACAGAAGCCAAGCATGACCATGATCTGTTCTGTCAGATCCTTCTAATCTATTCACAGCTCATCAATATGTTTAAATCTGTGTGTTTACAGTAAAAATATGAAGTCAAGGCGGTGTTCACACTAGCAGTTTGATTTTATGTCCATATCCATTATGATTATGTGAAAAACTAATAAAATAAGAAAGAAGTCAAAACAGCAGAAATTCTTCTGACACACACACAAATAAAGTTTTGCTGCAAGAAGATCCATTTTGTCAAGTGTATTGAGCTATAAAGGGCAACATGAAAACATCAAAAAACATATACTTCATATATTTTATTATAATTTTTACGGTCCCTTTTTGTGATATGATGTCCTGTTTCATTTAAATGTCTACAGTTACACTACAAGTAAAACTGCACAAGATAGTTTGTTTAGAAGTATACACGGAGACCCATACTTTCAATGATTCAAGCTTACAGACTTCAAATCCAAATCAACTACACTAACAGTTTGTTTTGAAGTGAATTGAGGCCTATCTTTTCAGCATTCACGCTTATTAAAATGCATTGTGAGTTTGTTAAGAAGTGGACTGAGACCCATTTCAATGGTTTGGTAAATAAGTTCACACTTATTTAGATCAACTGCACTAACAGAGTTTGTTTAGAAGTGAATTGAGGACAATGTATTTAGCATTCACACTTATTCAAATGAATTGTACTTACAGAGTTTGTTTAGAAGTAAATTGAGTCCCATCTTTTCAGTGTTTACACTTAATCATATACATTGTACTAACAGTTGGTTTAGAAATTGATTGAGTGGTTCATTCAGATGGCAGAGTTTATACTCATTTAGATCAACCAACAGTTTGTTTAGATCCATAAAGAGCCATTTCCTTCTAATTTGATGTCATTGTTCATTCCATTTTGCTCAATCTAGAAGCAATCAAACATTTTCATGGCTGCACTTGATCAAAATTTGGGCAACGGTGATAAAAGTGTCCAGAAAAAAATCCATTGCCATCCAAAGCATGGTAACCTAAGGAGAGCCAGGTTGGTCTGGCCACACCTTGTCTGTGAGCTTCTGTTCTGTGTGAGTTAGGATCCATTCTGAAGCCAGCTGGCTCGGATTCTACTTTATGTGGGCGGCAGTAATGCAGGCAGCCAGCACATTTTCATTCAATATAAATAAAAAGATTGGAGGGAACTCTGCCGTCCTGTACAGGCGGTCACATATTCAACATGTAACCACATCGCATGTAAAACTACAAACCAAGATTTTAGGAAAAAAGAACATTCAGCGAAAAAATGCTGAAAAACTCTCATTTCAACCCCATCGGGCAAGAAGTGGTTAAGGGACCCGCTGCCAGGTACAGAAATGAAACTGGTCTGGATCTAAACTGAACTAATTTGTCAGCACTACCATCTGTGCAGCTCTCGGTCTCTGGCTCGCAGACAGGCTTCAGCGGTTGACATCCTACCCCAGTCAAACTGCTTGGAAGATATGAGTGTTTCTCATGATTTGGCCGAGGGGAAGCTCTGCACCTACCACCCACTTAGTGATCTCAGCGCTGGACATGGCAGGCTTCTGCCAATACCCCTTTCCATCATTTCAACCCCCTCCGCCTTGACTATTTTCTCACTTCGACTCCTTTTTTTCCCACATTTAACTCTCTTATCCCCCCACCTCTTGATCGACCATTTTGAGCTCAGGGAAAAACACGCATGCTTTCTAACCCAGGCATTAAACCGCATTTTTCTGTGTGTTCTTTATTCCTGTTTGGATGACCAAAGACGTTCTGCTCAGACCAGATGTATTTTTATGTAATGACCAAAGGAATCTGACCTGAACTGACCTAAATTTACTTTGGACACACACGTACACACAGTCACAATACGTTTAATCTCCCTAGTCAGAAATGCGTGCATATTTATGTGATTTCATTTCGTACTTTACAATTAGACTATCGGAAAAATCAATTGGCTGATGCATTATGATAGAAAATTGCCATAAATCCAAGAAAAATGTCCAAAGTAATTGTGTTATTGCAGAACGTTTTATAAGCATTCACACACGAATGATTAAAATGAATTATTGCAATAAATATTTGTTTGACTTGGTAGTGCGCATAGAGGTTTTTCTGTGCAGCCTTTCCATTTGGTGAGTGAGCCAGAAGCACCACCCAGCTCTAAGAAACACACACACACACACACACACACACACACACACACACACACACACGAGTTTGTGTGTAGAAAACCACAGGGGTAGTGAGCTCTAATCTGGAGCCACAAGCCCACTTTAAACACATTCCCCAAGTTATAGCCTCTGCTTCACACCAACCTCTCCCTAGAACACACAATCTTTCCCTCTGTTCCTCTTTCTCCACTTTGCATTACAACATACATGTCACAACCCCCCCCCCCCCACACACACACACACACACACACACACACTCAAACATGGTGCTATTACCTCTGTTTAAACAACTGTTGTAATTCGTATGCTGGGGCGGCCTTGAGGAAGCTCTGTTCCCCACAAGCAGGACCTCCGTGCATTTGTTTTTGGTTCCAGACCCCTGATTTCTTACTGCTGGTATGCGCTAGACTCCAGATCCTGCTTTCTGCTTACCTTAAACAGTCTTCCCATTGTACGAGGCGCAGAGTTTGTACCTCACTGTGATTGCCCATCCACCTCCTAAATGAAATGTGTGCATAACATCATCTAACTGTCCTGCATGTCTGGAAGTTTTGGCCATGGAGGTAAGTTAAGGGGGCTGTGCAAAACACACACTTTCAGCTGTCAAGTAAAAATTATACATGTACTGTACATACATTAGCAAAACAGATCTATGACTATACACCATACTAGCAAGTGAGTCTCATTAAATAAAATAAAATAAAATAAAATGTATATTTTGGTACCGTGTGGTAGAATTAGGATAAACAGTAGTGCTATTTTAGTTCTAAGTTTTCATTTTTATATTATTCATTTTCATTTTAGATACAGTTTCCAGATATTTAGAGTTTTTGTTAGTTTTAGTAGTTTTAATTAATTAGTGTTAATTTATTTATATTTATATACCAGTTCTGTCTGGTTCTCGAATCTGATTGGCTGATAGCCCTGCAATATTTCCATAATAACCGGACTTGTACCACTTGTACAGCCTTCTCCCCCATCTGGATTACTTTGCCCACATAGAGTGAAAGCAGATCAATAAACTCACAACAATTTGACAAATATTGCAGCTGTTGGACGACATAATGTACTTATGAGGCTTTTTAGGCAAGAATGTAGTTGTTTAGATTGCAACTATGCAGTTTATTTATAAGGACAGTGCCTATTTAAAATATTAAAAATTTTGGAGATACAGCGCGCCGGCATCCATCAACCTGTCAATGACTGTGTTTATATGGACATCAGTAATCAAATTATTTGCTTTAATCTAATTAAGAGAATAATAAGACTAAGGTGTTTACATGAGTTGCTTTTTAAGTGTTCCTTTCATAATCCCGTTTTACATGTTATAGCACTTAATTTGATTAACGTGATTGCGTCACCGCGCTATCCACATTTCCTCCGGAGTTTCATGTTATTTCAGGTGTTTCATTTTTAATTTGTCGACTTTAACTGCAGTTTGGCACTTTCACTTTCATTCACGAACATTTCATGCTCACCCTCCGTGACAAACAAGATATTGGATGCAACTATGAACTGCTGGAAGTGTTGTTTTAATTGAAGCTCATACAGCATGCTGAATGGAAGAAAAAAACCTCCACATTTCACGATGCAGGTGTCTGTGGTCTGCACTGACTGGGTAGGTGCAAAGAGTGTCAAACAGCCGTGTGTGTGTGCGTGCGTGCATGCGTGTGTGTGTGTGTGGACTATCCTGTCGCAAAACGTGGTGAAAAGTCCTTCATGACGATAATAATTCACTTAAGGTGTTTACATGCCTTTACTGCGACTAAAATCGGCATACTCCACACGTGTTAATTCAATTTCTCTTTAGTTCGATTATGACCTTAATCTGATTAAATTAATAAAAAATCGCTGTTTACATGGTTAACTCTTAATCAGAGTATTGTCTTAATCGCATTAAAATCGAATTATTGGTGTCCATGTAAACAAAGTCATTGAGCAGTCAAAGACGGTTGACGTTGTCCATCCACAAGATGGCGACAGAGACTACATACAAAGAACTTAGAGGAGAAAAAACCCCAGCGTAATTTCAAACTACAGCTGATCATATCATTATTAAACTGGTAAGTGACTTTCTTAGTCAATCTCTCTTTTTTGTTTGCTGTAGTGCTGTATTTGTAGCATAGTCTGGTAGTATTTCTGCTGGTGTTTGCTTTGCTTTGGCTTTTTCAGGGTTAATTATTTTGACATCCCGACTGCAACAGAGAAATAGGAAATCTCTGTAGACTGATAGCATTTCATGCATGTGCAGCTGATGATGTGACAATAAAAGTGATTTGATTTGATTCCGCCTTATAATCTTAAAATGTCAGCAAAATCAGCTGTTTTGTCATTACATTAGACATTACGCTAGAGAATCATTCAAATACTAGCTCTAAAGTGACGTTGATGAAGTAACAATGGTTTTTGCCACCGAGCTGTTGTATAAACGCAATATCACACTCGTAGCAGTGCTATTTGGCTGTATATCGACACTGGTTGGACTCTATGGCACCAAAGCACCAACGCACACCTCCCACCATTGCCGATATACAGCCGTATTTCACTGATACTCATGTGATATTGCTCATATATTAATATATTATATAGAAATCAATTTTAAATCATATTACTATAATTATTCTTGTTAATATTAAATTACCATTCTAGATATATAACACTTTGATGCATTTATGCCAGTTGTCATTATCATAATACAAAAAAGTCTTTACAATGCAAGCAAGAAATAAAGTAAGTAAATAAATATCTCTTTCTCTCTCTAGAAAACTCATTATTGCTGCAATAAACCCACATTTCTTCATCAGTTCCTCTGTTTAACATCTGTTATTTTTCAATGCCAGAACTTTTAACATCAAAGATGCTAAATCAGAGTGTTATACTTGTTAAAATTCTAAGAACAGCACATAAATAAACATGCCTCGTCCTGCACTGCAGCTCGATGTTGAACTTAAGTTTAACCACACACATCCACTAGTGTTCAGGCTGCAATAGATGCCTATGAATCCCTTCTATAATCAATCTGTTTGACAGATCAGAGAACTGTGAAGCTCTGACAACATGTTTTTTCCGCAAATTACGTTGCAAACCAGGAATGTGTTCTTGTTTGTAAAACTTTTCAAACAACGGAGTGAAATGAGAATTTGAATGAATCATAACAGTGTTCAGGCCAATAGGATTAATCTTCTATCTGAACCACTTTACAGGAGATCTAACTAAATCTGGACAGAGCCCTGGGGTCCAGTAACAGTAGTTTAGCAGTGAACTGAGATGTTCAAACAACTTTAAACAGTGCCACCTAATGGCCAATGTTGTAATAGTCCTGTAGGAGGATGTTTAGGAAGGATCGAAAATATAGTAAGATATAATATATATATATAATACATACAAACATATTTCAAAATGTGCTCAATAGTGTTTAATTTATTCTGTTTAATAATGTATTTAAATTCATTTAAGGAACCACAGAGCATGTTGTAGTGAACAGAAAATGTGCTGTTAATTTACACCTTCAGGCAGGTCATCCAAGATGCATTTTTTGAGGCGCTAATCCTTCAGTTTAAGTCAAACTCCCTTGAGGTGTCAAAAATGAGAATTCATTTTGTTTTGCCTGGATGTGTTTTTTTTTTAACTGCTGGTTTGTTTGTGGTGTATTTTATGAATCACCGACTAGTTCCAGCAAAATATTTTGTAATAGCATTCATATATTAGTAAAAAAAGTAAAGTTTAAAACTTATTTATTCATTACTTTTCCTTAGGGCTTAGTCCCTTTATTCTTCAGAGGTCGCCACAGCAGAATGAACCACCAACTATTCCAGCATATGTTTCACACAGCGGATGTCCTTCCAGCTGCAACCCAGTACTGGGAAACATCAATACACACTCATTCACACACATAGGCCTACACTACAGCCAATTTAGTTTATTCATTTCACTTATACCGCGTCCTTGGACTGTGGAGTACTCTGGAGGAAACCACACGAGCATGGGGAGAGCATGCACACTCCACACAGAAATGCCAGCCGAGACTCGAACCAGCAACATTCTTGCTGTGAGGCGAAAGCCACCGTGTCTCCCCTGACCATGGTCTTATACTACAAATAACAACAAAACTTTGTTATTATTGTGGTCAAATCATGCTAATGCCAACCACAAATTGACCATGGTTTACCAGGGTAATTTCAATGTAATAGAAACGGGTTCATACAAATTATAATGTTGATCCCAAAAAACTTTACTGCAATTTTACTAACAGTATGTAGTATTTTTTCCTGGGTAAAAAATATTTTTAAATATAAGCCAAATAAATTCTGAGGCTCAAAGTAAATATATTTTAGGAAAACATGATAATAATAATAATAATAATAATATGAAACAAAATTGCCTTGTTTATTCTACATGAATGTATTTTAAAATGTTTGTATGATGAAAATGTTTTTTAAATCGTGTGGGTTCTATTACGTTTTCTGAGAGTGTGGTGGTTAAAACATCTGCTTATGTATTGTTTCATTGAAAAGTAAATGAGAGTGTGAAAAAGTTCCTTGAACATAACACGCCACCTTCATTACTGTAGCCTCTGCTCTTTGGCGCGCTTTACTCAAGCTGCGCTTTTGTCCCGCCCTTTTTTAGAGGCGCGCAACCAACCAATAGCAGATGACAACATCCGGTTTAGTTTTCTGAGAGGGAAGTTCAGAAAAAGATTTCGTACAGCCGCAAAAATTCATATAGTATTCAGCGATGTTTTGTTACTTTAGATCATAGAGAACGTATGACAGTAAATGAATATCAGCAGAAAACCTGAACAAAAAAGCACGTCGTGACAGTGAGCGGCTGCCAAACAGAAGGGCAGTTTGTCCTCGCAGACCTCATCCAGTCGACACCCTTCAGCCTGCCAAATTTAAAGGTAACGTTAACTTTTAAAGTTTCGTTTGTTTATTAGCATGTAAATATGCTTTTAGTGCGACTGTGTGTGATTGTTCGGTGGTTTTGACTGACGCGCTTTTAAGAGCGATACATTGCTCATGAATATTAATAAGATGACGCAAAACGCTAGGGATTTTTTATATTCATGACCATACTTTTTATTTATTTATTTTTAAGTTGTGTTTTAGCAATGCAATCATATTAATAACCATAATATTGTATGACATCAAGTACAATAGTAAAACATGAAAACAATGTAACAATAAATATATAAGTAAAAAATACTAATAATATATATATATTATATATATATATTATATATATATATATATATATATATATATATATATATATATATATATATATATATATATATATAAACAAATTGCAGAGGCTACATTTTCAAATTATGTAATATTTATAAAGTCCTTATAAAGTTTCACAGTTTTTACAATTTTTACTGTAAAAATTTTGTAATCGTAATTAAACAATTTGTCACAAAGAAAATTCTGCAAAAGCTAAATTGGCCGTAGTGTATGTGTGGGTGTGAATGCAAGTTTATGGGTGTTTCCCAGTGCTGGGTGGCAGCTGGAAGGGCATCCGCTGCATAAAACACATGCTGGATAAGTTGGTGGTCCATTCTGCTGTGGTAACCCCTGATTAATAAAGGGACTAAGTCGAAAAGAAATGAATGAAACTTCTGCAAATTAGGTAATGATGAAGAAAATGTACATTTGTGCATATAATGTTTACCCATTAAAATAAATAAGTTGTATATATGGTCAATGTTATGTTTGTTGTGAGAAAAGTGACAAATTAAATCACACATAGAAAAATCAATGTTAAGAACAAAATAAGTGAAAAAATAAGTAAAAAAATCAGACAAGTTGGACCAAAACACTTTAAAACCTGCAATAAAATTTGCACATTTAAAATTGTACACTACAGCTTTGTTGCACTTATTCATCTTGAATTGTACATATCCACTGCACAAACATTTGTAATTATGTTCACATCTATCTGCATCTGATTATATATATATATATATATATAT
Source organism: Danio aesculapii (assembly GCF_903798145.1). Classification (NCBI taxonomy): domain Eukaryota; kingdom Metazoa; phylum Chordata; class Actinopteri; order Cypriniformes; family Danionidae; genus Danio; species Danio aesculapii. Next base: position 23,761,955 of record NC_079442.1, on the reverse strand, counting down.
ATATATATATATATATATATATATATATATATATATATATATATATATATATATATATATATAGCAACCTGTACATATATTCATTTATTGTAAATCTCTGCTCATAGCTAACACAACCTGTATATAATGTTCATAGTACATCCATCTGTAAATATTACCCATAGTTTTTCTATAATTGCACTTTGTAACTTGTACCTATATCCTGCACTTGCTGCTATACTGCACTCCTGGTTAGACCTAAGCTGCATTTCATTGCCTTGTACATGTTTATTAACAATAAAGTTGAATCTAATGTAATCTGATCTTAATATGGGGCATTTGGGAAAAAGCTGATTAATCAATCGATTTAATACTTGAGTTACAAAAGACACTATTTGAATTAAGATGACCAAATTTAGATATAATCTCATTTTTGGGGTAGATATTATGTATAACTCTTTGTAATTGTAATTCTTGAATTTGTTGTTTTCTGCAGTGTTTTCTGATTTGCTGAGGAATAAGTTCAGATAACCAGAATGCCCCTTTTTACTGTGATATTTTAACAAAACAAAACAAGCATTTTGAACCTGCATTTTATTAGGGGCTGCACAACTATTATCACAATTATTTTATCGTGATAATAGTATATGCAATATAAATATTGCAGGCATGTGTGATAAATTACATTTATATTGTTCATTGGTTGTTTATCCAAATTTGATCAATCAGTTGGGGTATTACTATCTCCCCTGTAAATACTAATGTCAGGAGACAAGATGAGAGGAAAATGACAACAGCTAATCAGACTCAAAATATCTGCTGAGGTTTCCACTCATTGTGTATTAAAGAATAAATGTTTGCACCATGACACAGATTTTTTTTTTTGTCTGAATTAGAGTTGGTTTGATCTTTTACCAGTTTATTTAGTATATTTTATATATATTTATTTTTTTTAAATCCATACTGTAGCTAATAAAAAAACACTTTTCTAGTGAAATGTTACAGTTTAATATACAGTTGCCCCCTTTATGTTTCTTCCCCCAATTTCTGTTTAACAGAAAGATTTTTTTTCAACCCATTTCCAAACATAATAGTTTTAATAACTCATTTTTAAAAGCTGATTTGTTTTATCTTTGCCATGATGACAGTAAATAATATTTTACTAGATATTTTTCAAGACAATAGTATTCAGCTTAAAGTGCATTTTAAAGGCACAACTAGGTTAATTAGGGAAGTTAGGGTTATTGGGCAAGTCATTGTATAATGATGGTTTGTTCTGCAGACAATTCCGAAAATATATAGCTTAATGGGACTAATAATATTGACCTTAAAATGGTTTTAAAACATTCTAAAATGCTTTTACTCTAGCCGAAATAAAACAAATAAGACTTTTCCCAAAAAAATATATATAGGAACTACTTTGAAAATTTCTTTCTCTGATAAAAATCACTTAAGAAATATATATTTTTTAAAAATTACAGGAGGGCGAATAGTTTTGACTTAAGCATATTTTTTTAAGTGTCGTTCAGTCCTTGCTTTTATCCAATGTTCAGATTTCTAGTCTGTAAATATATACACAAATAATTAAGTATTTATTTGCAAAATATTTCGTTTGCCCATTTAAACCAAGCATTTCTAAAAACTTTAAAGCATGTGAAACTTCTAACTTTTTTTAATCAATCAATCAGCTGGTAAAGTATGGACTCTCAAGATTTTTTGTGTGATTTAAAAAAAAAAAACAGATATGCTTAAGCATTTTTTGGTCTTGTTACATCATGTCCTGCTTTTTTATTTAGATGTATTTGGTTTATTTAGATATTAATTTATGTTGCATTAATATTTCATAATAACTTTTCAATGGCGCTCTGCTTGTTTGCTGTTCACCAGGCTTCAGATAGCAGCATTCACACTTTTTGAAATGATTTGAACAGAAACACAGCAGTCGCACAAGAGTTCATTTTAATCATACACAAGACACCCTCAGTCTGCTAAATGTACCCCTAAATGTACCCCTCGCCTACAATCAACCACAAGCTCGCATTTAGCTCTGACTCTGTTCAATCAACCACTGATGAATAGAAGCAAGTACTGTTGATGTTTTCATTGTTCAGTAATAATAACAGAAAAGATCTGCGACGATTTCCTTTTCACCACAACTTCATTAGCATTCAATCAGATCATTCTAAATATATTATGTTGACCTTAAAAATGCTGAAACATACAAAGAGAGATTTATTATCAGACAATATTGTAACTCTGAAAATCACACGCAATCAGTCTTAAATCAGTCCATCAGAAGATCAAATCATCTGAACAGAGTTTATTATTGGGACTTCAGGGATGATTAAATAATGTGACATTGTTGAGTGGAGTACAAAAACATGTTTGCCCTCTAGCTGAGAATGTCAAATCCATTAGCACCATGGTAAATGGAGCTTCAATAACAGCTTCACTCAGACACCAGCTGTCTGAACAGACATTCTTTATACCCCTTTATTTAATTTTGGTTTAAACCAGCCAACCAAACCAAATCAAACGATTGTCAGGCAGACCTGTTTTACTCTGCTCTTGACTGTTGCTTGTCAAGGCCCTAATTATACATTTGTAGTCATATTTTTTTCTGTCTGGCATACAGTCAGGACATTAGTATGTGTTGGTACGTGTCAATGTTGACACTCTCCAGCACATAACATAGCCCAAATAATTTTTCACTTGCACAAATTCAGCTAGCGCTCCACCAGTATTCTATGTTGGAAATTACACCCATCTTAGCCGTGGCAGTTTATTGGCCAGGCGTCTGCGTCCCCCGAAGGACTGGTGAAAGCTGTGCGGGGATGACAAGTCAACAAGAAGCGTTTGTTCATAGTTTGGTTTGATGAAAAAAAGGAAAGAAAGGCTAATTATATATTTACATTGTCTCACCCAAGGGATTTTTCCAGCAGGGGTGATGGCAAGACATTAAACGACTCCGCCGTTACGAGCGGATCATAAAAACACTCCCTTGTTGTGTCTTTCACAGACCTGTCATTAAGACTAAGAACAACAATTACCCACAAACTCCTGCTCCTGCACACACAAGCTGTTTAAGCGCCTTTTCTACCCCGTTACGCCGTGGCCGCGGTGTGAGAACTTCACCTCCCAGCAGGACACAGATGAGGATATGTCTCCGTTGATGGCTTCAGTACTGTTAGCTTTTGTTTATTTGTCAAAAATACTTCAGCGCTGAGTTAAGAGCAGTCTGGAAGTTTACAATGATGTCCACGAAGACTTTATCGCACTACCCAATGCCTCTTATGTTTTTTTTTTTTCTTCCTGTTTTCAAATTGGCCGGCTCATGAAATACAGGCTGATGACAAATTAAGAGCTCTCAATTGGATAACACATTTTCAACTCCCCGTTTCCTGATTACAACCCCTGTCATCTCAGACTATGAACAAAAGGCATCATTATAATGAACTCTGCTACTTTTTTTTGAATTGAGAAACACTTTTGAAGTACAGTCGATCCGCTTGCCAGAAGATCAAGAGATCGTAGCAAAGGCAAACGAGAGCAATCCGATGAGACAACCGATTCCAGATGGACAACATTTATTTTTGTCCTATATTTGTCTCGGTTTAGAATCTTAGATGATCACAACTTCTAATTCATGTTGACTTTAAATGAATAGTTTTCCAATTAGAATTCCTTGTATTTTTCCTGTCGATTTGTCCTCGCAGATTTGAGAAGATGGCGGATGTTTCTGAGACTGATGTGCAGTTTTGGATGAAAAAAGCAGTGAACTGGGGAGAGGCTACATCATGTTCAGCTCTTCTGGACACAAGCAGACACCTTGGCCCTCTGAGGAACTTTCTCCAGCAAATTCTGCAGGGGTTGCAGCAAATGGTATGAAAATGTCTGAACATTCAGTTTCACATGTATAGGACTTTTTTATTTTGATAACAATTGAGCTGAATGAAGCTGAAGTTTCCTGTTAAATTTTGTGAACCAGTTGTAACTCAGTTATAAAAACAGTCATTAAAACTATCAGTAAAACTACAATAGCTCTGCCTGTGATACTAAATTAACCCTGGGCCAACTATCCGGTTAGTGGGGTCAACTATTGTACTATAATTGTATTATGAGTTTTTTTTGTTTTTTTTGTTTTCCTCTTTCACAGACCGCAAAACATAATACATGATTTCGTTGATAATTTTTTTCCCCAAAATATATTTATTGGGTTTTGTTTGAACTACAGAACAAAATACATTAAAAAATTAAAAGGGCGGTTCATTCCTCTGTGACGACCCCTGATTAATAAAGGGACTAAGCAAAAAGAAAATGAATGAATAAATGAAAATAAATAGATAAACAGTTAAAAAGGTGAAATAAAATGAAAATAAATTACATAAATTCAAATGATAACAGTACATAATTAAAAAATAAGTAAATAGCACTGCATTTCACAGCTTTCCAGTGTGTGCTGGTTAAACAAGTCATCTGAACAATACAATAAGATAATGAGTTGAAAGGGGGTCCATATTTTATAAAAATCTTGTAATTTCTTATCGTATAGTATTATAGTTCCTTATTATAGTGTATGTCAGCTTCTCCAGAGCAAGATTACTAGTCATTTGTTTAATCCACTGGCCACAGGATGAGTTTTTTCCAATTTAAAGCAATAACACGCTTCGCTTGAAGTAAATTATAATCTAATAGTTTGCATTTGCTTGTGTTCAGATCCAGGTTTATAGGGTATATATGAAATAAACATAATTTGGGAACCAAATGTATATTTTCTTCAATTAATTTACCAAGTATGATAAGGATCTCTTTCCAAAAGGTTTGGATCTCATTGCACTTCTATACACAATGATAATAGGTACCCACTTCATTGCATTTTGTACAAATATCAGGAATATTTGGGTTGATTTAATTCATTTAATTAGTTTAATTTTCATTTACCATTTAATTTTTTATTTTTTTTATTTATGCTTACATAATTTTTAGAATCACGTTTATGTAGTTTTAAATGTGTCTAAATGTATTTGTTTCAAGTATTTATTGTGAGTTTAAAATTTGAGGCCAGTGCATTTTGTATGTTTTTATAGTTACTGAAAACAGCTCCAGTCTCGGACAAGACAACAAAAATTGTCAGTGTCTGGAAAACAGGGGACATCTGCTCACCCTACTGTAGTGTAATTTACTGTGAAGCTTTAAATAAGATACATTTAAAGATGCAACTGCCTGGAGTGAGTTTTAGCCTGCGGACAGCTTGCTGTGCTTTAATGTGTTAAAATCTAAAAAGTAACTAAGAACTCAGCATTATATAGTCGATTTTGAAAATATGTATTTTCCTTGCATCATCACTACAGAGTTCATAGAATTGGCTTTAAAATTAAAGTCATAGTGCTTTCACTAACTCTTTTAGCACCTCTAACAGAAGTCGCTCTGTGTGGATGAATGCTGGACATTGGCACAGCACTGGTGATGATTTAGCAGACTAACAACCACCCAGGGACTGCCAGCGTTAACCGAATGTATCCCTGCATCAAGCGTTGCAAATTTGGAAGCGGCAGCATGGGCTATAGGACGACTCTGTGAAGGACCAGTGTTAAGAAATTTTCTGCCTCCCACTGACTCTCGTCACCTTGAAAGAAGCTCTTTATTCATTCTGCATAGGTCTTTTGCACTAGCAGATCTCCCGTTGGCCCTGTGCACCATGCTGCTTGGTGCCCGGCATGTTGGAAAAGAAAACAAGATCGCGCAGGCTTTCTCATTTCAACATGCAATGGCCACCCTGCCAAAATGCAATCACGCCTTCTGTTTCCATCATGGTCTCTATGCGTCAGACTCTCTTGCAGCATTCAGCAACGTGACGGGATCGGGATTTCTTAATTGGCCCTAAACCGTATTCCCGGCAGAGCCTCATAAAAACGACCCGAATGGAGCGGATCTGAACAGCAGCACTTGGATGAGTTAAGGACGTGGCTCGCGCCTAGGGATGAAAAAATGTCTCATTTATATCAATTTCCTCATTTGCATTCCATCAGAACCAGTTTTCCCACTCCCTGCTTGGTACTGCTGGAAAGGGGAGGTTTCACGGTCCCGTAAACGATTTTCTTTCTTGGACTGGCACAGTTGGGTGCCCACTGGCAATGCGCCCGTGTTCAAGGGGAAGCTGAGAGGTGCATGCTTGTGAACACATTTTCTGAATTATGAATTTCTGCATAAGACTTTTGCCCCCTTAACATTCATGAATTACATCTCTGGGACCAATTTCCATGTACCCTTGAGATGGGGATGGATTTGGACTTTTGAGATGTTTATGAGAGGTCAAGTGAATGGTCTTTTCAAACTATTTTTCAGTCTATATTAGAAGAGCATAATTAGAAGCATTAAAACTTTAATCGAATGTAGGTCAGTTCAGTGGTTAGCATGGTTGTCTCACAGCAAGTAAGTCCCTGGTTTGTGTACCGGCAGAATCAGGATGCCTTTCTGTGAGGAGTTTGTATGTTCTCTCCCTGTTGGTGTGGGTGGTATAGGTTGAATAAGCGTTTCCCAGCACTGGGGGTTGCATTAGGTAGTGCAATCTCAGAGCTGGGTTGTGGCGAGATTGATAAAATTAAATGAGTTTTTGGTGGTTCATTCCATTGTGGCGACCCCTGATAAAGAAGGGAAAAAGCTGAAGGAAAGCCTGTAAGGCCCAATCCCAATTCTATTTTTGTACCCCTACCCCTTCCCCTTGGCCCTTCTAGAGTATGGAAGGGAAAGGCTTCAAAATTTACCCCCAAGAAATGAGACGACACTACAACACCTGCACACGTAATTCAAATGTCATCGCGATCTTTTGCTTCAAATGAGATTGACGATCGCGACGGCTGTAGTTATTCCAGTTGTGTTATTTTACACCATGGCCATATTCATCATTGTAGACACAAGAAATCAACATTAACGTTATAGCAAACACTGTAAAAAGGTCATTCCCAGCCACTAGACTTTTCTGACAGGGTATTCGAGTGTCATCGTGAGACATACTGTTGTGGAACTACTATTACAGGAGTTATTATTAGAGATTATAGCAAAATTTAGCATTTTTCATTTTACCATTTTTTTTAAAGCATGACGGTAAAACACGAACGTCGTAATGAATATATTAAAATAGTTTGTTGTAAAAATTCATAATAATGACAACAAATACTAATTTGTGCATCTCTAGACCTTCGTGTGCAGCCAATCTGCCGTTGTAGATGGTGTATTCTGGGAAGTTTTACGAGTGTGGCCCTGAAAAATCTCAGTTTCGAGGGCTATCTAGCCCTTCTCCTTAGCCCAACGCCTTCAAGCTAAAGAGAATTGGGACTCCCCTACCCCTTCACGTGAATGAGCAAAATGAAGGGGATAGGGGTAATGGGAAGGGCTAAGCGGTAGAATTGGGATAAGATTTTTGTAATGTTTTTGGTAGGTCGCTGGCCCGTAACAATATATGTTACTGGTTTCTAAATTGTTTTCATTTATACACATGTAGATCATGATATGAAATGCTGTGTTTTGGTTTCAAAGCAGTAGCACGTTTAAATCGTAGCCTGTGTAATGTGACAATTGTTTAGCGTTGTGATTATTTATTATTTTGCGGCCCTAGCTCTTAGGAAAAAGGATTTTTAAACCTACTGTATTAGCTTTTATGTCTGCAAATTGCAGTTCCCTAGCTGCAAATAATTGGTTTAATGTGTTCTCTGTTCGTTTTAATTATGTTTTTGGCTGCCACCAGGTCTTCTGTGAGGCTCGGTGTGTTAAAGTTCCACTGGAGTTGTGTCATTCTCTTCATGCGTGCACTAAAATCATTTAGCATCCAACAATGTATGTGCCTATGGAATGTAAAAAGGCTCAGATCCTTTGTATGGCTTCCAGTGTACAGTAAATTGGCTGGGCACATCTTGAACTGATGCGAAAAGCTGTGATCTTCAACATGCCTTTGCATTAGCGCGCTGGTTTTCATTAATTACGTAACTGACTTTAAAGAAGTGATCAGTGACTCTCACCGTCTGTCTGCGTGGGAATAGTTTTATGAAAAAGCCATCAAAGGGTTTTATAATATTCGGCTGAAATGGTTCTTTGAGAAATTATTATTTTTTTCTTTCATATAAGCTAATTGTTCATACTTGTGATGTCAGCTAGCTAGGCAAGTGGGGTACATTCATTGTGCACTTAAACTGTTAGTATTGCTTATGAAAGATTTTTTTTGACCACAGCTGATGAGTTGAGACAGGATCTGGTGTCGACAGTTCATTCTGATGAGGAAAATTTTAGTCTACAGTTCTGACATGAGAATATTTGTTCTTGCTGAGCTCCTCTCCACAACCATCAAACCCTCCCTAATGTAGCCCAAAACAATTCTAGCAGACAGTACTTAAAAACAGTTCTTAATGCTGCATTACAGAGGCCTTTGTAAATTGCAAAAAAGGCCACCAAAGGAATTGTCATTTGTGGTAAAAGAGGCATCTATTTTAGAGTACTTTATATATGAAATGTGTGTGAAAGCAGGGTATGCTGAATCTTCATGCAACCAATGCTGGTGTGGTCATCAAGGAAGCAAGTACAGTAGAGGAAATGAAAATGGACCTAAGACACATCCTTGTGGAATGCCAGACAATATGACGATATGAGTTCACTGGGAAAGCTGTCATCACTCCACAGTTTTTGGCTACATTTAGACGATATAGTGTACCAAAACTTTAACGTTTTTCCTTTACATTTTTGAAGAGTTTCAACATTGATGGCAACATTGTAACAATTTTATTGACCACAGAATGCCAATTGTCACAGATTTTTTTCTTCTTGTGAATGTAACTGTTTTCTTAACAGATTGTGAAGTTTAGATTGTATGCGTAGTTTCAACTGTGGTAAAGCAAGAAAATATGGTTATCAAGAGATGCACAAAAAATGCCAGCTAATCAAATACAATGAGGACCAGTAAAATAATAAATAATTTATATGGTTATTGTAGCCAGTACTGTATATAACAGTCAAAATATAACATGTTCCCCATATTTAGCTGTTTTTACTTAATGCTTGGCCACTTATGAATACCTATTTTGTTATAAATTAATTGATTGAAGTCAGAATTATTAGCCCCTCTTTGTTTTTTTTTTCTTTCTTTTTTTAGTATTTGCCATTTTTCACAGTATATTTGCAAATTTTCACAGTATATCTGATAATATTTTTTCTTCTAGAGAAAGTCTTATTTGTTTTATTTTGGCTAGAATAAAAGCAGTTTTTAAATTATTCAAATTTATTAGCTCCTTTAAGGTATATTTTTTCCTCTATTGAACATTGCTTTACAGAACAAACCATCGTTATACAATAACTTGCCTAATTACCCTAACCTGCCTAGTTAACCTAATTAACCCAGTTAAGCCTTTAAATGTCACTTTAAACTGTAAAGAAGTGTCTTGAAAAATATGTAGCAAAATATTATTTACTGTCATCATGGCAAGGATAAAATAAATCAGTTATTAATGAGTTATTAAAGGTATTATGTTTAGAAATGGGTTGAAAAAAATCTCTTTGTTAAACAGAAATTGGGAAAAAAAATAAACAGGGGGGCTAATAATTCTGACTGTATTTTTACAACTGTATTAATCTAACTGTATTATTACAATTTGAGTGAAGAAGTATATAAAATGATAATAATTGCAAATTTCTGTGAATGGTCTCTTACAAGTCAAAGCAGAATGACTAAAATTATAACACCAACAGCCAATCTAACAGTGTAATATGGTAATACTGTCATATTGTCAGTCTAATTAAACATATATTATCAGTGTCTAATAATGTTCCCTAATTTGTAATGTTCCCTAATTTTTTTTATACAAATCCAGAATTCTTGTATTTAAATTTAATACATTTTTCAAACTGTTAAATTCAGATTAATAAAGTCTACTACTTCAAGTGTCCGTATCATAATCTGTGATTTGAATACTGTTCATTTGAGCAAGTGAGGTTTTTAAATTCAAAGGTTTGTTACTGAGCATGCATTCTGCACATAATGTTCATCCTTCATTTCTTCATCATAAGTATTAATGTATCCACACTTAGGGCTGGGCAATCAATTGAAAAGTAATCGAAATCGACATTCAGAACCTATAATTAATCAATTTTTTCACTTTTCCTACCGTGTGTGGAGTCACGTGACCCCACTCTGTTAAGGCTGATTCATACTTCTGCGCCGAAAGCATGGGTATGGTCCTGCGTAGCCGTCGCGCGGTCGTATACCCACAAACCTCTCGAAAAATGTAACTACATGTCGCACGTTTGCATTACATTGTTGATGATTGGAAGCTGTGCCAGATATGATGGCATATTTTCTATTACAATATTTTTTTATTTACAATAATATATTTGTTTACAGAAGATTCAAGGAATGCACTGTTTAAAATATTATTCACAGAATATACAAGTTATTTTATTTAGAAGAAATATGTTTATTAGAAGAAATGTTTATTTTCTACTTTTGAAAACTTTGAAAATAATATATTTTTTTTCCAAAAGTGTAAGTTATTTGTTTTCACTTATTTATTAGGAAAAAGTGACTGTTTTGATATTCAATATTTTGATATTGATATTCAATAAATAATCATAGATAGTGTGTGTTTTCTTCAATTATTGCGTAAATTAAGTAATGCACCCTTCATTCAAAAATCTCTCACTTGTAATATGTCAGCAAATTTACTGTACAAAACCTGTCAGGGAACTATGAGGGCAAACAAATACAATAAACAAAGAAAATAACCATTCATTAATCGTAATCGAGTTCAGATGTTCAATTAATCGACATTTTGATTTTAGGCCACATTCTATCCATTATGTAGAGTTTGATTATGTAGTGTCATTTTTCATTATACATATGCAGGTTCTTGCCATTTATGTCTAAGACATTTGTGTGTTTACTGTATAACAGAACTCCACTAGTGAGGCCATGAAGACGTTTCCTTTTATTGGCCAGTTCCTGGGAAGACTTTGTTGGAACTCATGTGTTACTGCGGATGGTAAATTTACGACTCTTCTATACTTGGGGGTGTGTTTCCTATTTGAGACCAAGAAATATGTCTGCATGGGTTGGGTATTTACACTAATTTTCCAATGAACCCTGTAGAGGCCTGCTGGGCATTTGTTCTGTTATTTGGCTCTCTTTCACTCACAACCCCTCTTTGTTCACCGCATCCCTTTCCTAAAATTTCATATCAGACCTGCTGTATTGTTCACATGTAGCATTAAAAATGGTTTTAAACGGATGTGATTTATTGCTGCAGTTTTTATCCCATTATATAAAGTGGCTTCCACAAAGTCTGAAACTACTTGCGAGTTCTTTTATTTATTCAATAAAAAATTTTATTAAAAGAAAATTATATTATAAATGTAATTTAAATGTACACTAGTGGCCAAAAGTAAAGTCTGGCCCTGTAAATCTCATGTCTTCGGCCTTTATTCAAACAAATTATTACACTTAAGTAAGTTTTCTGAGCGTATTGTGAAGTTTTGATTGTATGCGTAGTTTCAACTGTGGTAAAGCAAGAAAATATGGTTATCAAGACAAAAAATGCCAGCTAATCAAATACAAGGAGAACCAGGTAAATAATAACTTATGTTGTTTGTGTAGTCAGTATGTTCTTTATGTGGTTATTGTAGTCAGTATGTACAGTATGTTTTCCCCTTCCAAATGTACCATGTTTCTCATATTTAGCTGTTTTAACTTGAAGCATCATTAAATATAAAGCAAATATATTTTCCTTACATAATGTTTGGCTACAACTGGATACCTATTTTGTTATAAATAAAAATATATTATTACAATTTGAGTGAAAAAGTAAAAAATAAAAATTATATATATATATATATATATATATATATATATATATATATATATATATATATATATATATATATATATATATATATATATATATATATATATATATAATTGCAAACAAGGAAATCTGACTTTTTGAATGAAGCACATTGGTTTCCCATTAGAGAGATGAATAACATGGCCAATTTCACATCTTATAAATGACATTTTGTCTTGTGCTCTTGTTTATGTATGCTCAGAGAGCAGCCAGAAACTCCTGCTGCGATGTTTGAGCTGCCTGTACAGCGCTGAACCACTGAACGCTGTTGAACGAAAAGCCAACATGTGGATCAAGGTAAAGCCAACATTTTACTTCTTTTCAAACCCTCCAGGTTAATGCACAGATAAGTAAATCACCAAACCGTTTTAACAAATTTAGATTCTGACAGATATTGGGCCTGTTTATTTTTTATCCGTTTATTTTTTTTACTGAATTCTGTTTTTTTTTTTTTCAAATTGTGTTTTCTGTTTTTGTTAGTAACCAGAAAACATGTTAGTTCAATTCAAATCCATTTTGTATTACCATTCATTCATTGAGTTGAACTAAATAATTATTTATGTAATAATTCTTTTATGTTCTCATAAAAGTAAAACACAGAAAAATGTGTAATTATTCCTTAAAAATACATTTTATTGGTAACTGTATTTTATATTTCTATGTGTGATATGAGCAATATGTGCGATATGAATGTATATTGGCACTGGTGGGAGGCAAGCGTTGACACTATTATCATTTGATCAGCTGAGTTAGAAATTACGCAGTTCGTATTTATGATATATATACTGTACACTAAATAAAATGGAGCCTTCATCCACTCAGACATGCTGCGTTCTTATTTATTATAATTATTATTTTTGCACTGACATTAGGTCATCAGTTGATTTGATTAGGTGGAATTAATAATTAGAATTTTTTTTAATTCCATGAAATTCCTTGTTAGATAATTCTGTCTTTTTCACTATTTTGGAAATCACAATTCGAAAATCAGAGGACCCCAACTGAATGTTCGTAATTTAGTTGTATTTATTTAAAGTGTGAAGATGCAGTTAAATCAATAATAAATAAATAAATAAATAAATAAATAAAACAAAACAAATGTGTGAAGATATTAAAATTGGCTAAAAGTAATATAATTGGAAAAATCTGCCTTCTCCAACTTTTTCAAATTCTGTGCAACATTGAATGTTTGGAGCCATTTTGTGTCTGTGATGTTCCTAATAAATGCCATGCTCTTCCAGACCCCTACAGTTTTCCAACTGCCGATAGTGTTTTAGAAATTCCCAATGTACACTTTTATATTTAAAGAGATGTAATCAGGGTTAGGAGAGCGGGGTGATGAAAAAGAACTCGAATAATTGTACACTTTCAACTTTTTACAGAGTTCACACAGATGGTTTACCATAAGCAATACAGAACCCCTCGCGTTTCTGCCAGATTCGGACGTGTGTGCATTCGTTTGATTATTTTTTTTTCATCTAATAAAACATTGCGCTAATTAAAGCAGGGCTTTTAAAGTAAACTTTTAATTTGCCAGATGTTTTTTGACCTATACGAAGGGAAGTGGAGTCAGAGGGAGGTGTGGGTTCTCTGTCAGGGGTTGAGACATGGTATTTAATCTTACATTATTTATTTACTTAGCTAACAATCCCTGGTGCTCCAGCAGTGTGTGTACGTATGGTTTGTGGGGAAGGGATACAGGACACGGTAGGGATTAGGACTCGCTTTGTGTTAGGAAGTTACAGATTATAGACATGTGAACATTTACTTGATCGATGAAATTTAGGAGGAGGGAATACAGTCTTTAAATGTCTGACCTGCAGAAGGTTACTTAATGATAGGCAGGTCAGTCTCCTTTTACTTATTTGTGCTTAAGAATTATACCATGGTTTATTTAAAGTAACTTTTGAATGATGTTATAAAACAGTACTAAACCATGAAACTTTTTCCAAGGAACCTAGTTTTGTGATAAAAATTTCTGCTGATAACAACAGTAAGTGTTAGTGGTGTAGCGGATCACAAACCTCACAGTTCGGATCACACTACGTTTTTTGAGTCACAGTGATCGGAACATTTTTCGTATTAGCAAAAAAGAGAGGAGGCAAATGTCAATTGCTTTTTATTTATACAAAAATATTTCTGCAAAAAACCATTGGTTGTAACAAACATAACTTAGAACCTGTAATTTTAATAAAAATGAAGAAAGAATCAGCTGAAAAAAAGAAAAAATATTCAAGAAAAAAAATGATCTACTGTTGCTGATAATGCTAAATATAGAAATCTAACATCTTGTACAACATATATATATATTCAATTAATGATTCAACAATTAACTCTTAAAACTCATTATAGATGGATCATTTTTGAAAACTAATTCAGTGACATAATTTTGATGGTTGTTCTGTGTTATTTATTTGTTTGTAGTTTGTAACTAACTGAAAAAGTGTAAAAACAGAATCTCTCTCGATCAAACGCAGATTTGAATGCAGCGCTTCGAATGATTAATAAACATTTGCAAATCATTATTATTTATCATTCGTGTTGAGCGGGTTTGAATTGAGATCACAATCTTTTAATGATTAATCGTGCAGCTACACAGAATGCATTAATTCAGGCTAAACAAGTAGTGACAGAAAACACTACCTAAGACACTAACACTAACCTAATAAAAGCCTTTAGGTAGGTCCCACCACAACTTTTTCCGTCATCATTGTATTTTACAGGAAAGCCAAAATGCTTTTATACACGTGATTTGAATGACACGGGAGGTGATCTCTCTGCAATTGTTAACGATGTTGGATTAATCCACAAGTTCAGAAAAGTTATCAATCCGCAGGTCACATGCTTTCCGAACTGTGGGTTTTGATCAGTTACACCACTTATAAATATATTTTTTTGCCATATCACTTAAATCAATTTTTCTAGTTGTTTACACACCACAATACTATTGTAAATATTTTTTACCAGTTGAATTTGCATGCAGAAACCACTATTGACTTAAGTTTGATCGCACTGGTCTGGAAGGTTGCCACTTTGTCTTTTTGTTTATCGGCGCATCCCATTCTCAGTTTCTTTTTCGCTGTAACCTAATTACTGTCCAGTGTCTTCGCTCTCTTTCTTCTTGTGTTTTAGCAAATTGATTTGGTTTGAGTTCATTTCCCTGGGGTCTTTCTTCTCATCCCAGCCTGACGTGTTTCCTCTCCCAGCAAGCCACTGATCTCTTATTTTTCCATCCTCGTGTTTGTTGAGCTCTTAATGGACTGTGCATTTTTTCCATTTACTCCGTCCTTGTTTGTTCCGAGCGCTGTTTACTGTCACTGTCAACATATGAAGGCTCACCCATCTGAGAAAGCCTTCATGTTGATCAGCATGGGTTACAATGTGAGGCTCATCTAGGATGATTCCAGGCTGTGTTTCTTTAGCCACTCGGCATGAATAAACAAACAGTCCTGTCATTCATGAAGCCAGTTGGTTTGTGCTCTTCGTGTGGGTGGTTTGGCCCAGAAGAAAAGACGAAGAAGAAGGATTCTTCTACAGAGCCATGCACTGATGTTTTTGTCTGTTATTAAAGAGCATGTTGCCCATTCTTCAGTGATCCTTTGCTCTGGAGCGCCAGCTTGACTTGCCTTCTCCACATCAGAGAGACCAGACGATGTCTGTCGGCCCCTCTGCAGCTTCAGGGCTCCTGGGGGTCTGGAAGCAGTCCTCGGGGAGACTTGTGTGGTCTCTTTAAGTACATTTACCTCTGCAGACACATTCAAAAGCTATATTAAACTGAGCAGAATGACCCTGTCTTTAATATCGCTGTCACTTTGTCTTTTTTGCCTTTTGTTAAAAACCATAAGTCTAACCCTAGTGGATTAAACTTTTGCACAAAACCATCTGATGAGATTAAATCCTCTAGCCTCATAATCTGAACACATTTGCATGGAATTAAAGAATAATAATGTAATTTTATAATTTTAAAAGTAGGATTTTTTTCTCTTAAGAAACTTTATTAAATTTCAGCAGATACCACCCAGGTCACAATGAATCTTAATGCAAGGTTAATTAATCAGTTTATTTAATTGTATTAATTTGTAAAAAAAAAAAAAAAAACCTTATAATAAAAATTCAGTCACCCTCAGGTGGTTACAAAGCTTTGAATTTAAAACAAATTATTTGTTCCCTTCTTAATCACAAATAAAGATGGTTATTAGAAGATTATTACCCTAACCCTGGAGGATTAAACCTTTGCATAAAACCATCCGATGTGCTCAAGCCTCATAATCTGAACACATCTGCATGGATATAATGGTTAAAAAGGTCATAATGTATTTTAATCATGTTAAAAGTATGATTTTTCTGAAAAGTAACTCAATTAACTGTCAGCAGATACCACTCAGTTCACAATTAATCATAATTCAAGGTTAATTAATTTGTTTATTTAATTGTTAATAACCTTTAAAAAATTTACTCACCCTCAGGTGGTTACAAAACCTCCGATTTAAAACAAACCAAATTTTTCCCTCTTGATCACAAAAAAAATGGTTATTAGAAGATTATTACCCTAACCCCAGTGGATTAAACCTTTGCACAAAACCATCCGATGTGCTTAAGCCTCATAATCTGAACACATTGGCATGGACTTAAAGGTTAAAAAGTAACTCTCAGTAACTCTCAGCTGATACCACCTAGATCACAATGAATCATAATACAAGGTTAATTAAGCAGTTTATTTATTGTATTAATTTGTTAAAAACCTTAAAAATAAAGATTCACTCACTCTCAGGTGGTTACAAAACTTCTAAAAAAAATTTCCCCTGTTGATCACAAAAATAGATTGTTATTAGAAGATTATTACAAACAAGTAACCATTGACATTCATAGTAAAAAAAAAAAATAAATAAATAAACATCTATGCCAATGGCTATTGGATTTCAACAACATGCTGTTAAATAAAGAAATACCTAGAAGTTTAGAACTAGTGAATGGTGAGTTAATGACAAAAATGAAGTTTTACAAACTAATTTCGAGAAGAGCACGTCATTTGATTAACCGCGCCTGGTCTCTCATCTGTAATCAGTAATAATCCAATCAGATAGATCCAAGCCAGTAAATGGACTGATTTCGCCCTACTGCCTTATCTTCGTTTTGGAAGAATCCCCCCTGCCACCCCATCTCCTCCTTTTCCTCATTTTACCAGGGGGAGCTCTCGAGACCTACCTGATCTCGGACCCCCTTATATGCTTTTTGACCAGGCGGGAGCCCTGGGCTCAATTATCTCCAAGCTCAGGGTTCCCTCTCGGACAGCATGCCAAACCTGCTAATAACATCAAGCAATATCTAAGTATGAACTCTTGAAATGTTGATTTTGGGGCAGAGTAACTCTTTAATATTTAAATGACAGGTTGACAGTTCGTTTGAAGATCTTACAGCTACAATTGTCATGTGATTTTTATTTAATTTTTTATTTTTTATTTATTTATTTATTTATTTATTTTTTTTTAAACATCCGAGAAGTGAATATTTGCTCCTCTTAAACAATCTGTTTTCATTCTTTTATTTTAAGCATTTTGCAAGTTGTTTTGATTTAGCCAGTTCATACATGTGGTTTAGTGCTGTCTAAATTGCCACTTTGAAGAACCAAAAAATATTATCATGACCGATTCCATTTTTCTCCACCCCTAGGTAGAGAAACAAACTAGAGAATATAGAAAGGCTGTGTTTCATTGGTCTTGCACTGTTGCCACAGCCCAGCTTACAGTTACGTGTGATCTGGAGTGTGTTTTTGCTGTTCAGATGGTAGTAATTGAGCCTCTTTGGGTCTGTGGAGGACATCTTAGCATACTGTAAACCTAAAGAAACCACATGGCCCCACCGCAAGCAGACATGTTTTCTGTCAAGGCTTAAACTTTGCGCTTTCATAAACAGACAGGCCTTGCCACCCGATCCATTGTCTTTTTTTATTATTTGTGTGCAACATGGTGATGTGTTTATGATGAGCAAAAGCTGTCCAGTTATGCACAGACAAATCAAAGCAAAAATAAAATGCTTTGTATTTGATGGTGTGTGATTAAATGTCCGCTGTAAATGGGGGGTGTTGTGTTTAAAAGCTGTCATCAGCATTGTTTTCTGTTATGTATCTGTTCTGGACAGAATATGTTGTGTCATCTGATCTCTGAGGAGGAGGGCAGTGTGGCTCACGCTACAGTGAAACATGCTGGATCAACCCCGACGCGATACCACACAGAGGCTCTTCAGAAGGTTTGGAAATGATTGTTTAATGTTGGTCTTTGGTATCTTTTTTCAGTCTGTTGGTGATTTCTATCTATCTTTCCCCCAAACACTGAAACTGCTGTTTCTACTAAACAGTTACTACAGCCAAGTAGATTTCAAATGTTTAGTTGAAGAATAGGGAGGGGTGTGCAGTATTTAACGTCTTCGATAATATCTTAATTGTCGTTTTAACGATGTGTGAGCTGACATTATCAAGCATGTCAACTTGCTTAGCCAAAAAACAAACAAAAACATGTCTTTAGAGTCCAAAACCATTCACTGCATGAAGCCTATTGAATGCGGTTTGAATAACCATGTTCCAGTTATGAAAGCAAAACTTTTTATATGTATGAAATGAATACACTATATATGTTTTTAAAATACTTAAAATATATGATCTGGCTAAGAAATATCGCACAAATAAGAATGTCAATTTACTGAATGTCAGCTTGATTGTAAAAGATCGACTATTGATTAAAATCGGATGTCGATTAAGAGGGTGTCTGCGGGGTCTTAAAAAGTATTAAAAGTTGATAAATCAATGTAGAGAAATTTAAGGCCCTTAAAAGTATTAAAATATCTTAAATGCTATTTTGCAAGGTATTAAAGTTTAGATCATTTTGATTATGCAGTGTATGGTTGTATGCTAAAGTTATTATTATAACTTTATATTCTGTGAATATCAGGATGCTGTGTAGTTTATAAAATCAATGAAACTCTACTAGATTTGGCATCATGCTGCTTTGTTTACTGCAGTAACTAAGGCAACACCATTATTTCTGCAATTCTATAGGCGCCAACCTACTGAATTAGCTAGATTCAATAGATTTTTATTCAGTATATAAATGTTTTAGTTTTGGATTAACTTCTTACATTTAATATTTAGTAAATATACTGTAAGTTAAAATCTCAGCAGTGTTTCTGGTTGAAAAGTGGTTATAAGGTCCTTAAATGCATGGAAAGGGTCTTAAAAGTTATTGAATTTCACTGTCTGATTCCTGTATATACTCTGATGAAAATCTTCACCAGGGGTGCCCACACTTTTTTAGCATGTGAGCTACTTATAAAATGACCAAATCAAAATAATCTACCTAATATAATAATGGAAAACATATATTTATTTATAAACATGTGGGGAGAATTCTGTATTTGTACAATATATATTAATGTGCCTTACATAACTGTATTTAACAACTGTAGCCTACAACTCTGATGACTTTACTCTGATGACTTGCACTGAATGTAATCAGCCAGGGAAGTATGGACAGTAGCTGCTGATAGCCAGCCTCAAGCATGCTACTTAATGATTATCAGTCATGGTGGAACGATATTTGGACTTCTCTAAGTGCCAACTTCTCTAAGTGCTTTAAAACTATAGCCATAGCCATAGCACTTGGCGAAGTTGGTGCGATTTTGTTAGAAAAGATCAGATATCAGACTGGCTGCCCTGTATGTCAATCAGACAACAGCTTTCAGTGAGGATGGATGATAGGCTGACGTCTAGTTTTATTAATACCATGCGATCTACCCATGCTACCTTTGTGATCGACCGGTAGATCGCGATCAATGTTTTGGACACCACAATATAAATAGTTCTAAATAAAGCCAAAACAGAATACTTCATTTATTCATTCAATTTTTATAGGCTTAGTCTCTATTTCAGAGGTTGCCACAGCGGAATAAACCGCCAACTATTCCGGCATGTTTTACACAGCGGATGTTCCAGACACAACCCAGTACTGGGAAACACACCCATACACACTCATTCACACACACACACACACACACACACACACACACACACACACACACACACACACGCACACACACACACACACACACACACACACACACACACACACACTACGGCCAATTAAGTTTATTCAATTCACCTATAGCACATGTCTTTGGACTGTGGGGGAACCCGGAGCACCCGGAGGAACTTGCAAACTCCACATAGAAATGCCAACTAACCCAGCTAGGACTTGAAACATCCACACTGAGCCATCGTGCCTCCCCAGCAGAATATTTGTTAAAATAAAAATATTAAAGTCCTCGATGATGCGATTTTAGGACCCAGAACAATCATTATAAGTCAGTTGTGTACAGTATAAAGGATGTCACCCAGCACATTTGTTTTATCAGGTTGTGTCATTGATGATAGAGGAGGTTTCTAAAAGCTGTGACTGCTTGCCAAATGCATCAGCAAGGTAATAAAACTTCACATCACTTTTGTATATAAATATGCTATTCCAACTATAAATTATTATTTTTTTCAGAGTTTTTCAGTTATTACTGTACTACATTTTAAATGAACTGAAATTGTGACAAATAATACACTCTCACATTCAATTTTTAACGTTGTTTTCTCTTCGAAGATGTTCCAATGGCAACATTGGCACCATGTCCACAGCATGCATTGCGTTGGTCACATGCACTCAGATGGCTCCTCTAATTGGAGCTCTGTTAAAGCATTCAGAGTCTTGTGGCTCTTCCTGTCTCAATCAAGAGTTTATCAAGGAAGTCGGTGAAGCTTTTATCAGGTAGATATCATTATGATGCACCAGAGCAGAGTGAATAGTGCACAAAAATGCTCAGTGGACTGTGTTTGCTGTCATTCAGTAACAGACTGGTGTTGGAGGACGAGGCTGTAATTTCTCTGTGGTGTCAGAGCGTGTTAAGTCTGGAGGGGGCAGCAGTGAGCTTACTGGAGTCTGTGCTTTCTGACCATCAAATGACGACCCAGAGTCTGGACAAGCATGTTAATGACTCATTACTGGTAAGCTTGATATCTGTTTGACTGTCTGATTGATCTTTTTCAAAACATATTTTCACTTTCTGATGAGCAAAATTTAAGACAATCATGGGATTTTTTTTTCTTCTTCTGTTATTCTGATAATATAAACCCTTTAGATTTTTATTCTACATAAAAGGGTAAACCAAAGCCTTTTCACTGGCGCTATCAGTCTTTTTGATCAGTGGTATGCTGTATAATTGCACATTGTCAAAATATTAATAGTCATTACTCTTAAAAGCCTCTAGATATATCAGCACCTTACATCAACACACAATCACCGTGTTTATTAGCAACAAGTTCACACTGCGATGTTTGATGGCAACTAGTGCTGCATGTCATAATATTTGCTTCGGTTGCTAATTAATTTGCTGTTGCCTTGTTGACAGTTAAACTATGGCAGTAAAGAAGGAATTTGATGGTCTGTTGTTCGTATGGTACACGGTGTGTTGAGATTAACGGCACTGCATGATACGCTGGCCTCTTTTTAAAAACACGGCATCGGCGTGATGCGAACCAGGCCCGGCAGTCCGTACACATCTTTATGAGGCCTTTTCATTCCTGCTTAAAGAAATGTAAATGACTGAAATCAAGGCCTTATTTACAGTACATGTCTGTCTAAGGACGTCAAACAGTCCTCTTGTAGCTGATGTTTGAGGTTCAGTGTTGATCTGTTTAGCATCTCAAACGAAGAGGTACAGACAGGTAAAATGAGGCCCAAATGCAGCTGCGTTCAGCTCTTATTTGTTTGTGCTTGAGAGCAGATTAAGCTATGCAGCGTGTTTACGTTGCAGGAACGAGTTGTTTAAACTGCAATCAAAAAGGGGAAACAAGAAATTAGTTTCACATTTCTGTTTTCATCCACTTTCCTCAAAGCTTAGATCCAATAACAATAAACAGCATCCTCCAGCGTCCCACTGCCAGAAAGGGGATGTTTTTGCCATGCTGTAATTGACCCTCCCTGAAGTGTTAGGAGAAGGTATGGATGAGTGTTTGGAAAGCCCATCTGTTTTCACTAGGGAGAGAAAGCTTCAGCCTTCATAAAATATAAAAGCAGACAGTCGTTTCCTACACCTTTGTCATGTGATCTCTTATTTGAAATTTTTTTTAGACTTATGTTTTGAGCTATTTGTTTTCTATTGCTATTAGTTTTCTCATTCTCATGTTGTTCCAAACCCTGACCTGTTCTTCTCTGATGAAGAATGACATGGCCACTTCATGTAAGCTTCCATGTAGAGGACTTTGGGTTTCAAACACGTGATCATTAACTATGTTTCCATCCACCTATTTCTATGCACATTTTGGGATATTGCATAATGGAAACACTAACATGCACATCAATTTTTTAAATGCACTTAAAAAAAGCATGCGCACAGCTGAGTAAGAAACCTTTTATCCGATAAGAAAAGTTGCACATAAACTACTATGGAAACACATTTTCCACTCACATTCTAGTATGTGCATCCAAAAATCATGTGATACTGTAACAGAAATAGACATGATGGGATGGCATTATTAGACAAACTAGTGCACAACCACATTGCGCAACTTCTGAAATGTTCTTTTGGTCATTCTGAAATGATATAAAGATTAGCCAAAGGCCTTCATCAAAATGGTTCGGTATTATTACCTCCTAGAACGGTCTTGAGCATCTGCACTTCCAAAGAGCGGTCTCACAACCTCGGGAAAGCCACTGCACATTATTTGCATCAAGCCTTCGTATTCTGGGCTGGAAGTAACTATAGAAGAAAAAAGACTGTACAGATTGCAGCAAATTCGATTTTTCATTTTGATACACTTCATTAAACATATACTCAAAGACATCAACTATATGCTATAAAACTGCAGGTTAACTATGTTTATATATGATAATTTATTTTTGATTGTAACTTATAACTTAATTTTATTGTTAAGCAATAATATGCACCTTTTGTATAGTTGCTTTGAAACAATAATTATTTTAAAAAGTGCTATACAAAAAAACTTCAACTGAATTGATATCTGGGATTTGCCAAACATCGGCGGATATTTGGAAGTGATGGTTTTGTTCTCTTTGACTCACTGTATGGAAATGCTGCTTTTTTTTAAAGATTTTTTTTATATTTCTTTTTTTTTTCAGACCAACTCCTTCCCCAACAATTTAACCCCTTACAGACGAGGGAATAATAATAAAAAAAAGATATTATAAAAACGTAAAAATAAAATACTAAAAAGAAAATGCAAAATAAATAAATAAAGTACTGCCATCATAAATACTTTTCAGGGGATACATTTGTGCAACAAGTTACATTGTGTTACATTGTCGTTACCTCAGATTACATTGGTGATAGGTAGGGCCAGGCAGAATCTGCGAACATTTTTTGCTATTTCTGCGCAAAATTTTGTAAAAAAATGTGCGGATTTTTGCAGAATGATATTGGGAGTATTGTAAATAAAATATTAATACATGAAATAAAAAATAAACCTTTTCAACTTTTATTTAATGTTTACAATGCAAATCCAATTAGATCCACTTATTTGCTAAACAAAGCAAGTTTCTCATATAATATATCTACTAAAAGACAGAAAATATTACTTTACAAACTGTATTGTAAATAAATGAACATTTTCATAAATAGTCAATAATATTACTACAATCTATTTTAAACCTGAATGAATATAAATTTACACACGTTTCACAAGTAAAAAAAATAGACTCAATGGGCTACAAATCCTCAGATTTCTGCGAGCACAGATTCTGTATGGGCCTAGTGATAGGTTAATTAACCTTTAAATGTACATATCTAATTATGCTGTACCACTTTTCTACCTCTTCAGAAAAATATCAGTCTTCGTTTGTAGATTTGCAGTATTTTTTTCCATTACATAGACCTAAGACAGAGGTCTCTAAATCCACTGAGCCACCTTAGGAGAATCTTCTTCCATCCAATGTGCTGTTACATGTATCTTTTTTTTTTTTTTTGCAACCAGTAATAATATCCTTGATATGGTGCTTT
The DNA here is from genome assembly GCF_903798145.1 of Danio aesculapii. NCBI lineage: Eukaryota > Metazoa > Chordata > Actinopteri > Cypriniformes > Danionidae > Danio > Danio aesculapii. The sequence continues at coordinate 23,738,049 of NC_079442.1, read as the reverse complement.
ATTCAGAAATGTTTTGCATATTTGTAAATGCATCTAATTTGCATCTTTGGATGGAAACATAGCTATTCTCATGCATTAAATTTGACCAATCGTGAAATAGCTTTTATCATCAAAGCTCCTGTACCTGCTCTGGAAATCGACGCCTTCTCAATCAAACAAAATTTCTAACGAACATTTACAACTTCTAGTCAGATTTTGCTGTGCTGTGCTGCTCTTCATTAGGTTGAAGCGGCACCTATTGTCTATAAATGGATAATTAAAACATCGACCCAAATTATTTGTTCAAAAGCAGATTAATTCAGTAATAAAACACCACAATGTTACACTGACACACAATTTTTTTTAATTTATTACTTTTTTTATTGAAGTGAATGTTTTGAAAGATAGTGTTTGACTGTTGTCTTGAAGTCAGATCAATCTCATGCTGGAATTTTGGCTCTAGGTGCATCTGAATCTGTGAAAAAATGCTAGTGATTCCAGTCATATTGTTTCGTTCATTGGTTTTATGAATTTGGCAATGAGTTGGTAAACTATTCTTCCTGTGATCTCTGTTTCGCTCTTGTTTCCATCACTGTCTTCTGTTTCTGAGACAGGATCATACCATCTAATGTTTGTTGCTCAAATGCGTCTCTTTTTATTGGAGCAGCAAATTGGCGGCTTTTGGCAAGCGTTGAATAGCTGGGGTTACGGGAATATCTGAGATGCTTTTGGGGTTTGAGGGTCTTTGGAGGGGGTGGTGTGTGTGTGTGTATGATGAGGGTGCCTGTGGGCTGGGTGTGGCAGGCGTTTTAATAGTCCCAAATAAAGGAGAGAATAATGAGGCTTCTCCCTGTGGCCTTAAGACAGACACGCAAGCACACATGCATACACAAACACAGACAAATGCTGTGAGGATCAAAGCCTGCAGGGGCACATGTGGGCTTTCTGGAGCACTGATGTTTTGGGTCTGGGTGAAATGTTTTTATGACATTCTTTGCCCATATGAACTATGGGTATATTAATGAAACCTGTTCCATTAAAATATGAGCATGTAAGTTTACACGCTGAACCAGACATGTGTGTACAGCTGCTTGGATCCAACTTTTTTTTAGGATCTATAATCTTTCACATGAATTTAAAACAGATGATATTGCTGTATTGTCAAGCAATGTGCATTTTGTTGGTATGAAACTTGGCCGTTAAACTTGCAGCAGCGAATTTATGGGAGAGGATTTGTGAGACATTGCAACCATTGTTATTATTATATTATTATTGCAGTACTGCCCTCTAGTGGATGAACAAGATTAAGACTAGTACACTTTGTTTCTAAAGTACTGAAGTGTTGTTGTTCTCCCAACAGCCTCAAGCTTCAGCCCGTCACTGTCACATCTTCCTCATAGTCAGCGAGATTTACAGGTGAATATTGGATTTTGTATTTATTTAATATGTACTTTCTGACCTGTACAGAATCTGTGCTCATAAATGACATAAAAAATACTTCTGATCATTTTAAACCAGTCTAAAATCAAGTTAAGCAAAGTAAAAAGGTAAATAAAAAAATGTATATAGAGTTCTAGATCATTGATTATTCATTCATTCATTTTCTTTTTGTCATGGAAACAACGCCAGGTCATGTAGTATATCTTTTGTTATTAACTACATAACGAGAAAGAAGCCTTTAATTGGGCAGAAAAGGTACTTAATTTGCTCACCTGGCTTTTAAAGAGATTTTGTAACTTCTCTTTAACTTTGTAATGTTGTGGCATTGCTCAGATGAAACATCGGATAAACACAGGTGCTTCTGCCACATTTCCACTAGTTTTATTTCCATTTCTTGGGTCCAAATAGACCAAAAAGAAGCCCGTTTAACTTCTCCCCCAACCTGTTTATGGCCTGCAGATACCCATACTAGTGGATGCTGCTTTCTCGTTGACTTTAGGTAATTGCCGATGTTATTTTTGATCAACACATTTCACACGGCATCATGTTGTATCACCGACAGGTCCAGATATTTAGCATGCCAAATATCTCACAGGTGTCAGCGACTCATCAGCGATTCTCTCAGATGGTGTCTTTGATAGTTCACACTGCGTGAATACTCGCATGAACGAGCACCGATTTGCCTGTGATTTCAGGCATTTAAAACCTGTCTGTGAGTCAGTATAGGGGCTAAAATCATGCAGTCTGAAATCGCCATTAGACTAAAACTAATATAGGTCAATAACTGACTCTGCATGTTTGTGTACTTGTTTATGCTGCACATTGTGAGGACACAACACGGATGGTAAAATAAAGAATAAAAATGCTACATTATTTTCATTTGAAAGTGTAAAATTGTGTAAAAAATGTTCATTTGAAAGTAGTGGTGTAACGGATCACAAGTCCCACGGTTGGATAACATCATCACATCATGGTTTTTTAGTCACGGATCGGACCCTTTTTCAGATCAGCCAAAAAGAGGAGACAAATGTAATTTGCTTTCCATTTAGTACAAAAAGTGTATTGCAAGAAACTTTTGGTTTTAACAAACAAAACCTGTATTTTATTAGAAATAAAATTAAGAAATAATCAGCTGAATTAAAAATAAATTGTAAAATATTTATTACTGTGAAAAATTCACTATTACTACTACTGTTGCTGTTGTAATTGCTGCCTACAACTTTCATTTTTGAGCATATGATGGTGATTTTAATCTTTACCATATACATCTGTGGTGTTTCATCTAAACTATAAACTGTTATCCCAGTACTTCTGTGATATTTCACTGTTTGTATTGTAACCTCATAACTCAAAAGACTAAAGACGGAAACTCATTCTTAATTTTTGCGTTTCTCAAACACAGATTTGAATGCAGCGATTCAAAGGATTAATAAACATATACAAGTCACCATCGTTTATAATTTGTTGCGTGGGTGTTGAGATCCCAATCTTTTGATGATTAATCGTGCAGCTTACACTGAATGCATTAATGCAGGCTAAACAAGTAGTGACAGAAAACACCTTTAACCTAAGAAACCCACCACATCCAGAATAACCCACCACGACGACTTCCCTCATCATTATATTTTGCGGGAAAGCCTAAATGCTTTTATACATGTGATTTGAATGACGTGAAAGGCAATCTCTCTGCAATCATTACAAATTTAGGATAAATCTACAAGTAAAATAATACATATTAATCTGTGGGTCATGTGTTTCGAACCGTGGGTTGTGATCTGTACGTATCACGGATCAACGTGATCCGTTACACCCCTAAATAAAAGTGTAAAAAAATCGTTTTGTTTTTTTTAGGGGGAAATTAGTGTTATTCTTGGGTTTGTACATTTTTATTTTTTTATTATTTTGTGTGTGTGTGTGTCTGTGTCTGTGTGTGTGTGTGTGTGTGTGTGTGTGTGCGTGTGTGTGTGTGCGTGTGTGTGTGTGCGTGTGTGTGTGTGCGTGTGTGTGTGTGTGTGTGTGTGTGTGTGTGTGTGTGTGTGTGTGTGTGTGTGTGTGTGTGTGTGTGTGTGTGTGTGTGTGTGGTGTGTGTGTGTGTGTGTGTGTGTGTGCAGGAACGTGCTGACCGAGATTGATGAGAGTCTGGCTGTTAGAGCCCTCATACAGGTTTTCACTGTCTGCTTCCTCCAGAGACTGACTGGACAGAAATCACAGGTACAGGTTGACTTCCAGAAGGCCAATGCATAATTTCTCTGCCACTAGCAACTAGCACAACCGAATCACAAAAAAAATAATAATGATTGTTTCCAAAAATATGGAATCCCACAGAGACCACAAACTAGAGAAAACAAGGCAGAGAAATAATCAAGCTCGGCCTCTGTGGAGTTTCACATGATTGGCAGGTCTGTTTGGTGTCGCTAGTGGGGCTCTAACGACACGAAATGATATTTCAAAACTTGATTTCTTGTGATATCTGTCTGCATATATGATTCGTAGGATCGTCTGCCACTGAGAGCTTTCTTCCCAAACGTGACGCCCAGTTTACTCTCTCCTTTACTGACAGCACCATCAGGTACAGCATCACCTACTACTGTCTAAGAAATGCAAGCCTTCACTCCACTAATGAAAAACAGTTGCAAAGCTCTTCTGTTTATAGCACATGATTTTATAGGGGAAAAATGCATCATCTCTGCAACTTTGTATTTAAAGGGAAAGTTTGACCAAAAATAAATTTTGTATTCACAATTATTACAAACCTTAATGACATTCTTTTTATCACAAAGGAAGGTGTTTTGAAGAATTTTGGGAACAGGTAGCCATTGATGTCCATAGTTCAATGTGTACTGATTTTCAGCATTCTTTAAAATATCGTCTTTTGTGTTTAAAAGATGAAAGAAACCTTTGGAACAAGTGGAGGCTGACTTATTTTTGAGTATACTGTCCTAAATATATATCAGGTTTAATCCTGTCATCTAAAATAAACTAATTAAAAAAAATAATTGGACGGTGAATTAAATTGGCACAGATCCCAATTATATTATTTTTATGATATTTAATGTACGTTTATTTTTTAAATGTATCTTTATAGAGAAAAAAAGCACTGGAAATGACAAAATCAACAAAAAAACGATGTTGCTCATAGTGTAATATGTACCTACCAAAATACCAGAGTTAATTAGAGTAGTTAACTAATGTTAAACTATTATATATTAAATATTAGTATAAAATGTTACTTTAAGTTAAGAAATTAAAATGTAATTGTGGGAAAAAAAAATGCCCTAACTAGGCTCACATAAAATAAAAATTATATTTTTTAACTCATCATGGAGTCTATTTATTTACTTGTGTACTGTAAATGGGTGTAAATATATATTTATTCAGTTTTTGTATTAATTTCATTAATATTAATGAGTAATAATCAAATGTTTATATGATTTATTTACAATACAGTTTGTAAACATTTTCGGTCTTTTAGTGGATATATTAGAAGAGACTTACTTACTAATCAAGTGGATTCGATTTGAATTATAAACCTTAAATAAAAGTGAAAAAAAAAGTTATTTCATATAATAACTTTTTAGTTATTATACTCTCAAAAATTATTTTATATAAATCAGCTTTTTATTTATTTATTTAGCATAAGAGGAAACCACAGCTGCAGAGTAGTCTAACTATGTCTGACCACAAAACACAGCTAATCTCTTACTTTTACTCATACACCAACCACACCCTCTTATCCAAAACCATTACCTCATCAGCTGACTAAAATAATCAGCATTGTCTCAATGAGTATCTAGAGTTTTATTTTAGAGACCTTGATCCTGAATATCCACCATCTGAAGTTTCCAAAGCCTGGTTTTATCTTGCTCCCTCCATCATAGCAGTCCCACACAAACAGGCTCCTTCCCCCTTGTAGGCTCCCTCTGATATCTATCTCTGGCTTAGCTCCCAAAGGACTCAGGGCTCTTCAGTGCCCTCTGAGCTCCGGAGGAAACCCTCACAATGCCAGCTATTCTATAAGAAGCACAGCAGAAGAATAGCTGCAGAACTCGCATGCCTGCTGCACCAGGAGCTCTTTTTTTCTTTGCTGTTATTTGTTTGCTCTGGTTCAATTGTCATTTTTACTGTACATGGAATGATTGGCGTGAAGGGGCCATGGTCTCTGATAAGAGACTTGTGAATGCCCGAGTTTAGTTATTAAACTCACTGAGCTAAATGTAGACTTTGGTGCTTTACAGAACTTGCATGACGGTTCATCCAGATGACATGACATGACATGATTTTTGTCATTTACACAATAATAAGATGGAACATTCTTCAAAACAGTTTTTTTTCCTCTTAAAATGATAACAGAGTTCGATGTAGGCATGGGCCGGAATAAGATTCTGATGGTTTGATAACCTTGGATAAAAATATTACCGTTTCACTGTATTGTGATTACTCCTCTAAAATGTGTTCTTTTTAGATGTCTGGGTAAAAATACTAAAACTTTTTCCCCAATTGAACACGATATATTTTATTTTAAGAAACATTAAAAATATTTTGGAACAGTAGCTTTTGATGTGGAGGGTCCTTTTCAGCTGTAAATACTGTTGCCCTAAAAAACTAAATAAAATATTTGTAAAAATAAACCCATTTGTAAAAAAAAAAAACCCTTAGGAGCAGTATCACAGAATATTTTGGCAGTTTTTAATCCTTGACCTTTCCAAATCGCGGGTAAACCTTGAAAACTGTTATCGACCCATGCCTAGTTCAATGTTTTGAGATTTTCATGAAAAATATTTTTTTGTTTTGTTTTTTTATGCCAACTAATGAATTGGATATACTGGATTGTGATCTAAATATTCAGTTTTGAATCAAGACACCTGAGCTAAGTATTATAAACATAAATAATCTGATCACTAAAAACATATTTTTCACAGTTGATTGTTTAGAATAAGAATTGCAAATCTTAAAAAATACTAATCTGTTAAAATATGTTAATGTAGTATTTAATTATACCCTAATTTGCATACGTTTCTAGAAATGCTATTGCTTGCTTCATTTTGCATCAGAGTAAAATGTGTTGTATTTGTCTCTGTATTGCTCCAGAAATGTGATTATACTGTCTGAAATAGGAACATTTTAATTTTCAAACCTTTCTATAAAGCCTTCAGAATGAAGAGAAAAGATTTTACTGAAAATAAGTTTTTACATAAAGCAGCATTCTAAGATGCAATAAAATTAAAACTTAAAAGTGTATTTAAGTTTTTTTCTACTGGCCTAAAATGGTATTTACAGTTCTGCTACATGGTTAATTTTTTAAATGTATTTTAAATGTTTTTAAAGAAATCTCTTCTACATTTATTTGATCCAAAGAACATAAAATATTTTAATAATAAAGATCACTTTTTTTTGCCAAATATATTTATTAACAGTAATACACTGTTCTGCTTTTTCACAACTACGAACCAATGACCATAAAAAACAATATACTGTAGTTATTAAATAACAAAGTAAATGTAATAATAATAATAAATAAGTAACTCACAAAAACTAACAATAAAAGTAATAAATAAATAAATAAATAAATAATAATAATAATAATAAAGGTTTATTCCTCTTCAAGATCAATGATGTCAATATAATTCAATAATTTATTAATAATTTATAAAATTTAATCCAACTTTAAACACACAAAAAAAAGTTTTATCCATCTGTTATATGAAGGTGGAGATGTTTGTTTCCAGAATAAGCCTCCTAGCCCATAATGTGGTAAAAGCCACAACGTTCTGTGTTGGGTTGTTGAAGGCAAATTTGGCTCAAAAGGAATTCCAAATAGTGATGTGTTCACACTAGATGCGAAGCGTGCAAATAAATCATGCTATTCGCACGTAAATAGTCGCATGAGCATTTTTGTTTACTCGCTTCATTCATGCGCCAAAATCTGCTTCATTCGCACGCCAAATCTGCTTCGGCATTGAAAATGACTTCACCGCAGATGCGGATTCGCGTCATGGACCTGGAGACTTCAGTTGGCATTTATATGTGGAGTTTGCATGTTCTCTCCGTATTGGTGTGGGTTTCCTCCGGCTGCTCTGGTTTCCCCCATAATCCAAAGACATTCACTATAGGGGAATAAATACCAAAATCCTTAATAACGATTTAGCAGACAGCAACATTTCCATACGCAGCACTGGCCAGATATATTTTAAGGCTTACTGAAGGATCGGTGCGTTCATTTCAACTGGAGGTTTGTTATCAGTGAGTAAGTTAGAAATCCAGCTCCAAATCAATTTCAGAAGTGTCTCATTTCTGCACTTCTCATTTCACCGTCTTTCAGAGGTTCCCAGGGAGGCCTGGCTGGATCATCTGAGCTGGATCACAAGTTTACTTCAGAGCGTGACGGAGAATGAGGAGGAAGATGTCAGGTGAGATGAGCTTCAAGACACTCTACACTTCATCGCTCTCTTATCATCCGCAGTGCTCTTAGTAGAGAGATTTGATCCTGTATGTTTCTGGGCAGCTCAGGTTTGACACAGGAGAGCATTTGGACACAGATGAACAGATTTTCAGTGATAGATTTTCACCTCAAGTACACAGCTCCTCTTCACAATTCCTTGTCCTGAAAAAGTACCCTAAAGCTCTGTCCATACCGAGACCCAGTATCTTGTGTGAATCTCCTGAAAAGCTTGAAAATGGATCTATTATAATTCATGAGGTCTTTTGTACTGTAGATGTAATCCTCCCTTCAAAGCCCCATTATAATAGATGTGCATGGATAATATATGCACATAAGGATGAAATATGTTATAAATTTAGCCGGACATATCAGGTATATTCATTTTAACTGTGATAGATGGATAGACCTAGATGGATGTGAATAGACTATTTATGTAATTTTGTTCACATTTAGAAAGATAACCTCATTTAAAAAAAAACATTTTATACACATTTAATCATTTTAACAAAAGTAGTTTATTTATTTATTTATTTATTTATTTATTTATTTATTTATTTATTTATTGCAGCAGTTAATAGTTAAGTCCCTTCACAAACATTAAAGGGCACCTACAGTATTTTACCCCTTTTTCAAGATTTAAGATAAGTCTTTTGTGTCTCCAGAATGTGTCTGTAAAGTTTAAGCTCAAAACACTCATCAGATTATTTATTATTGTTGTGGAGTTGCAACGATGAGTCACACACAATGTCTTTACAAAGTTTACACACGCACAAAAACAGTGCATGCCTTTAACTTTCCGCTGCATGGCAAATGTGACAGGATACACGGTAATATCAACTGCTGTATGTATATCCGTTATGTTAATGTACAAAATAAACCTGATTTAACGTCCACAAACTGGAATTGAAGCAGTGACTATTATAATTGTACTGACATGCAGCTGTGGTGATAAAGACGGAAAATCATTGTAATTAATTTCAAGCATACACCTTTTAAAAACATTTTAAACTTGTAAAACTCATTCTTGATCACATTTGATGATGATTGATGATCACAGAGCGTTGAACAGATCTTTTAATCCCTTTAATACACAGCTGTCAATCAATTCGGTGGGTCACAGTCGGCCTCAAAATGGGAGGGATTTCGATCCTTTTTTAAAGTCAGGAAATTTAAAAAAAGAGACTTATTGTCTTTATATCACCCCAATGTGACTGTGGGCACACTATAACTGCACACAGTTCTGTCCAAACAGCTTACAAAAGATGATTTTCATCATAGGTGCCATTTAACACTTTTTAATACATTAGTTACTGTATTTATAGTCTTTGTTTATGGAAGTTAATAATCACAGTTGGTTCATGGTAGTTTGGTTCTTTTGAAATATACTTCATAGTACATGGAAAAGATGGCTTATTTATTTGTTGAGATTGATTAATGTATAAAAAAATGTTTAAACATATTTTTCATGTTAACTAATGTAAACAAGCTGTCTTTTTGTATATAGGACAGTATGACTATTTTTTATTATTTTTTCAAAATCAAGTAACACTGATTTAATTTAAAGAACAAACAAATATCGCATGGTTTGGTTTTAATTTGAGTTGCCTAGAATTTCTTTGTGTGTGCTTAATTTTGCCTTATTTTATGGTTGTTTACGTATTTGCATATGTACATAAATGCAAAAAATAAGTTTAAAAATTAAGAAATAGTTTAGTAGTTGGTATGTTCAATACATTTTTGTGTGTTTTTTTTTAACACTTTTGCTCCAGATTTATGTTTTACTTGATCAATATTAATATATTCTAGTTTTTCAGTCAAGAAAGTTATTATTTTATCAATGTGGATATTTTTTCAGGATTTTTTTAAAACAAAAGCATTCGAAATGGAAATATTTAGTAATATTTATTGTAGCTTTTGATCTATTATATTTATTTAATCCATGCTTGCTGAATAAATATAATAATAATAATAATAATAAAAACAAAAGTAATATGGCTTTCAGCCATAATTGCCAATAAAACAATGAAAGCCATCATTTTATAGATTTTTCTAGGTATAACCATTGTTGTCATGCAGTCTTTTTGCATGCTTTTTTATATTGATTGCAAAAGTGTCAACTGCAGGTGTCATCAGGATGATAAACTAGAACATGCATCTTTGGTTTGAGCAGTCATGATTGCAAATCTCTCTTTCTCTTAACCAGAATTTCATTCACTTTTCTCATGCCTCCACATATGTAACAGCAAATAACAGTTCTGTTTTCATGTGTTTGGATGGATGGTGATTTTTTTTTTTTAGGGCGTATCAGCCTATGTTTGAGGCTTGGTTCCTGCTGGTGCGTTGTGGGTACTGGGTGGACACAGCCGCCGAGCTGCTTGTTCTGGCAGCGCCTGGAAAGGCAGAAGCACTGCTGTGGCTGCTGACGTTCTACCACCACCCCACCAACAGAGGGCACCAGCGCTCCCAGCAAACCGTAAGAGATCTAATTATGGCAGCGCAGCCAGTCAACCCTACGTCACAAGTTAAAAACAGCAAAGTGAAGCAGACTGGAAAATTACTGATGGCTTCCTCCTCTTTGTCTTAATCTCAGGCAGTGGCCAGAGAAGCCTGGACTCATTTGAGGATGCTGTTTCTCAATCATCCTCCTCCTCCCAGACACCTCAGTGCTGTGAAAGAGCTGCTGTCCTCCTCCTCCGTTTCAGCAAACCTCGTCTTGCATCTGTTTTCAAACTTCGCCGTCTTTTCCCACGGACCTGTTAGCATTATCACTGAAATTAGTGACAAGGTGAGGTCTTCAGTGAGTCGGTTTTAGCACACTGTGAAATTACATTTACGTCTTCAAATGCCAGGGGTTTGTTCATGCGAACCCGGTGGCCTATTCAAGACGAGACGAGGGCTGCGCTGAGCCCAATTAAGTTGTCATCAGTGCCTTTATTGACCCTACGCTAGTTCTCGTGGTATGCAGAGAACAACAGAATAAAACGGGCTACTGGCTGTTTATGACACATTAAAAATCAGAAGCGTTTCAGCTTCATGCACGCACACACACACACACACACACACACACGCACACATGCTGGTAAATAAAAGTCTGCAAATAAAAGCTTGAAAGCAGAGTTTTGATAGTCCTCTCAGCTTTGGTTACTCAATGATTTATCCAGAAATTGTATTTTATATAATATTGATGCACATACAACAATTCATAATGACCACAGGCTGTTAAACATTGAAACTGAAAAACAGAAACCATAAAAGCACTTTGAATCACTTTAAAATCCAAGATTTCTGAAGTCCTCTGCTAGATTTGAATAAGGAACAGACTGAAATTTGAATCATTATTCATTTTTGATTAGTTTTCTTTGCTGAAACTCAAGTCAGCGGTTTGAACTGGTTCAGAAGGATGATTCATTTACTGATGCAATTCTTTAGCAAGCGAGTGGTCTGATTGCAGTCATTCTTGTATTAACAGCTCACTGGAGAGGAAGGTTTTCATTGACTTATTTGCTTTAAACTTTTTTGTTTTGTTTTTTAAAAGGAGCATTCAGCAGTTTTTAGGTTGTATTACACTCCCTCTAGGGCATCCTAGTGTGGATGGTAAAGAGTTTTACACGATTAATTAATTCCCTTGCCTATTTAATAACAAAAATAAATAAATAGATTTTCAGCCTTTTTAGAGTTTTCTGGTTAATATAAAAGAATGTATGCTTTGGTATACCATCATTGCAGATAAAAGTAATGATGATGTATAAAATATCATTTTAATTGTGATATAAAAATTCTGAATTTAAATAATTTAGTCTTTTTTTTTTTTACTCGTGCAAGTTTGTAACATGAGTTTGTTCAGCTGCTGTACTGCCATATAAGTTATTATTGACATAATAGGGAAGAATCTAGGCCTGCCACGATAATAGGAATAATAGGAATTTTTGTTGTGTCTTATATTGTCAGAGAAATTGCACCGATTAAGTCATATAATTATCATTTTGAGATCATTTTATGCCACTTATTATATAATGAATTTATAACAGCATAATAATGCAAATAGCCATAAACACTTTAATTAGCATTTTTAAAGTTATTTAGATTTTATAATTTGATGTCAAAAGATAAATGTCCTATTATACACTCACCGGCCACTTTGTTAGGTACAGCTGTCCAACTGCACGTTATCGCAAATTTCTAATCAGTCAATCACATGGCAGCAACTCAATGCATTTAGGCATGTAGACATGGTCAAGATGATCTTCTGAAGTTCAAACTGAGCATCAGAATGGGGAAGAAAAGTGATTTAGGTGACTTTGAACTTGGCATGGTTGTTGGTGCCAGAAGAGCTGGTCTGAGTATTTCGGAAACTGCTGATCCAGTGGGATTTTCAGGCACAATCATCTCTAGGGTTTACAGAGAATGGTCCGAAAAAGAGACTATATCCAGTGTGTGGCAGTTCTGTGACCGCAAATGCCTTGTTGATGCCAGATGTCAGAGGAGAATGGCCAGACTGGTTCGAGCTAATAAAAAGGCAACAGCAACTAAAATATCTTGTATACAAAAAAATAACTTGTTACAACCGAGGCATGCAGAAGAGCATCTCTGAATGCACAACACGTCAAACCTTGAGTCAGATGGGTTACAGCAGCAGAAGACCACACCCCGGGTGCAAATTCAGCCAGCTAAGAACAGGAAACTAAGGCTCACCAAAATTGGACCATAGAAGACTGGACAAACATTGCCTGTTCTGATGAGTCTTGATTTTTGCTGCGACATTCGGTTGGTAGGGTCAGAATTTGGCATCACCACCATGACCACAGTGCACCTGTCTTCTGATGGCTACTTCCAGCAGGATAACGCGCCATGTCATAAATTGCAAATCATCTCAGACTGGTTTCTTGAACATGACAATGAGTTCATAGTACTCAAATGGCCTCCACAGTCACCATATCTCAGTCCAATAGAGCAGCTTAAGGATTCACGTCATAAATGTGCAGCCGACAAATCTGCAGCAACTGTATGATGCTGTCATGTCAATATGGACCAGAATATTTCTAGTACCTTGTTGAATCTATCCCACGAAGGATTAAGGCAGTTTTGAAGGCAAAAGGGGATCCAACCTGGTACTAGTAAGGTGTACCTAATAAAGTGGCCCATGAGTGCATATACACTATTAAATGTCCTATTAGGTAAATGTACAATTATAAACTTTGACACAGGTGAGGTCGAATGTAAATGTCATTGTAAAATGGCTTTAACGTTATTTGTGAATTTGTAAATATATATTGCAATGGCAAAAATTGTTAAGGTCATCTCCAAGTATTGCACAAGAAGTTGATATATTGATTATTGTGACAGGCTTTGAAGGACCTCTGTGAAACGTAACTTAAGCTAAACTGATGTGGAAATGATGATATGTTGATAAAACAGCATTAAAAACTAACCAAAATATTGAACCAGAAGGGGAGTAAATAATGACAGAATATTATACATCACACACTTCACTTGGTCATCTAAATAACTGTACTGGACTACTAGACTTCTATGATGACCGTTTCACCGTGTGTGTGTTTTGTGATGCTGGCAGGTGCTGACTGAGACTGCTGTGAAGCGCAGGGCACTGTGGATCCTTGCCTCCATTTGCTGCAGACTAAACAGCGCTTCCTCACGGGATGACAGGGTTTATTCAAGGCTGAGGACACTTCAGGACACCCTCCTCCAAACCTGAGAGACTTGCATAAAAACTCTCAGCTTCCATAGCTCCAACAAAACTGTTTATTAGGAGAAGGAATCTTGGCGTGGCTCGGTTACGCTGCGAAGCATTGGGTGGGACGATACGGCATTTATAGAAGAGAAGCCCAGCTGCCGTTTTTAACTTGAAAAGCTGTGGGTGTTCTCCCCTTAAAACCCAAGAACGGGCCTCTCTCCGCACTTGATGTATTGAGCCAAATAAAAGCAACACATGTATTTGTATCTGTGTGTTTGGATGACATCAAACGCGAATGGGAGAAAGTAAATTTCCAGGGATGCGACTGCTGTCAGATGTGCGGGTTGTATTTCGTGAATGTTTGGAATCGGCGTCTTTGTTGTTTGACTGCGAAACTCCGTCTCGCTAACACGCCGTTTATCTTCGCTCGCTGTCCTCCCACACACTCTTTTGACAGGAGAGCATGCCGGAGTCCTTCTCACCACATGAACGCTTACGTGTGTGTGTGTGTGCGTGTGTGCGTGCGTGCGTGCGTGCGTGCGTGTGTGTGTGTGTGTGTGTGTGTGTGTGTGTGTGTGTGTGTGTGGTAGTCCCAGTGCAGGGCCTCCTGAAGAGTCTCAGTGTACTGTACTTTCTAGACTTCATCAGTGCTAGTGCTTCTCCATGGGTCTGGCTCTCCCTGTAGGACCATTTCCTCATGGCATTTTCCCTATTCAGTCTCTCAAGCATGTGTTTACCACTCAAAACTAGGTCATACTGAATTTACAGCCTCACTGTCACTATGCTTTTCTTTGAAGGTGACTGGTGTCAATAGGGCGGTTAACAACAATACAATGCAAAGATTCAGCATTATTTAATACACGCGAAAAATGTCTTTTTTGCATAAATTGAACCTACAGGCAAAATTTATTTTGAACAAATGATGTCAAATCATTTTCAATTGAATTAACAGAATATTCTGTTTTAATAATGCATACAGCTGATTGAGACTGATCTCAGAACTGGCATTAGCACAGTTGTGGCTTACTGAGTGAAGTAACAAACAATATAGTTCTTAATGAAGCTGCCAACACTCAATGAGTGCTGCTCTTCAAATTGGTAAACTCAAAACCTTACATGTAACTCTTCTAAATCTTTAAACTTATTGAGGATGAAACTCTAAGACAGGGGTGCCCAAACTCGGTCCTGGAGGGGCAGTGTCTTGCAGATTTTACCTCCAACTTACCTCAACACACCTGGACGGATGTTTCTCAAAAGCCTAGTAAGAGCTTGATTCGCAAGGCTAGGTGTGTCTGATTGGGGTTGGAACTAAACTTTGCAGGACCCCACCCCTTCACGGCCGAGTTTGGTAATCCCTGCCCTGAGAAGTCTTTTTCTCAACATAAAACACCAGACATTTATTTGTTTGTTTATTTAGATATATACTTTTATTTTCAGTTTTTTACATATCCATCAACCTGGTCGTTACACTAACACAATTCATTCATGTTTGAATGCCATTCAAGTAAATTGGCCAAATAAACCTGTTTGACTTTCGATGAATAGATGAAGAATAGAATAGAAAGTAGATGTTTTGAAGAAAGCTATGGATGTCAATGGTTACAGGATTCAGCTTTCTTCAAAATAATCTTCTTTACAGTTTAACAGAATGAAGAAATTCATAGAGGTTTGGAACCATTTGAGAGTGAGTAAATAGTGAGTACATTTTCATTTTTTGGGTGGACTATTCCTTTAATAGGCTGTGACAGTTACTAGAAATGTTCATTCTTTCTAGCAGTAAAAATATCTTTTTGGCAGAAATCTTTTAATTCCCTCTCTAAGCTCTTGTCAAGACGAGTGTCTGTTGTTTTTGCTGTCTTGAATAGTTTATTGTTCTATCTCCGTTTCTTGTCAGTCTCTAAATCAATTGCCTGAGACAGCTGGTGCTTATGATACAATATGTTGTAATAAACACAATTTCAAGATGATAGGTCTTGATTTCTATTCACCAAGTCTTAAAATTATACATTTCTTAACCTTAAAATATCCATTCATCATCAGAAACCCAGTCCCTTCCATTACATGATGAAACCTGCATTAGTTGAGTGTATAGAGTCCAATTTCAAAACTTTAGATTTGTTTTTTTTTTTTTTTGGTTGTTAAATTAGTGCATCAATAAAGGAGACAGAACAAGAACAACAACAACATTCTACTGAAGATGCAAAAACAGTAGAAGCCCACCTTGATAAGTGCTTGTGTAAGGAGATTAAAATATATCTGCAACTCTGCTTTAAACAAAAACAGACATTTAATCACTCATAACTGAAAAAACTGCCGACTCTAGACTATAGTGAATTCTTCTACTGCGCATGTCAAGTATCTGTTTATGTACGATATTAAATGGAGGACACACAGAATGCAGCACATTCAACTGTGGGTCAATAAAACATTTCTGTGTCCCACCGTTGCCGATTTATAAATTATATGTATATTATGTTCGTAATTGTTCTGAAATATTCATCTAAAAACATTTAATGTTATAGTGTTGCGACCATACAGTATTGTAAGATCAGCATTGTGTAACAAACAAAATCACAACACAAGTTATCATATTCGAGACAAGAGTAACTGCAGGCCTAGTTGCATCTCATTACTTATGATAGTTCACCCAAAAATGTACATCCTGCCATCATTTACTCACCCCTGTCTCGTTCCAAATCAGTTTGAGTTTTGTTGAACACAAAAGAAGATATTTTGAAGAATGTTGGTTACCATTGACATCCATAGTAGGAAAAACAAACGCTCAAAATATCTTGTTTAAAAGAACAAAACAAAAACTATTGAAAAGGTAAATGCTCTCTAAAAATGCAGGGTTCCACAATTCCTTTATGTTGTTCCAACACAAATTGATTAAGTTAACTTAATTTTTTTTTACAAGTGGATTGACCATAGGGCATTTAAAAAAAATTAATTAAAAAAACTTGAGATTTTTGTTGTTTCAACTTAATTTAAATAAGTAAATTAAACCAGCAGTGAACTGTATTGTTTGAGTGTGATGGCAGAATTTTAATTTGGGGTAACTATCCCTTTAGCATTGATAATTAATCAAACAAATGAATGTTTATTATGTGTAACCACAATATAATGTGTAAAATATTTTCTGTCAGCTACAGAAATGACCCTGAATGTGTTCAGTTTAGTAAAAATGCCAACATTGAAGATAAGGTGACTTGTTTAGTGTGCAAACATGCATGATAATCATATTTTTACCACAAACATTTTCCTATCTGATTGGGACTTGATGTGATGGGCATAGGGTGAACGGGTTCAAGAAACGCTGACTTGCTTCATCGTGCATGAAAACAGGCTGCGCCTCAGTATGGAATTTCAGGTAGTCACACTCCCTGACACTTTACAATGACACCAATATTTGTGTACCATCTTTTTATTTCTTGCCAACAATACAAAAGTATGACATTTGGCTTTTATTTCATGTGTTCTATACAGTAACTTGAATGTGCAGTGATGGAAAACAAAGCCCTAGTTATGACAGGGACTGTGTTTGTGTGCATATTCCTCTGGTTGTTCTCTTTAAAGCACCAGTGAGCAGATGACAGCGGGATCCTGCTTGACTTCCCTCAGTTGAACATGTGACTGGAGAGCAGACAGATCTGAAACCTGCAAAAGAGAAGAGCCAGAATTATTAGAACAGAAACACTGAATCGAGCTCATGGCATCAGAAATAATGTATCAAGGTATGTTTATTTTTATAACACAATGCTAATTCATGTTGCAAAATGAATAGACTTTTTTTAATGACAACCCAGTTCAATTAAAGACTTTTTAATCTTTATTACATGAGTGGCCCTGGAGTATTTCATCGTTTTTTTTTTGTATTTTTTTTTTTTTGTATAAGGTTTTCCTCTAATTATTCAAAGAGACCAGTGCAGCAGTCTTGGTGTCTGTTTTGTAAAATACTTAATTTTTTATATATATATATATTTAATAATTAGAACAGAAAAGAAGCATTGCAAAGTATTTATTTTATTTATTTTATTGCATACAATAATAAAAAAAAAAAATCAGTTTTCAGTCATGCTATATTCACCTTCAAAAGAACTATAAGAATGGGATTTTATGTACAGCAGTTCACTGTAGTTCTGCTGAAAGACTAAAAGGTTATCAGTATGATGGTGAAAAACTGTACATTTCTAGTCAAACCAACCTCCTGCAATCTTATACCAAAACGCAAATAAAGACAGTATTAATAGCTAAAAATGTGAGAGAGTGTTGGTGTTATGTGACTATTGTATTGCAATATGGAACGATCAAGAGTTGATGTTAAATCAAAAATGAAAATAACATGATTTAATGACAATAATTCTCTATACTTACAACTGAATAGTTACAAAATAAAACATGAAATAATTAAAAAAAAATGATAATACTTGAACCCAGCTTTAATGTAAAATAAAGTTACCTGGGAGAAAAAGGGGAGAGACAAACAACAGAGAGTAGGCCCTAAAGAGAGCCTGATAGAAGTCTGAGAAGACTCCAGAGCAGGAAAAGAGACCAGAGCAAGTTTACCACCCATTTTGTATCTTTCTTGACTATGTGACCAAAGCCCAAATACTGAGACATACAAACTGACCAATCAACATGTGACCACATCGTAAAACCCCACACACATAATAACAAGACCCTGATCTTATCAGTATCGGGATTTGTATGAAACTTTTTTTTGCCATATAAACAAATGCATTTGATAATTTACATTCCTACAGAACCATACAATATATTAAATTGTTCTGTGGTATCTAGATATGTGGCTTAGGTAGGTCCAAAAATTGTCCGAAAACTACTCTACAACCCTAGGAGTTAGCCCTAATATGATAATGTATGGGCAGCACGGTGGCGCAATGGGTAGCACTCTTGCCTCACAGCAAGAAGTTTGCTGGTTTGAGCCTCGGCTGGGTCAGTTGGCATTTCTGTGTGGAGTTTGCATGTTCTCCTCGTGTTCGTATGGGTTTCCTCTGGGTGCTCCGGTTTCCCTTACAAGTCCAAAGACATACGCTATAGGTGAATTGGGTAAGTTAAATTGTCCGTAGTGTATGTGTGTGAATGGAAGTGTATAGGTGTTTACCAGTGATGGGTTGCAGCTGGCATCTACAAACATATGCTGGATAAGTTGGCGGTTCATTCCGCTGTGGTGACCCCAGATTAATAAAGGGACTAAGCCGAAAAGAAAATGAATGAATGAATGAATAATAATGTATAGTATATTATATATTTTGAGAGGTCATGAATGTTAATAAGTTCTACTCTGGAGCAGCATAAGCACACACACGGTGTGATGAAATACACATGTGCAAAATAATCATACTTCAAAAATATTTGATCAAATTGAGTAGATTCTTTGTTAAATGAGGCCATGGGCAGCTGTTGCCTAATGGTTGGACTTATCTAAAGTTTTTTTTTCTCATCCTGGTACCGGCAGGGATTGTAGGTGGGGGGAGTGAAAAAAACAGCACTCTCCTCCACCCTCACTACCACAGCTGCAGTGATTCCCTTGAGCAAGGCACCAAACCCCCAACTGCTCCGGGTGTGTGTTCATGGTGTGTGAGTCACTTTAGATAAAAGCGTCTGCTAATTGCTTAAATGAAATGATCATCTTTTGATATGACACGGATCACATATATGCATTAAACACATATTAAGCTTAATAAATTGTGTTTGTTGCCTCATATCGAATGTGTACATGTGTCTGTTGCCTCATTACTAGGTTCACACGCAATCTGCGTGCACAGAAATTGGCAGATTGCCGCAGATTTTTAGCCCATCATTAAGTCTATTTATTTACTTGTGTATACGTGTGTAAAGGTATATTTATTCAATTATTATATTTATTTATTTATATTCCACTAATATTATTATGATATAAAAATAGTAATATGAAAAAGTTCATATGATTTATTTACAATACAGTTTGTAAAGTAATATTTTCTGTCTTTTAGTAGATATATTACACGAGAGACGTTTAGCAAAGTGGATCTAATTCGATTTGCATTGTAGACATTAAATAAAAATGTTAAATGTATTATTTTTTATTTTATATATTACGTTTTTAGTTACGATACTTCTAAAATCATTCTCTGCAGAAATAGAAAAAAATGTCCAGAGATTTTGCCTGGCCCTACTCATCGCAAACATGTGGCAAATTTCACAATATACTAACAAAAAATGTGCTTAAATAGACCTTATGCCTCTTCAAGGTGGCACTGAATACATTTGTAATCCATATATCCTACATTTTGCATTCTGACACGCTGGGAGCAGATTAGTTGCCTGATTCACACCTTTACTCTTCTTAAAGCCTGTCACATTTTCAAAATAACAGTCCCACAAACAGTATCTTGTAAGTATAATACAATCTTAGATGAACTTAAAAATTGGGGGAAATTATTGTTGTCTTTTACTAAGATTTTACACTCACTGTATTTACATGAGTATGAGGGAAAAAATGTAGTTTGAGGTTTGTAATATATCATTTCCATGTACTGAACTCTTATTATTCAGTGTATAGGAATATCCAGATTTATGAAACCTTTAAACCGCACAATACCAATGTTTTAACTTCAGACGAGATAGGAAATCAATATTTGGTGGAATAACCCTGATGTTCATTCAAAAAAAAAAAAGTGTAAATGTGTATATGTATAAACCTCCTACTTTACTTTTTGTAGTTCATCCCTGAAGTGTGAAAATTCCCATACCCCATTTATCATGTCAAATTTAAGTCAAAGTAATTAAATGCACATGCTAAAAATAATACAATAGTTAGTACAATGCTATTTCAAAATAAATAGGGAATAGCATGTCCAGCTCTCCACAAGACTTCTTAAAAGTTTATTAGTACTATGAGTTAAACTTTGAAAAAAGGCCAGAATTTATTTGAACAGAGTCGCTAATACTCATCCTCCATGAAGGGATTTGTCATCATGACAGCTTTGTTTTTCCAATCGAACTGTAAATGAACACAACACATGTCTTTCAGACGTCATATGTTCAACTACTGAGGCTGAGACTTCAGTAAATTGCCAATAGAACATCTTTAAGTTTTTCATCTAACACCCATTTTTCTCTGAACAGAAAGTTGATGACGCAGGCGTGTGGATGAGGCTGAAGCAGCAGTGTTTGGTGGAGTTTGTGGACCAGACTCCTGTTCCTGCTGAACTGAGCCAGTGTTTGCACAGTACTGTAATCAGCTCAGTAGGCACGGGAGGCCAGCTCCATCTATCTCTCATATGACTCCCGTTCAGCTCCAGCCACTCGACGGAAGGATCTCACACAGTCTTCAGCTGAAGGTGCTTAGCACTTCATTTCCCACACAATATCTCCTAATGACATTTTAAATACGGCCCGTGCAACTAATTCCATTTTTACTAGCCTCGGATGGTAATGCATCTTTAAACAGCTTCTAAATATAGTCATTTATGGCCCGCTTCATATTTAACGTGTACATCTGTCATGACTTAGGAGGCGGTGTGCTGGCCGTCCGCTAACTCAATCTGCAGAGGTCCTTTTAAGCACAACTTCCTGTCTCGAACGCTGTCTTTCATATTTCACCCATCAAAGCTAAAAGTGGAGCTGTTTTTACAGTCCAGAGATGCAGATGTTTTGGTCTGTGTGGCCGTGTCTCGCTCGGTTCCCCCTCCTGTCCACGTTTCCCAGAATTCATGTGGATTTTGTGGCCTAGCAGTTTTTAGAGGGAGTCAAATGGTTTTGTTTTTCATACATAGCAACGCTACATAAAGGAAAAGAAAGTGAAAAAGCTCCTCATCTCACTGTGGGCTCCATTAGCTCAGTCTGCTTCTCCTCAGCCCTCATTACAGACATCTCCACCATCTCAGACTCGCTCTTCATCTGTCATGCCAACCTCAGCACTCTCTGCAAGAGTTTATGCTCATCGTGAAAGGGATCTCACAATCAGCTCGTTACGAAGCCAACCGCATCATACTGCACCACTACGATAAAGTTTTATTTTACTCCGCAAACCCTCAAAGAATGCCTGTACAGTGATGTATGAAAAAGCTACTGAAAAATCTGAGATGGGAAAATCAGAGTTTGAATACTAGGGGCCAAGGTTTAGCTAGTTAGCATGTGTTGATAAGCTGTAAACCACATCTTACTACTTGTACAATACAAAGTTTACCATCTGATTAGTGATGGACTGGAGAGGTACCATCAGTGTTTTCAACATTAGGGATAAACATGAAGGTTAATCGACTTGTCGCTCAACCCACTATCATTAACTAGGGCAAAAAAACATTAAATGACAGCGACGACAAAACTGCAGGTTGGAAACTCTGCTAAAAGTTTGCAAGGTGGAACTTTCACTAACACATTTAACATATCTAATCTGATTACACAAAGTACATATTTAAACTCTTAAAGGCTTATTAATCTTTACCAAATGCTGCACTTTATTAGATTATAAATACAGGTTAACTTTATTGAGCTGTTTATTGAGACCCCCCATCCCCCCCCCCCCAAATAAAAAGTTACAGCATCTATTAAGTGCATTAGTGCGTCTCTGTTCTTTAACATCTAAACAAAGTTAACCTGGCTCACTTCAATTTGTTTTCAAAGTGCTCTTCATAGTAGCTATTGATGTGCTCTGGAGGTTGCATTAGTGGCCTGCACTCTCTTGTTCCGGAAGTACTTGTTTCCAAAGTATTGGTCTCATTAAATTTAAATTATAGGCCCTTAATCAAACTAACGAGCAATAAGGAGAATCACAATATTACAAACTTTGATCTCACTCAAAGTAGTACTGTATATGCCTGCACAGCATTTTGTAGAGCATCATGGATAATGTAATTTTCTGCATACATTTCATTATTAAACAGAATTGTTTAATGTCGTTTAATTGCAACTGGTCCTGTGAAATATAATTTTTATGTTGCATTATTCTGCATTTAAAAAAACATTTAACATTCATCATCATTTAACAATAGTATTTCGTCTATTGACCATGATACAACAGTCCTTTACGATGATCCAGTGTTGGCTGTTGCCGACTATTTATTTACATCTAGCAGGTTTCTAGTTGATTATCACATATTGCAAGTTCAACGACACTTAGTGATGATTTTTTCTGACCAATTAATTTACAACATTTTAGCAAATGAGGTGCTGCAATCTTCCGTCGTTTTAACTGAAAATTATTTTAGCTTTGGGCTGCACGATTAATTGAAATTGAATCGTAAAGTGAAACGTTTCCATTAGCTAATCGCAAGAGGCTGCGATATAAAATATATGATATTTAATTTCCCCCACCCAGAGCAAATGCGTGACTGCCATATCAGTGTGCGACAGCCTTACCAGCCAATTGAGTGAGCACACTTTCATTCTGCCCAATCAAAATTGCACAACCGAACTATGCTGAACGCCCACAATAAAACAAACAAACAGCAAAGCTAGAACAAGTGGGATGATGGTGTCTGCTGCTTCAAAAGCATTAATAGACAAAGTAACATCAAAGAAAAACAGCACGTTTTTTTTTTCGTTTCAGTCGCAGACAACAAAAACTGGTCATTTGTAAGAGCTGTCACAGGATTGTGGCCACAGCATGAGGAAATACGACAACCAGCACCTAAAAAAGCACTACAGAGGAGTGTCTTACTAAATCGTCAACTAAAAGTATTGCCAGTGACACTTAATCTAGTAACAAGCAGTAGCAACGTACAATTTATAACAGATATACACTTCTGTCTCACACATTTTTGCCATTTTACAGTACCACAGCTGTACATTGAACGTTGTGATATTTTGTCGCATCAGAAAAGCTCTTATTAGCTATGTTAAGTTGCTGAGTGTTCTGTAACTTTATAATTATTATTTTTGGTTAGTATAATAAGCTACACTATCTCCCTAATTTGAGTTGAACTTCTTTACAGAAGGGTAAGGTCATTTTATTTGTACGTACTGTTTGCTCTAGAGAAAAACAAGTGTTTAATTTCTGAATATTTAAAAACAAATTTGCATAAATGTTTAAGTTAATATCTTTTCAGTTCCTTTTTCTATCTAACACTCATCGCATTTTAGCAGTGAGAAGCTACAATACATATTATTAAGCTGAAACTTTACTACAAAATTAAATCGCAAATCAAATCGAAATCACAATATCTGTCAAAAAAAACCCCCGATTAGATATTTCCCCCAAATCGCACAGCCCTATTCAGCCTTACAACACTAATTACTTGACTTGTTTATAAGTGTCCTTATCTGTATAAAATAATCTGTGTAATATGTGCACAAGCCTTACAAAGATACTTTGCACAATACAAATAAAACTAATTTTCATGTGTTTACATAGTATTTATGTTAATGTTCACTGTCCCTTACATATGCTTACTGTTTATTACCTTAGGTGAACAAGTTATATCTCTGAACTGTAAATAATAGTCAATAGAAAAGTGCAGCGCTCCCCTCCTCTTCTATTTAGCTGCAATGTCTTCTGTTACTTCAAGTGAGTACTGCGCTCAAGTCTGCATTCAATGCATCCTCAATTTCAAGAGCGCATCAGGGTCCTTTCATGTGTTCTAAGTTCTTGTTCTTGCTTATTGGAATTTAAATTTGGCAGCTGATGAACACAAGATTACTTAAGTATTCATATTGAGAAACGGCCTTAATTTCTTCTAAGTTCTAAGGTCTTATAATTGATCTGCAAAGGGGTATGTACTATTTGCCCGTCCCACTCATAACTACATAATTATCCTGGTCTATTCGTCACTTTACAACCAAGAAGCTCTAACAGAAAGCTTTCTCCAAGAATTCCACACCTCACTGACTCACTTTCAACCAACAGTGCTCAACATATATGAGTAAATCTCTCATTTAAATGAATATATCCTATAGGAAGCTTTACAATATTATATTTGTGCATATACATTAGATTAGTCAGATCTGAAGCCAAATCTGGGGCTAATCTAACAAAATAACTTACGATTACAAGTTCTAAGTTTCACAACTTTATTAATCCCACCAGGGGCAATTAAACTGAGGCAGTAGTATCATGATACAACAAACACATACAGAGGCAAATCACTTACAAACAATATTAAAAAACACAATCCAGCTTTATAATACAGGCAATAAGGAAAGACACATACATCAAAAATGTAAAACTTGCTAAAATGCAAGTTAATTGCCTCAGGAACAAAGGTGAATATCTATTAGAAGACCATTTAATGCTTCTAAATCAACTTCCAGAGGGCAACAGTACAAAAAAAGGTTTCAGAGGATGGGAATCATCTCCTTTCACACTTTGAATTATCCTTATCACTTGCTGTTCATGTAACTCTGCTAGACTCTGCAAAGGCAAACATATAATCTTGGAGCAAGTCTTAACTAAGCTTTGAAAATTATTTTTGTCTCTAATGGAAGGTGAAGTGAACCAGCATAAAAAGGAAAAGCTTAATATACGCTCAATATAGATGGTATATATTTTTTTACCACACAGAAAGAGTTCAGTTTCCTAAGAACATACATTCTCTGATGCACTTTCTTAGCAACAGCTTCTGAGTTCTGCTGGAACTTTAATGTTGTATCAAAGATTGTGCCCAGATACTTATATTCCTGTATCCTTTCAACTTGTTTTCCATTAAAATACACCGGTTTCAACTCTGAGGATTTTTTTCTAAAATCAATTACCATCTCTTTCGTTTTAGTGATGTTCAGTTGTAGTTCAGCTTCTTTGCGCCACTTAAAGAACTTTATTGTTGTTATTACAATCTGTATTTAACAAGGATAAAAAAAAACTTTCATCAGCATATTTGACTATATGACAATTGTCCTTAGTGCTGCGACATTCA
The DNA here is from genome assembly GCF_903798145.1 of Danio aesculapii. Taxonomy (NCBI): domain Eukaryota; kingdom Metazoa; phylum Chordata; class Actinopteri; order Cypriniformes; family Danionidae; genus Danio; species Danio aesculapii. Next base: position 23,712,644 of record NC_079442.1, on the reverse strand, counting down.
TTTGTGTACGGTCCAAAATTAGTATACCTAAATGTATATGTTAGAGAAGAATATTAAAGAAACATTTTAAAATGAACAAAATTCAAGAAAAACAAAAAAATATATAAAATTTTGTAGTTTGTAATTATTCCCCTGATATTTCTCATGATATTAAATGTATAATCTATGTCTAAAGATGTTCAGTGACTAGAATATCATTTGAATAAATATATATGTTTAATAAATCTGTTTTGTTAAAATGCACCAAAAAATATTACCTATATTCACTGAGAAATGGATAAAAATATTCATTTTCAAAACGGGGTGTACTCATTTATCTTGAGCACTGTATATCCACATCCTCTCTTTCCACCAGTCCTTCGTTTCTTTCTCATCTGCACATCTAATCATCGCACTTCACATCTGTAGCCATTTGAAGAACGAAGAGCAGAAAAAACTCATTCCCTCGAGGGTCTTCCTCGGTCTGTCATCCTCTTCTCAGATGCAGAACTTAGCCACTGTGAACAAAGAGTTCAATCACTGTTCACCAATCAGCTAAGCTCTGCACCTGCTAGAAAAGAGTTCTCGGCCTGCAGAGAAAAGCCTGCTCTTCTTTTACCTTCATGATTTTCTGGGGCTGCGTTAAGACGGAGCCTCTGGTTGGCATAGCAGCCGTCCGGGCGGCGGTTGTGTGGTAATCCCTGGCAATGTGATTTTTATCTTAAGTCACAAATCAGCACGCCAGGAACCCACACAGCCAGCAGCATGAAAGGCCAGGCCTGCAGATCCCCTCGGTCTCCTGTGATGGAGCACGCTTGACTGGGCCGCGGAAATGTCCCTCATTATCCCCATCAGACCCTCCCTTATGAGGAGATGCTCAGGTTTCAGGCCTGACACATTTCTCAGGAGTTCACTTGCAGTTTTTTTTTTTTTTTTTGTATAAGTACAGCAATTGTAACTGCGTTTTTCTGAGAAGCGAAAGAACCAGGCTGCTTTTTATGTCTAGGAATGAAGGAAAGTTGTGAAAACTTAAAAACAGTGTGCTGAGAACTTTTTTTTTAGTCTGTGTTTTTGTATCAGCTTTCAAATAGAGCTGAAGAAAGGAAAGAAGAGGCAGGGATGTGTAAGAATGTGTGATAAAAACAGGGAAAATATGCAGTTTTAAAATATGCACTCAATGTGCTCTTTGCAGTGGTAACACTGCATAATAAGGTCTTGTCATTTTATGTATTGTAATGGGTTTTTACAACATTTATTAACCTTTGTTAATGATAAATTCCATATTTATGTTATTTCACTGTGCATTTACTGTTAACATATACAACTTGCTTGTCTTAAAGGCGCAGTACTGTTTGTAAGTTTGACACCCAGTGGTTGAACTACTGTAGCTATTGCACACCTGGTTCAAAACACATGCAAGCACAGGTTGCCAGATTGAGGACACCAACAGGAGTATGCCTGACTGTTGAGCCTAAAAGCTGATTAAAGTCGTGTAATAAATAAAAGCAACGGCAAGCGATAGAAGGAATATTTTACATGTTAAATGGAGTTTTTGTTCTAACCAACACCTGAAAATTATGTATTAGAAACAGCTTCTATTTCTTGCAGCTGAACAACAGGATAAATTGACAATGATCACCTCAGGTACAACTCATGAGCTTTATTCAATGTTGAATGCTAATAATGTGAGTTTGAATGCTATTTTACATGACATTTATTGTCATGCTACTGAAAGCAGCAGCAAAAAGTTCACCTCAGATCTTGAAAATAAAATAAACCGTTTGAATGTGAACCTTAGAACTGTGACTCAGTGCAAACCAACACACATCAGTGATTCAGCATCTACATTTAATCATGTTAAAGAGGTTTAATATGTATTAATTAGATTATAAACCTTACCATTTTGTTGGAGTGCAGTGAGTGCACTATTATGTGCTTCTGAATGGCTGTACTGTATTTAATTATTCTGTCATGTTTATGTCGTACTTATCGCTGGAAATCCTGTCAGGTAGAGTGTTGTTAGAACACAGGGTTACAATGTAACTTTCTCACTTAATTTTTATGTTTGTAACATTTATACTATTTTCTAATTAATAACCACCTCATGTGGAACTCTGAATCTGCGTCTCATTTCAGAGACTGGTAATACCCACCGGAGGTCGCATTTTGGTCACGGACGTAAACTTCAAGAGCCTTCCTGACTGAATGAATGAATGAAATACGCTGTTTTCCACCAAGGCAACACAGGGTGCTGAAATATAATTGGCTAAACTGGCAGGTTAAAGGGACCAAAACAAAGACAGACATTCCGGCACGTAAGTAGAATATCTGACTCTAACATTGTTTTTCAGATAAACAAGAATGTATTAGTATGTTTCTTAAATATCTGCAAACATATGGTATTTTTATGCTTTAGAAAAGTCAAATTTACATACAGCACCTTTAATCTTAAAATGGTTTTGTACATGTTCAGATTAACATTATCTAAGATTAATTATTAGCTTCCTAATGTTAACAAATGTTTTCGCTTTTTGTGCTGTAAAAAGTAATATTAATACTTTAATTCATGCAAGCAAGTGTAGATCTCAATAGAAATAATGTTTTTTTAAGATTTTGAGTTTTTGATTTTGAGATTTATTATTTTAGTTTTGTAAAATTGTATTCATTGTAGAACATTTAAAGATATGAAGTAAAATTTATCACTTAAAATGTTCAAAAATTACATTTAAAAGTGCTTTTTTCTCCTTCTAACAACAAGACAGTTGTGCCACCCTAGCATTACAGGATTTAGATTTCACAAATAAATGTAAATGTATTTTAAACAGTGAAAAATCTCATCAGGCCCTCAAAAAAAAAACTGAAAACTGAAAATCACAAGTCATTATTCAGTCCTAATAGCTTTTCCTGACACTCAGTTGCCGCACCGCTGAACCTCCCAACAACAGGTGCAATCTGCCTTCAGAATTGAGCACATTTCAGTGCACGTCTGAGCGAGGCAGACGCCCGGTTTGTGTACTGAAGAATTATTGACGCCGGCTAGACGCTGACCTCTGAAGACAAACTGGCTCGCTGAGAATGAAAATGCTGCATTAGCGCAGAATGATTATTCGGACCGGCGTGATTCATCCAAGTCAAGTGACATAAACCACAAAGTCTTGGGAAAAAAAGCAGCTCATCTCCTCCTGAGTCCCCAAACAAATAAAACTGTCTTGTCGGCGGATTAAACGCACCACATCTTCACCAAAAACCCGGGTCCAGAGCGAGGCGGCTAATAGATTTATCTCAGGGCCCATAAAGAGGAGGCTGCCGCTCCGTTAAACAGAGCAATATCTTCAGCTTCAAAGCCGGACAATTACTCTTTCTTCTGCTCTCGTTACCAGTCCTACACAGCTTTTAAGGAAGCAACAAATAGTGGACGCAGGGAATCCCTCCCTGGTGGAGGAAGAGCAGCGGGACCCTCCTCTCTCCTAAAGCCTGTCTGAAAAAAGCTGCTGACCCGTTTCTTTTCTGGTGCTGGGGATTTGTTTGAGAAGCACATTCCAAATTCATCATAATACAAACAGATCTGGACAGGCTTCCTGGAAAAAGTGCAGAAGAGGCAGGCGGGAGCTTCTAGAAGAATGTGCATGTGGACACTGCGAGGGAGTGCGTTTAATAATGTGGGGAGTACCAACTAAAGGCTTTTTATGACTTCTGTATCTCTTGGGATTCTGAGCGACTTTTTTGTTAAAGGGGCTCATATTGTGCTCCTTTTCATAAGATGCCAAATAAATCGGTAGTGTTCCCAGAATGTATCTGTGAAGTTTGAGCTCAAAATACACCACAGATCATTTATTACAGCTTCTCAAAGTTGCACCTATTTGATTGTGTGCAAAAAACACACTTTAAATGCAAATGAGCTGCTAATTTTAAGGAGAGGGCGGAGTCTGAATATGAATCTCACACAGTTAAATTGTTAGAAATTAGTGTGTTAGGCTAATCTTGTAGCCAATGATTGCATTTTAAAAAAAGTTTCACGTCTACACAACATTTTCAAAATAATCCGCGTGTACACATCCGTGAACACAACCAAAAATGCTGTATTACGTATGCCAGGCCAGTATTTGGTTGTGTTGGGCAATGCGAGACTTCATGAAACACAAATGTGACAGCTTTGAAATGTTTTGAAAGCCCCCTCTACAGTGACACCTAGTGGTCATTTTTTATGTATCACTCTGGAACAGCGTCAGCAAAGAAACAGTTAAGCAAATTGAGGTATTAAACCCCACGTCGAGGTTTCAAGTGATTTAGTGAAGTGGTGAAAGTTCCTGACTAGCATGCAGAGATAATGGGTTCGAGTCCAGGGCGATGCAGTTATAGACATTTTAAATGCTCTGGTCTTGTAATGTGTTTTGTTTTAACATTGGTCTGACGTCCCAATGAACTCTTTGTGAATAAATATGTCTTGTTTTGGTCATAAAACAGTAACATTATTAAAATACATCAAGTCATAATTTTAGAGAATTTGTACTAGTCAGATTCGAACCCGGGTTATTTGCGGCACATTAATGCACGGTCCACTAGGCTACATGAGACAGACTTTTTTTCAAACCTTGTCAGTCAACTGCAGAATCACCAGGTCTCGAAACACTTCTGAAATGACCGATCCTTTGAATTGCTTTAGTCACGTGACCTGGTGTTTCGAAATACTTAAGTCACGTGACCTGTGTGTTTTAAATCAGCTTAGTCACGTGACTTGGGTGTTTTGGATCATGCTTCAGTGCAGTGTTTCGAAACACTTGCGCTTTGGGATCTCGAGACGTCAGTCATCCCTACTATTTGGCGGTCACTTTGTTAGTAAACAGTACCTGTAGGGAAGTGATGACGTGCTGTTGGCAGTAGAATTTGCCATGTCTGTTTGGTTGTCTGATATCGCTGTTGGTTGTAATGTGAAGTTTACTGATGATGAGTTAGCAAACACTTTAACGATAACATCATTATGTAATCCACCATTGGTGTTTGTTTGTTTGTGCATGCTTTTAATCTGCACCTCCCTAAACATATATTTCTGCATGTGCATGACACCATCCTTTTTAAAGACGTTTGTTTAAAAAAAAAAACACACACATTTATGTTTCAGTCACAAAAACGCAACTGTTGTGTAAACAAATAAGCACATTTTTAAAAAGCAGTCAAGTGTAAAAAAACTACAATAATAAAAAAACACGTGCTTGACACCAAAACAAATTACCAGTTAATTTTAATCTATTTTCTTGGTTAGTAGATGAGCTGAGGTATCAAGTATGGGTGGGAATCTTTAAGGACTTATAACAATACCGATTTTGATTCTGGGAGCCATTATCCAATTTCGAAAACAGTTTTTTACCTTTTCTATTTCTTCAGCTGCGCAAATACATCTTTCCAAGTTCACATTTAAACCAGAATTGTAGTATCTATGCTTTTGTGTATGGTAGAAATCTCCCTTTCGTTGAAAGTTCATGTTTGCAGAACACAAGCTGCAAACTTCCGCTTATCTTGCCGTAATGGTGACATGGTTGTGTTGTAATCTGCACGTTAAGTCTGACATCACACGAAGCAGCTTCCGGGTCTAAGTGCTCTATCAAACTGTACAGGAGACTCAACAAATGTACTCATAAACATTTACAAAGCGATATAATACTTTAGAAAATCATGATCGCAATATATATATATATACATGCCTAATATTCAGATGTCTGGAAAGTGATACTTGTTAAAATATTGGTGTCTGTGAATGTGTGACATGACTAAATAGTGGTCATAAACAAATATTTTCTCAATTCAAATGAATAGCGGCTTGGACCCGCTAACAGTATTCCATACATCACGACTTAAAAAGTGGATCAGTGTCTATGCATCACATTAATGCCACCCTGTCTGCAGTCTTCGCTGTCTGCAGTCACTCGTCACAACTCGAAGATTCCCTTTGTGACAGTGCTGTGACATCTTTAAAATTTGTAAGTTTGCCCAAATGAAGCAAACTTGGCAGCACGCATACCTGTCAACATTTAATATTTTTCTCTGTTCCTAGCTTATGTCTACACCATCGCAATCTAATTTAAATAAAGAATCGATTCTTAACTTTTGAGAATCGTTCATCAATAAATATATTTTTCCCTGGTCACAAGCATTTCATTAAGATTTTCATCATATGTCCCATTTAATGTGGCTCTTACACAATATGAGATTTGTGTGTGTGTGTCCAAAAATAACCAAGCAATGGGACGTGCCATTAAAATCTGTTGACAGTGCAGGTTGAGACAGCATGAGCTGATGGTGGAGAGTCCCTTTCCTTTTCCAAAAACCTTTTGTAGGATTTTTCAGAGAATGAGCCGTTCGAGACTGTAAATCTTGTTGGACCTCAAACTATATAAAGGTCAGAGAGGATGTGACAGTCTTACCTGATTTGTGAGCTCAGAGGATCATTTCTTCCACAACGGTGCGTGCTGATTGGTCCATGTCATCTTTAATGATGGATAAACAGCGGCGTGCTAATGCTTGCTGCCGAGCGTCTTCCTGGACCATTAGCTCTCCGTACAAATACACACCCATAGCCTGCCACACACACATACACACACACTTTAGAATCAAGAATTGTTCTTTATTAAGTGAGAGTTGTGTTCCTTAACCTAAACTACTAGCTACCTACATAGGCAGCTTACTTCTAAGGCAGCTTCTTGAGCAAGATGTAATCTTATACATGAATAATGATTAAAAACTGCTGTTATATACTTTAATTTATGAATATGACAATAAATTAAAATGAAACATGAACTGCTGTTCAAACTTTGGGGTCAGCTGTTCAGAAATGCTTTTTTATTAACAATAACGAATGAAATGTTATTAATATGGAAATAAAATGAAAAACAAATTACTCAAACTCAAATAAATTGTTGTTTAAAACCTTTTTTAGACATTTATTTTCATTTTTATACAACACGATACTAATGTCTGAACAGTGTAAGAAGTTTACATTTCTGGTAAAATAACAGCATAGCAAAATAGCAGTGGTCCCCAACCTTCTCTCACCACGGACTGGTCAACGATTGACAATTTTACCGCAGACCTGGGGGGTTGGGTGGTGGGGGGAGAGAGGGGGGATGTAGGTGTACGTAGATTGCTGGGGGACCATCAATTATATTCTCAGAGGATGACAAGCTGACAAAACATTGTTGCAACTCTGATAACTCTGAGTTTTATTTATGGAGAAAATGAAAAAGCACTGCATTGTCTGAGTGTTCTGTGTTTGTCTGATATAATTAGTCTACTGAAATGAGTATATACCATACAAAGTTTGAAGCTGATTGGTCAGTTCTTGTCACATGACTTGTGAAAAGTCAAGATGTTTTCAACTTGTTGTGCCTGGAAGGTGCGAGTGTGTCGTGAAAAGACACAACAGTGAAAAGACACTACAGCTAGCTCTCTGTAACTCTCTCATGGTCGCCCACTGAAGCTAAGCAGGGCTGCGCCCGGTCAGTACCTGGATGGGAGACCACATGGGAAAGCTAGGTTGCTGCCGGAAGTGGTGTTAGTGCGGCCAGCAGGGGGCGCTCAACCTGCGATCTGTGTGGGTCCTTACACCCCAGTATATTTATGGGGACTCTATACTGCTCAGTGAGTGCTGTCTTTCAGATGAGACGTTAAAATCGAGATCCTGACTCTCTGTGGTCAGTAAATATCCCAGGATGTCCTTTGAAAAAGAGTAGGGGTTTAACCCCGGCATCCTGGCCAAATTTGCTCACTGGCCTCTGTCCATCATGGCCTCCTAAACATCTCCATATCATAATTGGCTTCATCACGCTGTCTCCTCTCCACCAATCAGCTGGGGTGTGGTGTGCGGTCTGGTGCAATACGGCTGCCATTGCGTCATCCAGGTGGATGCTGCACACTGATGGTGGATGAGGAGATTCCCCCACTGTGTAAAGCGCTTTGAGTGTCCAGAAAAAGCACCATATAAATATAAGGAATCATTATGTGAACAGCCCCAAGACAGCCATCGTTTGCGCTCTCCAGCAGTTGATCATCTGACATGCTGGATTCACCTGATTTATTGACAAATTGGTTGTGAAACCATTCCTTTGGCAGGGTGGTTCGAGGGCCCTTCACTGGGCCTTTTCCTATTCGCAAAGAAACCTTCCATAGACGTCTGTTTCTTAGTCATTTTGCTAGCTTGTGGGTTAAATTTTGGCGATCAAGTAACGGAGATGTAACTGAGAGAATAAGGTCATGATTCAAAATAAAAGACTTTTCAAAATAAAAGATCGTTCAGACTCAGATAATAAATAAAACTGAAATAAGTAGTGTGCGGCCTGGTACCAATTGATCCGCAGCCTGGGGGTTGGGGACCATTGCATTAAAGCATTTGGGATTCTGATCAATTGTAATTAAAATGTCTAAAAAGTCTTTAAATGAGTACTTCATTTGAGAAACTGCTATCAGACATTATTTTAAATCATCTAAACATAACTTAGTGTTTAAATAAAACATAACAATTACATAATAACTAAATAATAGAATATAACCAACTGTTAAAAACTACAATAGTTACTTAGTTAAATACACAACGGTTACTAAATAACATTGCTTCTCTGTGAATAACATGCATGATGCTGCCTTAGAATTTGCCAAAATGATCAAAATAAAGCAAAATAAATGTAAAACTTCATAAACCAAACAGGCTACTTGTTATAAACATGCCTCCAATAAAGGCAGCTCATTAGTTGTGAAATGAACGTGCTCTAGAATCAGTCAAGTACCTGGTCATGGATCAGGAAGAGCTCAACGTCTCGGTATGCGGCAGTGTGTTTATGCTTGACCGCAAGTTCACACCAGCGATGTTTCACCTAACAAGAAAGAGACAGATAGAAAGTGATTAAACCCAGATGAAAGCGGCCCAACAGCTCACGGGACGTCACCACCTGCGGGCATCGCACGCATTGGGGGAAATCAGTGCGAGCGCGTGACTCAGTGGTTGTTATCAGTGTGTTTTTTACACAGAGGTGTGCGCTCTGTTTATGTGTGATGTGTGTAAATGAAGGCAGTGTTAAAGCGGAGAGATCACAGACTGGCTCCGTCTTCCTCTTCTTGCTCTCAGCTGTCATTCAACTGAACACGACCCAAAAACCTGACCTCATCCACGCCTCGGAGATCTCATTACACTGCTGTAGCACTCATACACACACACACACACACACACTCCACGCTTGGAGGAGTCATGACAGTTTTTAAAGAGGATTGTTCATGTTTAGGACAAACTCTGTAGCATTTCTGGCATAATGTTGCTCTTGGAGAAAAAAGAGGTGCTAGAAGAGGTGATATACAATATAGAGGAGTGATGTTTGGTTCCCTGAAGAACGTTTCAACAGCTCTTAAAAGAACATTTCACTAACTGATTTCACATTTTACAAAGATTTTTCCTCTATAGCAGAGATGACCAAACTACAGCCCACAGGCTAAAACTGGCCCTTTGTATCGTTTGATTTGACCCGCCAGAGGGAAAATGACTGAGAAGGCTTGGGGAATGCCTTTAACAGAGATTCTCGTTTTTATTGAAATGTAACCTTTTGTTTGTTTTATTGTTGAGTGACAAAAAGCAAACTCAAATTAAATGTTTGAATTAAATGTTCTAAATGAATCAGATAAAAAAAAATTTACATACTGTTACAACGAATAGGGGACAAAGCAGAAGACATCAGCGTGCAAATCAAGGCAAAGGCTGGTTCAGCATGAGTAGTGTTCAAATGTTCAACCGTATTTTTAAATGGTAAAATTCAGACAACCACAGCTGCCAGCTTTTTTTTACCCTAAATTTAACAGATAATTTAAGTGTTAATTAAATGTAATCAAATTTAATTATTTAAGTGTTTAATTAGACGTAATTAGACACATTTTGTTCTCAGAACAGGCATTTTCACTGCACTGTAAAACCCAACAGTCAACTTTATCAAATGAAATGAGTGTAGTTAACTCAAAATTGACTGAAAGTTAATTCTACTCATTTAAAAAAGAGTTTTGAACTCAGTGTTAAAGGCAATTAGTTAATGAAATACCCCATTACTTTAACTTAAATGGAGTAAGTTCACAGTACTCATATAGATTAAGTTTTAACTTAAATAGTTTGTAGCAATCAGTTTCCTCAAATGGTTTGAGTTGCCTTAACTTAATGGGTTTTACAATGTGCTTGAAACCCAATAGAAAATGAAGTGCCATTTAAAACAGAAAAGAAGCAGGTGGATTTGCCAGAATGCACATTTTGAAACTCAGTATTTGTGAGGCTTATTAGAAAACTGGGGACATAAACATTCACATCAATGTGATCACTTTTATTTAGCGTTGATGTAAATACTGTGTATTTAGACTGATCAATCAGAATGGTTTTATTCCAACTGCAGCTTTCTGTGTAAACTACTACTAACATTGCATGTATAGTACAATAAAGCTGCTCATTATAAAGAAATCTACAGAATAAAATATTAAAAAACACTCTAATTGGATGTTTTCTCTGTCAATTTAGTTGTATTCATTTTGTTATCGAGAGGAAAACATCATTTACATCATCATCTAAACATCGCTTTAGCTGAAGAGTTACAAATACAAATGCAGTTTTACTCTGATACAAAGACTAAACTTTATTTATTTATTTACTGTACATTAATCAACAATCCTCAAAGTAGCTTTGATTGGTTGTCCCTTTGCCAGATGTTACAGTCCTATTACTGTTGTGACTTTATCAATGCCTCTAACCAGATTTTTGCATATTTGAAGGTAAAAAACAGGGATGAGTTGAAGCCATTTTTTATGCTAATTATCATATCTGCCACAAAAGCTTTCAATTTTGCTTAAGTGAATCTCCGGATTCATGGGTCGGACCCGATAGTTCTGCATCATAATAAGCCCGTTAGCGATGCTAAGCAGAATCGGTGTTCTCGTTTGCTCTCTCTGGGCCTCTGTGCGGCGCAGCAGGGGTTTAATTGAAGCTGAATGGCTGGCAGCTCATGGGGGCCCGAAGGTGGAGGCAGTTCAATGATTAATGAAGTAAGATTGTGCGAGTGTGTGTACAAGCGTGTGAGAATGTTTGCTTTAAGACGAGGTGTGAAGTGACTCAGGAAAACAACAGGAAGCGGCGGCCCTGCAAAGAGCCTTCCGGTCACAAATCAGCCTCTATTTAAGCAGCATGTTCAAATGTCACTTCCAGTTTACCAGGAATGAGCTTTTTCGCTGTCTTTCCTGCCGACACCATTAACTCCCCTCTCTGTCCTCACCTGTCTGCAAAGCTTATTTCAACAGAGCTGCTGCATTGTTTGTTGCTTTCTTCTTTTATCTTATGTGTCAGACGTGCTGTCGTGGGTTTTCCAATCAATTGTGTTTCATGCAAAAGTTCTCAGATGTGATTTCCGTCTCAACTGTTCCGACTAGTTTCACTTCACATCTCAGTGCGTGGACAAAATTAACACTCGCTAAGTGCTATATGCAAATACAAAAAGATCCTTTACATAATTTACTGTGTGATTTGAAATGACTTAAGTCTAACACAAAGGCCAGGGGACTGCTGCACATCTAATTAATTCAACAGTACTATACTGAAAATATGTAATGTCTATATAAATACTATGAGCAAATATATTAACAGACTGCAAATATATTGTAACATTGAAATTTGAGACAACATATTTTTTTAATTGACAGTTAGATTAAGATAAACTAAAAGAATGCAGTGACGTAACGCAGCGTTTGGTCAGATGTGGACAAAACTTAGGGCTGGGCGATAGTGCAAAAAAAAAATCTCGATATAATGTTTCATATCATTCGATATCGATGATTATTGTATATTTTTAATAATACATTTAGGAATATTAGGATTTTTTTGTTTGTTATTTAACTACTTTATTTTAATCGACCAACATTACTAAGGCAAATAGTTTAAATAGTAAAAAATATTTAAACAAAATATCTGATCTCTTTATAATAAAATAAACATAAGTGTTAAAGAGACTCTTAACCTTGATGAATAAAATGCTACAAAGTGTGTGCAATGGTAAAGCGCAAATTTTGAGCAATCAAAACAAACTTTAAGGTGTCAATAATAATGATTCAGTAAACCTTAAACTCTGTAAACAAAAGAAATGATGATAATCAAATCTAAGCTTTCAAGTAAAGGAACCAACATCATTATTCAAATACATGCTGCAACATTACAAATTCTGAAGTTGAATGACTATATTACCCCTATGCTAAAAAATATTTCAGATGGGGTGCTAGTGGCTGGAATGCACAAGAAAAGAAACCCAAAAGCCACTCTGGCGACATCCTTACATCCTTTTTTATTTACAATCTCCTCACTGCTGCTAGCCAAGGCACTCATTTTGCATGTGTTGTTATTCTGACCTGAAGTGACAAGCGTGTGCGCACGGACTCCTTGACCATTTACAATGGTGACCATCAACCATTTTCTTAGAGTATGGCAAACGGACAAAACATTGCTGCAGCTCCGATGCAAGTTTATGGAGAAAAGTAAAAAGCGGTGCAGTGTTTGGGTGCGCTGTGTTTGTTTGATTTAATTAGTCTGCCATTATTACTGAAATTTGTATATTCCACACAAAGATTGGTTAGTTCTACTTAGATGAATTGCGGTGCACCCGCAGCATTCTGAAAAGTTCAACACGTCGCTCCCATATGCGCATCGTGCAAGTCGCGCGCCTTAAAAATGAAAATGACAAACTTACACCCCAAGGTTATTGGCACTGCCTCCAAGGCGTGTGCTCAGCAGCCACATTTTATAAAACTATAGACAATATGCATATCGAAACTTTAATTCAATTGATATTGACAATGGTGTTCGGTCAATAAATATCGATTTCATCGCCCAGCCCTAGTTCAACTCAACATTGAGTTTGTGCGTATTTGATCTAATGTTGGGTTACATCATCAGTTTTTTTAAGTCTATGGATTCAATGCTGGTTTATGAGGACCCAGCACTTTTTAGAGTGTAGTGACCTGCAGACCTTAAATAAAATATAAAAAAGAAGAAAAAAATCAATCAGTGCATGCACCCATCCATCTTTTTTCCAGAATTAATTGAATAGAAATTAAAAACAACATTTATTTGAAGTATGAACTAATAATGAAATATTATCAAAACAATGTAACATTGCAAAATTATTTTAACCAATTTAATTAATCCCTTTTTCCAATAACAATCTAATATCACATTATTAATATATGTTAAAATGTATAATCAGGGTTTTTGCAGGTTTCAAAAAGTCAAATTTAAGACATTTTAAGACCTTTTCAAGACAATAATAATATTATTATTAAAATATTATAATATAATAATAACATTTCAGTCTAATTTAGCTTTTATGGCTTTTATTTAGGCTTTTTATGGCCCACAAAAAAATGCACTTGCACTATCAAAAAACTAATTCTAATTATAGCCATTTCTTAGCCACATATTTTAACTAATGTGTCAAAACAAGCAGGCCCTAGTTGCATACATACATATTTTTTTAACATAACTTTTCAACAAAAACTCTTTAAAAACTAGAAGTATGGATAACAGACTGTTATAATATTAGTTATTAATATAGTTTTGCTAAAAGTTTGATTGAGATGTATTGATGGCATTTGGATGTTTGTTGGATTGATTGATTAGTTTTACATAAACAAGGGAAAATTAAGACCAGTTTAAAATGATTTAAGTCCTACAAGACTATATTTCAGTCAATTTAAGACTTTTAAGGTCTATTTTTTTTGTTTTGCTTTTAAATGTAAGCGTTTTTAAGACCCTGCAGATACCCTGATAATACATTAAACTATGTCCCAAAATATTTAATTTAGTTTAATGGTTAATTATTATTTCTAGTATAAAAACATAACTTTCTAGTAGTCTACACTGTTCATATGTTCATAGACTGAAAGCTTTATGCAGGAAAAACTTCAAGCCATCAGTTCATCATCATAGCAATTTATCTCTCAATACACAATACATACATGCAGACACGCATAACCAGAAAGTTTTTTCCTCTGATACAAAAATGTTGCTATTTGCAGTGAAAACGTTGGCAGGCAAATGAAAATCTGAAGGACTGCCTGGCTAGGCCTTGTGAACTTGTGAAAGACTTGCGAAAACACACACACATAGAGACAGAATAAGAAAAGAACGGTTTCCCCGTAAGGTTCACAGAGCCCCTGGAGCCCGCAGAAGCCACAGTGACGGAAGAGACACACTACAAAAAACACACATCAGTAATTAGCAGTATGGCAAATCCTTCACATACAGTAAACACACACACTGAATAACAGGCCTAGCGCGTGTCTGTCTAGACACAAACTAGCAACCTGTTTGTATGAAAGGTTCTTCTCGCCTGGGGTGTGGTAATAGTTAGAGTTAATGATAACACTGATCTAAACTCCCACAACAGGAAGACATTTTGTTCAGTCAGACAGCGTGACCTACATTAACCTAACCTGAGGACACTTGAAGAATCCAATAAACTTAATACGCACATAGCATCAGGTAGCTCACTCATTAAAACCGACAGGGGAAGGCAAGGATTTAAGAGGTAGGTGGTGATTGTGAGAGAAAACTTGGCCGAATGATGATCTGATGGCTTAAAGGGATAGTTCACTCAATTACTGATATTTCAGCCTTATAGTTTCTGTTTATTAGTTTCAGTTCATGGCACAAAGATTCAGATAGAGCCTATGAACAGTCTGGACTACTAGGCAAATATTTTTAAGTAACATTTAAATGTATTTACTGTAAAAATGCTATGTTATTAGGGATGTCCTGATCAGGTTTCATTTGATTTTGAGTATCTACCGATACCGAAACCTGATCCGATACTTCTATAATACATAAAACAAAAAAGAATAAAGAAGATCGAAGAAACGGATCTAGGATATTCCTTATTTTTTATTTAATTCACCTTATTTTAACATTCAACAACTCTGTTAACAATCAGAGTACAACACAGACAACGTGATTTAAATATTTTCCAGTTGGCTTCTTTACAGAAGACTTTCTTCTTGACGGTTGGTCTCGCGCGTCCATCATGTTTGCAGTTTATTTTCACCTGCATTTGTAGTTCTAATCGAACTAATTCTAGTTTCATACTAATTCTATTTACAAATACTATTTAGGATGGACAGTATGTGAATTGGGACGCAGAAACACTCGCAATTTGTCTATAGCACTTATTCTCTGCTGCTCTAATAATTGTGTAAATTGCTTCCTTGTCCTCATTTGTAAGTCGCTTTGGATAAAAGCGTCTGCTAAATGACTAAATGTAAATGTAAATTTCCGCTTCAAGCTGATTTCGTGTTCTACTTTGCCGGCATTTAACCAATAGCATCTCTGCAACAAAGTGATGTCATGCTTCGCTATTTCGGTGTGTCAGTCAAGAAAGAGGTCTAACTCTGTGCCACCGCATAATTATAGATGTATTAAAACAATGAAAATAAAAATATATATATTTAGATACTTATATATTCGAGTCCTGATCGGGAGGTAACATCCGATTTAAATCGAGTCTGAAACCGTGTGATCGGGCCCGATTTCCAATCACGTGTTCAGATCTGGACATCCCTCTTTGTTATATTATAAAATTATTACAAAAACTATAATTTAACTTAATAACTTAATATAACTTAATATAAACCTAATTATAATATTGGTGTCACAGAGAGAATTAAGCAAACGCAATGATCTGAGTACTGAGCCTTGCAGTATTCCATGTTGAAAAGTGATGTCTCCCAACAATAGCATGTACACTGCCTGAAAAAGTCTTGTCGTCAATCCCAGTTATAAGAGCAGCAAATAATAACGACTTCTCATTGATCATTTGGAAAAGGGGCAGAGGGTAGATTTTTCCGATGAATCATCTTTTGAACTGCATCATAATCATCATACTGCAGAAGCAGTACCCGCATGGACCCAAGATTCTCAGAGAAATCAGTCTGTTGGTGAAGTTTGGTGAAGGAAAAATCATGGTTTGGGGTTACACTAGTATGGGGGCGTGTGAGAAATCTGCAGAGTGTAAGGCAACATTAACAGGCTGAGGTATCAAGACATTTGTGCTGCCCATTACATTACAAACCACAGCAGAGGGCAAATTCTTCAGCAGGATAGCGCTCCTTCTCATACTTCAGCCTCCACAACAAAGTTCCTGAAAGCAAAGAAGGTCAAGGTGCTCCAGAATTGGCCAGCCTAGTCACCAGACATAAACATTGTTGAGGATGTCTGGGGTAAGACAAAGAAGGAGTTACTGAAGATGAATCCAATCTTGATGGAATCGTAGGACTTGCAGAATCGTAGAATTCTATTCTGAATGTCTTAATGGCATCCCCCCTAAGGGTAGCATGTACAGTACAGCCGTGTATGGGCAGACTAATAGTTAAAACTAACTCCATATTTCTTAATGGCATAAGCATTTTCAGCATTAGAAGTAACGGTTTGGATTCTGCGCCTTATTTTTACTTCATATTAAACTTGTTTCATCAGACTTCAAGTAATACAGAGCTGTTTATGATCATCATAACAGTGAAAACAAAGGCCATGTTTTTTAAAGATAAGAGTAGCATGTACATCATGAAAAGCAATGGTCCAGTACTGAGCCTTGTGGTACTCTATTATGAACTTGTAATAGATTGTACATCTTTACATTCAGCTACAAATTGGTCATCAAAGTGCATTTTAAACCTTCCCGAATGCTGAATAAATAATTACTATAACATTTTTGACTATCCAAGAGCATGCTGTGA
This sequence comes from Danio aesculapii, assembly GCF_903798145.1. Classification (NCBI taxonomy): domain Eukaryota; kingdom Metazoa; phylum Chordata; class Actinopteri; order Cypriniformes; family Danionidae; genus Danio; species Danio aesculapii. Next base: position 23,695,886 of record NC_079442.1, on the reverse strand, counting down.
TAACTAGTATCAAAGGAAGCACTAAGGTCTAGTAGTACTATTAACAAGACGCAACCATGATTTGGTTGATAAGAGAAACCAATTTGGTGGTTGCCTAACATGCTTTCTGTGAATGAATATGGTTGTGACCTACTGTAAAGCATCAGGGTGAATAGATGATGACGTTCATTCATTTTCCTTTAAAGTGAGGTCAGTAGACATGATGGCTATTGGCTGACCCCTGTGTGCCCACACATACCACGAGCATCAGTGCTCACTCTCTGCATTTGTGGGAGCATATCACTGTGCATGTACATGTATGCTTGCAGTAATAAATTGTGGAATGTCCCATGTAATTACGGCGTCTCTGGAGAGCAAGAGTGAGAGAGACGCAGGCAGGCACTGCAGCTGTCCTGCCTCAGGGGTCTCCCCAGGAATGCAGCTCAACTCTGATCCCCTCTGCAGCTGCCGGGGTTTGTACGGGGCACAACAACACACATGCACGTAATTTCAATTATGAAAACTCGTAACCATGCATGTGCAATAGTTGACATGCATACACTAATAAACCAATACGTGCCTTTTAAACGTGTAGGTTAAGCCATGGCGGACACATGCTAATGTCATGTGCACTTTGACTTTGATATGAAGATATGCCAGTCTTACATGGACTTCCTGATGTACTGTAGCAGATGGCGGGACTTACAGTGACTCCCACATAACAACAGACACAGACAAAACATTTAGTCATATAATGCCAGAGATCCAAAATTCCCCAATATTACAAGAGTGCAACACTCACATGTCGACATGGGTCATGCCAGTCTGGGACAAGATTATCTCAAAAGTCCCTGTTTGATCTGTGATTACTTTGTTTTCTGGTGGTTATAATTTTAATTACTAAATTATTTGGTGCTTTCTAGTAGTTTTAATGAGGCGAAACATGTTAGTCACTGGGTTTTAAAAGGTTCCCACGCAAAATGTCCCTGTGTATATACACATTTTTCTCATCAGAATGTTGAACCATTTTCTAAACAAGAGCACATGGCCCGAGTAATTATCACAATGCACGCCCACATCACCATATAAGGGCAATGTGCACCTGTATTCCTGCAAATGCATCCTGGCACTCTAACCCTGAGCTTTCAACTAGGAAGAGCATGGTAGCACTGAATAAATAAGGACACACTGATCAAAAGGGACAGGCAAGACTTATATGTTGTAAAAGGTTTAAGTAAATAAATTCTGTTTATTTGAACGTCATATTTATAAAAAAAAAAGTCCTGAAAATATATAATAGTTTTTACCAAAACATTAAGCAGCATATCATTTGCCAGCAGCTAGCTCTCTAAAAGCTAAGCAGGGCCGCGCCTAGTCAGTAACTGGATGAGAGACTACATGGGAAAGCTAGGTTGCTGCCGGAAGGGGTGTTAGTGAGACTAATAGGAGGTGCTCAGCCTGTGGTTAATGTGGGTCCTAATGCCCCAGTATATTGATGGGGCCTCTATATTGCTCAGTGAGCGCCGTCTTTCGAATGAGACGTTAAACTGTGGTCACTAAAAATCCCAGGATGTCGGATCAGGGGGGGACGAGTCGGAGCACTCACTCTGATCCCCCGGGCTCTGCATTGGTTGGGGAAGTTCCCAATTGAACCAAAACAAACAATTACAATTTTTTAAGATTGGCAATAAAAAATGTGGGAAATTGCAACCCATTGAACGTTGGGAATTAGTAAAAAAAAATATCCCAGGATGTCCTTCGAAAAAGAGTAGGGGTTTAACCCTGGCATCCGGGCCAAATTTGTCTACTGGCCTCTGTCCATCACGGCCTCCTAACCATCTCTATATCATAATTGGCTTTACCACTCTGTCTCCTCTCCACCGATCAGCTGGTGTGCGGTCTGGCGCTATATGGCTGCCGTCGTGTCATCCAGGTGGATGCTCCACACTGGTTGTGGATGAGGAGGTTTCCCCCAATGTGGAATGCGCTTTGAGTGTCCAGGAAAAGCACCATATAAATAAATGTAAGGAGTTATTATGATTATAAAGCACTGATGAATAATGATTTCTATGCGAAAAAATTCACACAGGTTCGAAATATTTTAGCATGTGCAATAAGTGATCAGCATTTGCGTTTTGTATTGCTTGGAATCCTACAGAAATCCATTTGAACAGGACCTGGTATCATCTGACCTCTCATCAAGCAGCTCATGTTCCCATTCATGTGATTTTTCTCTGGTCTATAGAAGCACACATAGTATTACAAAGCACTTCTGGTAGACGTCTGATATGCTTTTATCTTCCTGGCTGGTTGTCCGGGTGAACTTTGTGACCGGGCTTTGAGAGTAGCTGTGATACAATGCGTTCAGTATGCCTGACCGACAGATGGTACTCACGCTCACAAGCGCAGTATACACACGCACACGAGTCCTCACATGAAACAGCATACCACAACGCTTAGCCCTCACGCTTCTGCCTGTGCTCGCACGAAATACATGGCACACATGACTCGCTAGTGAGTGAGAGGTGCTATTCTCTCCTGACTGGCATGCTTAATCTAAGCGGAATCCATCTCAAATACTGTTCAAACACCTGAAGAACTCCTACGCAGACTTCTGAAGCACCACATTGTGTAGTGGAATGGAGGCTATGCTGAGGGCGTATTAAACTAAAACCCGTGTCCCACATTTGACCCTCTAGCATTCTTCTAAATGAACCATGGTCTTCGTATTGCATTATATTTCATTCAAGTGTAAACAAAATATCCTCCAACACAAACATCTAAAAGCTTCAAGTCAAATTTAACTCATTAAATTATGTTTCCTTAAGAAAACATGAAAAAATAAAGTAACAAGCAGTGCTTGCCCGTGCAAAACTACCATTATAATGAGATGGATGATGCCACTGTGTAGTAACTAAGGTCTGAGTACTGAACCTTGCGGTACTATATATTGAATTTGCCATGCCAGACCCAGAAAAAATATAAAGCTGGTTAATGTCATTAAGCTAACATCAAATTTCTTAACAATATTACCCAAAGTTATCATGTAATAATACATGTACACTATAAAAAATCCAACTTGAAAAAAGGAAAATTACTTTTGTTGTTGTTGTTGTTGTTGTTGGTTTGATTAGAAACGATTAGTTAAAAGATTAGTTTTGTAAGCATAACTTTGCAAGTTAACCTTGCCAACTTCTGTTAGCTTCTGCCAACTTGTTACTTTAAGTTGAGTAAATCTCAGACCACCTCACTTAAAAAAATTAGTTGCAGTATTTCTAACCCTAACAACAACGACAAAAATAATAGTAACACCAATAATAACATTAATGTCATTATTATTAACAACAACAACAACAACAAAATACTACAATAATGCTGACGCGATTTGAAACTATCATTCATTTGTAATTCATCTTTTTTTTTTTTTCGTGTGCAGGGGGCACACCTGCAGACTTTTAGTGTGAATTGTCGTCTCACATTTACCGAGTTCGATTTACAAAAAGGATCGCTTGGCGCATGTGGACTGCTTATTTTTAATTAACTGTTATGTATATTTATGGAAGTTTTTTTCCTATCAAAACGGGCTGCACGGTGGCGCAGTGGGTAGCACGTTCGCCTCACAGCAAGAAGGTCACTGGTTCGAGCCTCGGCTGGGTCAGTTGGCGTCTCTGTGTGCAGTTTGCATGTTCTCCCTGTGTTCGCGTGGGTTTCCTCCATGTGCTCCGGTTTCCCCCACAGTCCAAAAACATGCGCTATAGGTGAATTGGGTAGGCTAAATTGACCGTAGTGTATGTGTGTGAATGAGTATGTATGAATGTTTCCTAGTGATGGGTTGCAGCTGGAAGGGCATCCGCTGCATAAAAGGATAAGTTGGTAGTTCATCCGCTGTGGCAACTCCAGATTAATAAAGGGACTAAGCCGATAAGAAAATGAATGAACCTTCAAAACAACTACCCGAATAATAAATCAAATGCTCAAACCATCATATAATAACCCAAAATGCATTCTCAAACGAAAAATCTAATGTATTTGATATTTAATTTTCATGAACAACTGTAACAATTAAATGACAAATCAAATGCTCAAACTACAATTCAAATGGAGGAATCAGTTTCTGGTTCCTCCTGATTGCACACACACAGCTGAATACTAATAATGGACTGATAATAGGACTATAGATACACCTCATTCACAGACTCTTTGCTGAGTCTTGTATTTTCCTGTGAAGCAAAGCATTTTTCCGTTTGTCCTGCCATGTTTTGATCCTTGTCTTGTTTACCGTTATTGTTGTTTTGCCTCCTGTCCTGTTTCTAATTCTGTATCTAATTGATGTTTTGTTAACATTTGGCTCTGTTTTATTCATTTATTTGTTTTTTTCAATTGAACTATGTTTGTTTGTTGTTGTATTAATTCTTAGTACCATTTTACACAAAATGTTTTTTGTTCACTCAAATTCAGACATTTTAGGTCAGTGCAACTGATGTTTTCAAAAGTTGAGTAAACATAAAAAAAAAATGAAAGGAAATAAGGATTATGTTTTTTTGTTGTTGTACTGTCCTAAAGTTTTTTACAGTGGACTGATCTTTAAGTTACTTATTACTTAATAATAAATCGGTTTTATCAGGTCTTAAAGACATTTTAAACTGAATATCTTCAATCTAACAGTTAAGACTAACTTCATATATCTTAATGTTATCTTTCCTAAGAATGGTTGCAAAGTCAGCGTGTGCAAAACTACCCAATGACTGCACAATGATACAATGTTGTGGCTGGTTGCCATGGTTGCTAAGGCACACTAAGTGGTTTTGCAATGGGGCTGATAGGGTGGTCTGACTGTTTGCTAAGACATAACTAGGTTGCTGCTAACTAAAGGTGTGTATTATGATAACATAAGCTATTTTAGCATGTTGTCAAGTTGCTTATTGCAGTAAAAAAGTAGTTTTAACCACATATAATACCAAGTTTCTAAAAACATTTAGAAAATATTGCTAAATCTGAAAAAACAAATGTGCAAATCTGTAATGGAAACCAGGCATTTCGCTTGGAAGTTTATTTACTCCCCTAACTACAACTTCTGCTAGTCCTCAAGCAGGATTTAAACCTGCAACCTTTAGATTAGGCCCAAAAAGATCCCACACCCAGGTCTCATTGATACTCTGGTCTCTAGGTATGGCACAGAAGCTCCCATCAGCTTAAATCCACAGGATGTTTCCACACATTTGAATGAAAAGCGGTGAAAATTAAAAGTCTGATCAATAAACAAAAGTAAATAGCACACCTCTCTTCAACAAGCCACACAATCTGAGCTATAATTCACATCAGTACACAAGTCACGACGAGTTGCCTTTAATACTCGGGGTTAGGGGTTTGTTTGAATCCCTAACCCTTAGTGTGATCAATATTAATGGCCATGCTTGCCTTTGCAAGTACCGCTAATTACGAAATTTCCAGTGATTCATTTCTTATGTGAGAACAACGCCCCGTCATGACCCACACAGACAGAGTGGCGCCAACCACACCTCTCAACTTTATTGTGACCTTAAAGCGATCTTCATGCTGAGCTAATAATTATGCACAGCTAATAAGGATTCACGTCTATTTCCAAACATGAAAATTATGTGTCAGCAGCAGTTAAGAAAGAGAAAAAAAAGGAACGCTAAATGGCAATGATGGCAAAGAAATGACTAGCAGGCAGGGGAGTTGAATCTGTCTGAAAGAAAAGATGACCGTCGGAGCCTGGGAGAAGCAGCGGAGAAAAGAAGCCAGCGAACGGGTGGGACGGAGGGAGGGGCACGTGGTAGTAATAACCTGATTTATTTTTAGAGGGCCTTTTGTTTTTCCTGGAAGGTCTTGACGAAAACCTCCCATTGGGCCTCAGTTTGAAGCTAACTGTGGTAGTCTGGGACTTACTGCGGTCACCATTCCGTATTATCTTACATCCTTCGTGCTGCCAAATAGTGCTTCATTTCAAAAGAACGTTGTGGTAGGTCACTGCCGACCTGCCAAATTTTGCTCCCGAACAGAAGCTGGCCTCCTCCGAATTGACTAAGAATCACAGAGTGGCCTAATTGGCCGACGGCACAGTAATTGAATCAGGAGGCAAATACCACAGAGGTTAGCATTTGGCAAACGTGAGCTTCTCAAAGAGCACAGCGCACAGCCTGAAACCCCTGTAAGTCTTAAGAAGAAAACATAATCAGAAAGAAATCAGATCGCTTCACTTGCGCTCGTCCGATATAGCCAGGACGTTTCAGGGAATTCAAGTAGACGTGATATTTTCTAAACCTCTCTATCTTAAACTGAACGATGAGATTACTTACAAATAAATGCAAGCAACTTATTCACCGGCGTAGAAGTGTAAATGTCAGCGGTATTAGTGTTACAGTACACAAACTCAAGAACAAGAGTGAAATAAAATGATAAGACTGATGGATTGGTGTGGTTTTTCAGCTGTGAACATAAGAGGTGTTGGTGGAGACGTGACAAATGAGTCCAGCCTGCCCCTAGTCAATATTTGAAAAGGTGTGGAGAGGAAACAGCAACAGAAAGAAGGTATTAAAACACTTTTCCTGTTCAGTGTAATGAGAATTAATGATTGTTTTTTCATATAGTTTTCTTGAACGCTCTGCCTCAGACAATTCATACAAATGTTCCTTATACAGTATACTGTAACAATGTAGCGCTAAATTTAGACAATTTAAATAAAGTATTATTGAATCGAGAAGCATTTTGGATTCAAAAAATCTAAATCACTGACCCCAAGCGGCATGAATGAATAAATATCTCTTTTGATTTTCCTTTAATGAACTATTGGCCGAATCTTTAATAATGTATACAATAAATTTTGAATATTTATATTAGGGCTGCACAATATATTGTTTGTGCATCAATATTGCAATGTGTGCGTTCACAATAGTTACATCGCAAGATATGCAATGTTGAGTTGGGATTATAGTTGACCAGAATCCACAGATCAAAACACATGAGATTTGTGGAGTCACTGCAAAATCCAACCATTATAGAGTGACAATGTAACATTTGCATGTGTTTGTAAGGCCTACAGTATGTGAACATTTTTAGAGTTTGAAGCACATTAAGACAACATAAAGAGCATAAAGAAACTTAAAAATAGATACATTATATTGAATTGTTTATATGATGAAGACTATACAATGCTCTTTTACATTTGATTATTCAATTTCTATACCCGAATATTGTTAGACTCTCCCCAGAAAACCATAAAGCGCTGTTTATTTCACTTTAAGATTTGCACTATTGTGTTTATTTATGACTGTAGTTTGTTTATATATATTTTTCTTGTTTTTTTTCTTTATGTTTATTATGTATTTTTTAAAATATATGTAATTTACATATATTTTATTACACTCCCATACAAAATCATCCCAATCAATCTCAAGTAATGACTTTCCAAATAGAGCTTTTTAAGTCATGTGATAAAATTGTATTTATATCAGAATATATATCACAGGGAAAAAATATTGCAATGTCAAATATTTCCAATATCATGCAGCCCTAATATATATGATGAAGATATTTTTGTGCATGAATACATTGATTACATTGACATATTTCTATATATACATAGCTATATATCTATAAATAAATAAATAAATAAATACACACACACACACACACACATACATATATATATATATTTATTTATTTATTTATTTATATAATATATATTTATAAAATATATGTATATTTATATTATTTATATTATATTTATTATTAATATTATTATTATTATATTTATATTATTTATATTATTTATTTATTTATTTATAGATATATGCTAAATCATTGTATTTCTGATGTTTTTATTTGTATTTTCTTTCTGATGATTTTATTTCTTGAATATTTTGTTATGCAATATAAAGACATTCTTGTTTTAATATTTTATTTGACCTTTATAAAATTACAGGTCAAAATAAGAATATCTTTATTAATGTGGGTCATCACCTACAGTACATTAGCAATCCTTATACAGTATACTCATCAGCTGCTTAATTAGGTACACCTGATCTGATCATTAAAACATGTCTAATTGGTCAATCACATGTCTAAATGCATATACAGTAGACATATAGATGTGATCAAGATGATCTGCTAAGGTTCGAACCGAACATTAAAACGGGGAAGAAAGATGATTTAAGCAACTTAAAACGTGGCAGTTGCTGGTGCCAGACTGGCCAGATTTCAGGAAATCTATTGCGTCATATTTTCACATGCAACCATCTTTACTGGTTTACAGTAAATTATTCAAAAAGGGAAAGAAAATATACAATTTCACTGTGTGTGAAATGACTTGTTGCCAGAGATATTACCGTAATTTACAGTAAATACTATAGTGTTTATGAACTATACTCTAGTACAGTGTATTATACTGCAGGGGCTTAAGTACACATGGCAATGACCACTAAACTTAACAGTCAGCTCAAACTTAATATTTCCCAAAGGTAGCATGTACAGTTTAAAAAGCAATGGTCTGAGTACTGAGGCTTGCGGTACTTCATAATGAACTTGTTTAATCAGGCCTCAAAGATATATATAACAATACAGACTTCATATACAGGTATCTTAATGTTTTCTTAATATTAAACTTAACAGTCATCAAATCTCAGTCCAATTGAGTACCAAAGGAAAAAAAAAACTTTCCAGCAATCTACGCTAATAAGGGAAAAGGGGATGTACAGTATTTTGTATTATGGCTCAAATGTATAACTAATAAAGTGACTTGTGAGTCTCCATGCACATTTATCAAGAACAAAACTACTTTAACATCAACAAGATTACAAAAAAAGAGATCAGCCAACAATTATGAAGACACTAATAAGCAATAATGGGAATGCTTCAAAGCCATAAAGCAGATGTTTTCAATCTTTTGAGTTTCCTGACTGTCGCACAAAAGAATTCAACATAATTAATGAGACCACAAAATAGTAGATAGACATAAATATACAGTACATATGCACACATGTTGATGCTGGAAGCTGGAGGTGAAGTAAACAGTCGATTGCAGGAATGTGTGTTGCGGAAGAGAATGTGGGAGTGATTTTTACCTCAGCATCCTGAGCCTGTAGGTTATAAGTGGACTGAAGGAGTCTCAGCGTGGACGCACTCAGATTGGGCTCCTCTAGAAGAAACTCCAGCAGAAGCACCAGCTGCTCTGGACTCAGCTGAAACAGACAAAAACACAAGGGTTATTAATAATAGAGCTTACAGATTATTGTTCTAAATTATTATTATTATTCAAATGTTTAGGTTTGTGTGTGTGTGTGTGTGTGTGTGTGTGTGTGTGTGTGTGTGTGTGTGTGTGTGTGTGTATGTTTTAAAGCTACACATGTATACCATTTTTTAAAATTTAAACGAACAGGACTTCTGTTTTAAATAAATGCTTTTTCAAAAAGTCCTGAAAAAACAATCTTTCAAAAAAATAAAGCAGCACAAGTGTTTCCAACACTGATGATAACACTACAACAAACAAAAGAGTACTTTGAAAAAATAAGGTAATTAAAATGATAAAATATGAAATCTTTAAAGGTTCCGTAAACTGCTTAAAATTATGCAGTTTTATTCGATGTTGTTTAATCTGAAACATGATGGGCACTTTCAAACACCCGGCGCAATAAGGCGCAAGACACATTTGGCGCGATTTGTTGCTATTCTCAGATCAGCGCAACCTTAATTTTCACGTTTTGCGCCCCGTTGTTTAAATAGCAAATCCATTTGCACCACTTTGTGGACTTATGGGTGTTCTAGTCTAAAAAGCAGGTGTTAAGGTGCATTGTCAGTGCATTGTTATTCTGATGAACTGAAATAGACTGAAAGCTGATTGAAAGCTGGTCTAAAGTCCAGCGCAAAGCGTAGAGCCTGCTGAGAGAGCGAGACATAGTAGCTCTTGCCCTTTAAAAAAAAAAAAAGCTAATAACATTTTGTTTTATCACTGCTCTGCCTTTAAGAGTGGTAGAGCTCAAGTGCATTAAATAAATAAGCAACTGAGAAGCATCTTGAGGCATGTCAGATACTAGAGAGCATTTGATTGGTTATGATGTGATGAGAAACTAGTATGAGTTGATGTGAATAAAACTGTTAGTCCATATGGGAGGAAGTGACAAACTACAAGCATGTATATATCAGTTTTAGATCTTCTAAATACGAATTTTCTCACAGTTTTGGGGTGCACTAGCTTATAGATATCCTAAAAAATTAGTAATACTGATACTAACATCAAGAAAAGTTTATTTTTATTTCATGGGACCTTAAAATATGAATGTTTAGTACTATATTTTTAAGCATGCAGATAAAAGCAGCCATGTTAAGCATAAAAACGAAAAAGTACTTCTTCCAAAACTTGCATGTTTAAACATTAGTGTATATTATTATTATAATTTAAATTATTGTTATGTGTAATATATTTGTAATATTTTGATATTGCTTCTAAAAGTAAATTATAATTTAAATATAAACATAATTGTATTAAAAGTAATAAAAATAATTAAGAGTAAATATTTTGTCTGTTTATATATATATATATATATATATATATATATATATATATATATATATATATATATATATATATATATATATATATATATAAAAAATCTAAATCTTAATACTTCCTGTTTATTTTCATTTCCTTCAAATGAAGGTTATAAACACAGCATTCAATAAGACTTTTCACACAAACGAAGACAAAGCCTTGAATAAAACACACCTCAGAAATGATTTACAAGCTTTAAATGTCATCACAAATGACATCCATGAACCACCATGGCATTCTCTGCAGGTTGAATAAGACATCAATGGCGTCTTTGAAGAGTATCAGAGAAGCCAAGCGGGAAGAGGAATCCAGCGAGGTAAAAAAAGCAGAGTGAGAGGAAATCACATATTGTGCATATTAAACCTCCTCCCTTAAAAGAGCTCCTCTGATCATCTTCAGAATAAGAGAGAGAAAAAAAATCACATTTCTCCAAACAGCAAACTCCGCATAATGGTTTTTAGAGTATAGACAGCTAATGGAAGGAATGCTTTGGGAATTGAGCGCTGGAAAGATGCTTTAAAGTCTCATCTTGCAATATGGAAATCAGGCCCTAAACCAATTATTGCATGAAATGGCTGTATTTACAGGGGATTAGGTTTCTTTTTTTAATTCTTACCCTGCTTACTCTTGTTTTAACCCATATTTCGCTTGCTAAAACTTAACATTCCAGACCATTTGGAGAAGCAAGTCGCAACAGTCTCCGGCGTGTAGAAATGAAAAGCCCCATGTGTCGAATGTTGCCATGAGATTATCAAAATAAAAAAAACTGCGTTGCCCTTTCAAAGGCATGAGAGACATTATGAGTCATCCTCATAACACATGCCGACAAACATTTATAAAGGCACAACGTGAGTCAGAGAGAAATAATCAAGAATATCGCTGACCTGACGGCATGCTCATATTATTTGCTGGGGTGTGTGTGAGAAGGAAAACATAGAAGTAGATTCTGTCCTGCTGCTTTTAGCGCACGTAAAAAAAAAACTGTCAACATTTATGGTAAAAATAAAATCAAATCTGCAGCAGCCACAATGTTTCATAACATGTCTCATGTTATTATTACAATCAACCTGAGCTACTAAAACGTTAAAAACTTGCTATAAAATTTGATTTAAAGTCATATTTTATTTTAGAATCATGTAGGTGCCATTAGATTATTTTTGTTTTTGTTTTTATTTTTTAATTTTACTATTTTTCCTTTTTTTTAATCATTTGATCATATTCATTTAGTTGCAGTTTTTATATTAATTATTTTAGTTTTAGTTATTTTAGTAAATCCATTTAAACTATTTGAAACAAGTGAAATATTTCCTTGCTGTTAGTTTTTTTGTAATATTTTTCATTTCAATTACATGTACAGTTGAAGTCAGAATTATTAAACCCACTTGGATTATTTGCCCTCTTGTTTACTACTCCCCCAATTTGTTTAAGAGAGAGAATATTTTTTATAATAATTTTAATAACTTATTTCTATTAACTGATTTATTTATCTTTGCCGTGATGACATTAAATAATATTTTACTTGCAGTAATTATCTGTTGATACTGCTGCTAAACAGACATTTAACTGACTATAACAAACTTTGCAAGTACATTAACCCTTACCCTAACCCCAACCCCAACCTAACAGTCTACTTATAATCTAATGAGAATTAGTTGGCATGTAGATGCAATGTAACTTCAATTCAACAATTGGAATATCAAAAAAATAAAGTGTGATCATTTGGGAAATATAAAAAAAAATTTAATAAATTCAAAGGGGGGCTAACTGTATATTATTTTAAATATATATATGTATATATATATATATATATATATATATATATATATATATATATATATATATATATATATATATATATATATATATATATATATATATATATAACTAATGACTGACACTTTAAACCCATTCCTTATATCATAACATAATATAGACATATAGACAAGTGATAAGAGTATTCATTCATTCATTTTTCTTTGAGTATTGTGAGTATTGTGCAGGTTTTTTATTTTATTTTAATTCATACAATACAAACTATGATTTACACTGAATTTGCTGGCGGAAAAATCTAATATTGTAATGGGGACAAACCTTTTCAACTAAAAATCTAAACTTTTTATGTGTGATTTACACAACAATGGCATTCAGTATTCAACTTCAGTATTTTGAAAATAATAAACTGCAAAAAAAAAAGCTTTCTTAGATGTGTTGACTTGTTTCTAGTCAAAATATCTAAAGAATCTTAAATGAGACACTTTCTTGACAATTAAAAAAAATTATTGTCTTGTTTTCATGAGTAAAAATGTAGTTTTTATTTAAAACATGGAAAATAATCCGCCATCTTCGATTAATAGATTTTAATTTTTTATATCTGTAAAACGATTTAGATATGATTTATTAGATAAGATTAAATAAGATGTTTTAGATAAAATGATTTATCTGCCCACTGGTATATTATTTTGCTTGTATTAATTAAAAATATATATATTGTTCAATTATTTTTTCTGAAATCAAGAGAATATTCTTTAACTTGCCAAGAAAACACTTCTTGATTCATTAATATTTCACATATTTGGACTAGAAAAGAAAAAAAACTCTAAGTAAGGCATTGTTTTTGCAACATACCATTAATATCTCTGTATAAACTATGTAAAATCCACAGTAACTACTGACTAAATAACAATAACATAACATGAGTGATACATTGTTGTAGTGTGTGGCTGTTTTTTGCAGATTTCATATAAAAGTGGACCATTTCGACAATATTGCCTGCACTTTTCAGATTTTAGTACACTCATTTCATGTAAACATACTGTACCATAAATCCACATTCAATTCTCACTACATACAGTACCACAGACTAAAGCAACTCGGAGTGAATCAACAGGTTTTTACCGTATAGCGTTTCTGCAGAGCAGGCAGACTGATGTGTCTGGAGATGAAGAGAGAAACAGGAAAAGGGAAATGGTGGAGGGAATGAGGGACACACACACATGAAGAGAGAGAGAGAGAGAGGCAGAAAGAGTGATGTGGTAGGAGATGGGTGGTGGCAGGCCTGCTATTATTACTCCATTATCACATCAGGATCTGTGGAGCAGTGATGCACAGTCTCCTCCCTCCTGTGCCACTTCCCTTTCTGTGTCCGGCCAAACACACACACACATCTCTCATTCACGGCTGTATGAAATCAGCTACACCTTAATATGGACAATGAAGTAAGCAACAATCGTTAGCATTAGCATTTTCAAAATCACTTCTCCTCACTTCTTGATCCGTTGAAATATCCTTCCCTAAAATGGTTAGGAAATGTAACTCCTCACCCACCTAACTGAAAAAAAAGACCTATATTTGTCTGTGTTACTGAAAGCGAGAACTATTTCACTCTTGACTGCTCTGCGGCCATTCAAGGCCTTAAAAGAAGCTGGCAAAATAACCACGTCAAATAAAAGCAAAAATGACTGTAATTTGACCGTGAGAAAGCCAATAAAGTCAAGAAAAAGTGGCAAGGGTCAATTGTTTTTTTCCCCGCTCAAATCTGCTGTGAAGACTTAATGTGGTGGAAAGCGAAGTCTTCTCACTTTCGGCCGATAAGCGGGCGCATCGCCGCATCGGCCTGCGCTCTGTCATTAAGAGTCATTCAACAGGCCCACCCAAGACCATCGGATCCGCCGCCTTTGAAAGACGAGAGGAATTTAAAGTCATAAAAGATAGAGGGGGAGACGAAAGCCCTCCTCCACACTCAATTTGCCTCAGGGAATGGCAATTGTTTCGGGATGGCAGTAAAAACTTTACCGCAAGGGGGAACAAACAGAGCTGCAGACTATGCTTCAGTCCACTCATCTTGAAAAAAAAAATCAAAATAGGGCAGAGAAGAAAAGAGAGGTGATCGGCTATCAAGGGGAAACACCCTGTGATATGGGGCTTTCCATCATTTGGTTGAATGGGGCAAGTCGAGGGCAATATTTTCATTTCAAGATGTGTTTTTGTCCTATTGGGCCACTCAGTTTAAAGTACAATACAATGAAATTAATGCATATAGTAACTTGAATTCAACTTCTTTTAGCATTACATTTGTTTTATTATATTGGTTATCTGTTTTAAAAGACAAAATTCATGATGACCAGATGAGGCAACTAGCTTTATAAATTAATACTGAAAAAATGTATTTGTAATCGGTAGTTTGGCTGAATGTTTTATTATTTTGGCTATGGAATCATTTTAATCAGTCTGCTTCAAAAATATAAAACAGAAGCTTATATAATTTACCCTTATAACTGTCTATCAAGGTCAATAATTATTATTTTTATTCACAAAGAAATCTCCACTACTTTCTTTTCTACACTTGTTAACTGAAGATTTATTACATAAACTTAAAAAAAGAAAGTGATATATTTCAGGAATATTACTTGTTTTTTATGGTTATATCACAAATGCATTCGTCTTTCTTCTCTAGTTGTGTATTTTCTTTATTTTATTATTTTACACGTGTTTGTATCTTTTTTTTAAGTTTATGTTTTGGTAAACTATTCGATTCAATTACATTCAACTTTATTTTTATAGCTATTATCTAGTTTATTACTAGCATTGCTGTTGTTAGTATTATTTTCCTGTATAGATTTGTTTGATTTATTTGTACATATTTGACTTTTTTTTTAAATATCAGAGAACACAATATTCCTATACAGACACGTAGCAAGCCTATTAAAAGGGGTCGTTCTTTTTTTCTTAAAAAGTGGACCTATTTGCAGTTATTCAAGTTTCAAATACTGCATTTTAATGACATTTTAAGCACTAATTTGTGCTGGATTAGCTTGTCGGATGGTTATCATTACCACATTTTTGGATGCAACAAAAATACTTCCTACACTTTTGTGCTTAACATAATATTAGCATTTTTGTGCTTATCATAATAAGTGCTATCATATCTTTTGTTTACAAAAAATTATGTTTATTTATAAATGTGCATTTAAACTTTACGTTATTAAAGTTTTATATACAGTTGAAGTCAGAATTATTAGCCTGCTGAATTATTAGCCCCCGTTTATTTTTTCCCTCGATTTCTGTTGAATTTTTCAAGACACTTCTATACAGCTTAAAGTGACATTTAACGGCTTAACTAGGTTAATTAGGTTAACTAGGCAGGTTTGGGCAATTAGGCAAGTTATTGTATAGTGATGTTTTGTTCTGTAGATTATCGAAAAATATATAAAAGTGCTAATAATTTTGACCATAAAATGTTTTTTAAGAAATTAATAACTGCTTTTATTCTTGCCAAAATAAAACAAATAAGACTTTCTTCAGAAGAAAAAATATTATCAGACATACTGTGAAAATTCCCTTGCTCTGTAAAACATTATTTGGGAAATATTTAAAAAAGAAAAAAAAAAAATCTGATTTCAACTGTAATGTGATGAGATTAGAATTTCAGAAATATGAAAAAATACTTATTTTTAAATGCAAATTTATTATAATCTATCTTAAAACAAACAAACAAACAACAAAAAATTGGGAATTTGTTAAAACTCATTTTAAATTAAAATCTGTAGGCAACTAAAAAACTGGCCAGCTCATTTCCTCAGTCAGAATTAGTCAATTTAAATAATAAAAGCCTTCTTCTATTGGTTATTTTTACAATTTATTATGGCATACAGTACTGTCAAAAATGGAACAAATGAGCTCATATAGGGGCCAAATTCAAGACTGTCTTTTGAACCCCCCGACCCCCCCTCCCCCAATCAAAAGGAAAAAGAAAATTATTTACTTGCCAATTAGAACGAAATAATAAAATATACGACAATATGATATATAATAAGTAACTTTATTTTAGTCCACCTTTTATATTAGTATAGTTTAAGCATGGTTTTAGTTAACAATAACATTCTTGGTTCCACTACATACAATTTAGAATAAAAAAGCGCAACAAAAAAAATACTTCTATGAACTTAATGTATTTTGAAATCTGTGAACTATTTCAACCATAACACAATTTCCTGTCATTAACCCTTGTGTGATACAGAAGATAAGACTGCTGAACTCTAGACAGCATAAGGCAAAGTTGCACATCTCCAAGAACAAACACACACAAATAATCAAAGTGGATACACACTCCTTAGATAATGGCAGCACGGCTTTCAGCAGTCCCTCAACGCCTAATTCCCTTCCACAACCCTGAATTCATCATTTTGTCATTTGTTCCAAATCAAACAGAAAAGCCTGAATTCATCATTCGCCATCAACACACTTGCCTCTGTAGCCATATAGGGACGTCCCGTTCACAGTAACCCTCCCTCCACCAGCACAGCTCCACACATGCAGTCGCTCTGGACCGAGTGTGTGTTTGGTTTTCCGCCGCCTTTTTTCATTTCTCTCCACATGAAAGACCCTTTTCATGCAGTGTCCATTAAAGCCATGGAAAAGTTAGCAGCACGCAAATAAACAGAGCGAGGAGCTTAATGAAAAACGATGTACTTTTAAAATCTTTCTTTTGCCTTATTTCATCTTAATTTGAGTCATCGACACTACTTCTAACAGAGTCATTTTTAATAAAATACATGATCGTTTTCAAAGGATCCTTTCAATACGACTCCATTTGGAGTTAGCAGAGAAGACAGACAAAACTGAGCGTCTCCTGTGAGGCAAAGAAACAAAACGGCGAGCGAGAGGCGAGAGGACGATGCGGTGGGTAAAGAAAAAGAGTGACTCATAGGTGCTGAGATTACGTTTCTGTTTGTGGAAAGTGAAAGAAGACTCACACACACACACACACACACATGCAGACACACCCAGCCACCGTTATTCCTACAAAAACTACTGTACAAGCAAAGCAACACTTGCATCAAAGGAGGAAAAAGCACAGTCCAGCCAAAAAAATGATGGAATTCTGTCATTATTTACTCAATCGAACCTGTACCACTTTCTCCAGAGGAGGTGGATTTTTGAATAAAATATCTTTCTGCATAATGAAAATAAATGGAGGCTGAGGCTGTCAAGCTCTAAAATGACGTAATGAATCTTGTAAAGTATCATAAAAGACGTCTATACAACTCATGTGTCATATTTTATGGCTTCTGAAGCTGCGTATATGATAACCATTGTGCTTATTGGTCCTTTTTTAAGGCTTGGAAAAAGTTCAGTCCTGTTGAGTGTTAGTGTATAGTGGAAATATTTAACCTTTCTCTTTTTAATATTCCATAGTTGTTAAGTTTTATGTTGAGTAATTAATCGTATCATTCATATGTATGAGTGAACCGCTGCTTTTATTGTTCTTTTAAAAAGCATCAAAGAGGAAAAAAGCATAGTCCAGTCAAAATGAAGGAACTCTGTCATAAATTACTCACCTAAACCTGTACTTTTTCTTTTGTGGAGCACAAAAGGTGGATTTTTGGAAGATAATCTCTGTGCATAATGGAAATGAATGGAGGCTGAGGCTGTCAAACTCTAAAATGATGTAAAGTATCATAAAAGACATCTATGTAATGGGTCAATGGCTCATGGGTCATATTTTATGGTTTCTGAAGCTATATTATAACCTTCATTGTGTCTATTGGTCCTTTTCAAGTCCTATGCAGTGTTAGTGTATGATGGAAATATTTAAAATATCACTTTTCTAATATTCCATAGTTGTAAAGTTTTCAGGTGAACAAGATTATTGCATAATTCACATTTACGAGTGAACTGCTGCCCATCAAAGAGGGAAAAGCACAGTCCAATCAAAATGAAAGAACTCTGTCATAATTTACTCACGCAAACCTGTATTCCTTTCTTTTGTGAAGCACAAAAGGTGGAATTTTTTAAGAAAATCTCTTTCTGGATAATGAAAATGACTGGAAGTTGAGGCTGTCAAGCTCTACGATGATGTAATGAATCTTGTAGAGTATTATAAAAGACATCCATGCAACTCATGTGTCATTTAAAGATTCTGAAGCTATAAAATAACCTTCATCGTGCTTATTGGTCATTTTTAAGGCTATGAAAAAGTTTAGTCCTATTCAGTGTTAGTGTATAAATATTAATTGTAAATATTATATTGCTTATATTGTATTAAAAAAACAAAAAAGTTAAGCATGAAAGGGGGAAAATACACAGTCTAAAAATGATGGAATTCTGTCATTATTTACTTAAACAAATGACTTGACTGTACAACTTTCGTAAAGCGCAAAAGGTGGATTTTGGAAGAAAATCTCTTCCTGTGTAATGAAAATGAATTAGGACTGAGTCTGTCAAGCTCTAAAATCATGTAAAGCTCTTGTAAAGTATCATAAAAGACATCTACTGTATGTAACTCATGGGTCATATTTTATGGTTTCTGAAGCTATATTATAACCTTCATTGTGTCTATTGGTACTTTTCAAGTCCTATTCCGTGTTAGTGCATAATGGAAATATTTAAAATATCACTTTTTTAAATGTTCCATAGTTGTAAAGCTTTAGGTTAATTAATCGCATCATTCATATTTATGAGTGAACTGCTGCTTTTATTGCATTAAAAAACAAATCTAAAAAGCTTAAGCACCAAAGGTGAAAAAAAAAGTACAGTCCGATCAAAAATGAAGGAACTCAATCATAGTTTACTAATCAAAACCTGCATTCCTTTCTTTTGTGGAGCACAAAAGGTAGATTTTTGGATGAAAATCTCTTTCTGTATAATGAAAATGAATTAAGACTGAGGCGGTCAAGCTCTAAAAAGATGTAAAGCTCTTATAAAGTATCATAAAAGACATGCATGCAACTTTATGGCTTCTGAAACTATTTTTGTGTCAATTGGTTGTTTTCAAGGCTTGAGTTTTAGATTGAGTAATGAATTGCATAATTAATATTTATGAGTGTACTACTGCTTTTATTGTGTAAAAAAGCCCTAATAAACAACCATCAAAAGGGGAAAAGCACAGTCCAGTCAAAATGATGGAACTCAATCATAATTTACTCACCCAAACCTGTATTTCTTTCTTTTGTGAAGCACAAAAGGTGGATTTTTGGAAGAAAATCTCTTTCTATATAACGAAAATGAAAGGAGGCTTAGGCTGTCAAGCTCTAAAATGACGTAAAGCTCTTGTAAAATAATATAAAAGACATCTATGCAACTCATGTGTCATATTTTATGGCTTTAGGAGCTATACGATAACCTCCATTGTGCTCATTGTACGCACCTTTTGCTCCTTTTTGAGGCTTAAAAAGGTTCATTCTTATTCATTAATCTAAATTTCTCTTTTTTAAAAATGTTTCATAGAGTTTGAGGGTGAATAGTTAATAGCAGAACTAAATACTGCTTTTATTTCCTTTTATTTTAAAAAGCAAACAAACATAAAAAAGGATGATTATACTTTATTTTACAACATGTGTACTTAACCTAAGAAAGTACTGGGTGATATATGCTAACTACATAGGTTACGGTTAGGTTCAGCGCTATAGTTAAAATATATTACCTACTTATGACCTTGTTTATGCATGTGTATAAGTGCATAGTATGTAAACGGACTGTAAAATAAAGTACTTTATGTGTATGCAGTTAAAACAGCGGCTGCATTATGGCAGTGTGTGCGTTTGTGTGTGTTATCCTGAACAGGAGGAAATTCCCTTCAATTAGACTAACAATGTTCTGACAGAGAGTTTAACTCTCATTCAGACTGAGTGACAGCTTGGGCAAAATCACAGAGGAAACCAGTGACATGTTCCACAAACACAGGAAAAAGGCCAAATGTTCTTTCACCTTTTGTTCACCGAATGTGTGTCTGTGTTTCAGACGCGTCTGGAATATGAAGCTAAAATAAAACTCTAAAAATACAAAGGTCAGGTGCATTGTAGAGAGCCCTACGTATGACGTGCGGGAAAAAAAGATATATACATGTGTAGTGTGGCCATAAATGAAGGATTCAGTCCCACAACTAATTTGTTCCCTCATAAATTGTTTCCATGTTGTACTAATCTGTTCCCCCATTTTGATTTAAGCGCAAAGGGATAAATTCCATTAACGACCATGATTAAGTAAACTGACAATTTAAGCTGCGGTCACACTGGGCTTTTCCTCCCATAGACTTCCATTCATACGCACGCAAATGCGTCAGACCGGAAACGCAAGGTCATGCATCAAGTTTCGCATGTTGCTGCGGTGCAAAGTTCAAGCTTGGTGAACTCTGACCTGCGAAATTGCATCACTTGACTGCGTGAGACAAATCGAGGATCAAAACAGGACCTCTCTGGACAGAAATTTAAAACATGGAGCAATCGCTCGCTTTTTTTAATGTCTAATCATCTTGTTTAATCCCACCCCTTTTCGCAGTGCCGAACGACAGAATTTTGCACACACAAAGCCCAGTGTGACCGCAGCTTTAGTCATTTTTTAGTTAAATCATGATATTCATATACACTCACCGGTCAGTTTATTAGGTACACCTGTCCAATTGATCGTTAACGCACATTTTTAATCAGCCAATCACATGGCAGCAAGTCAATTCATTTAGGCATGTGGCCATGATCAAGACGATCTGCTGCAGTTCAAACTGAGCAACAGAATGGGGAAGACATGTGATTTAAGTGACTTTGAACATGGCATAGTTGTTGGTGCCACGAAGGATTAAGGCGGTTCTGAAGGCAAAAGCGGGTCCAACCCGGTACTATTAAGGTGTACCTAATAAAGTGGCCAATGAGTGCATAAATGCTATTCTTTAAAATGTAGGACTTTTAGGGCAGATTTTTTTTTGTTGTTGTTGTTGTTATAGTAATGAGCATTTATACTTCTAGCAGTTGTAAATACCATTTATATGTACACTACTGTCATTGCTTGACATTTTGTTATACTACCCAAAAACATGAGCGATTTGACAAAATGGTATTTCCACAGAAATGTTTTGATTTATTGGCTTTGCCTGACATTTCACTTGTTGTATAGCAATTTGCAACAAGCAGTGGCATTATTTGCTGGCCTTTCCATCACGTATAATAATGGTAAATGATTTCCTACAGTAGTAGTCAGCATGTAAATAACATTTGATGTTTATGATTCAAGATTATTTGAAGAACTCGAGATTTCTTTGAAATAGAAATCGTTTGTAGTTTTCAGTCACTTTTGATCAACATAATGCACCTTGGTCGATAAGTTAATTTCGAAATCAAAACCATTGGGATTTAGGGCTCTAATCCTTTCTTTTAAAAGTAATGGTAAAGCAATTGTGTATTTTTTCCTTCTTTTTTTGTGAAAAGTGTTCACTCCGTCCCCTTCTGGAGCCCCTATATCCTGCCATTGTTAATGCATTTTCAAGGTAACTGTACAAATATTAAATTAGGAACCTGAAACTTTAAATGTTCAATTTGCATTAAAAGGTTACCAACTTCACTCCAACATCTGGAAATGAGCTTTAATTACAGTAGAACTCCCAACTCTCAAAGACTACTGTAAATATGCAAGATCACAGTCAAGTCATCAAAATACTGAGTCTCAAAATACTGAAGGACACAAATGAATTGATGAAGGACAAATCAAAGTGCTCGGTATAAAAGTAAAGTTGATGGGTGGATAAAAACCCGATGTGCATTTCTCAAAGATTCGCTTTCATCTACCAGCACATAATAAAGCTAAACCTTGGAAACGCAGACGTTCATCAACTCAAACCTCTGCCCCATTGAGGGTCTCGTGTGTAAGAATGCGCACCATTCACCGCCTCTCATTCTTCCAGAAGAATCTGTGCCTGAGTGGCATTATTAAAACACAAAGTGTGATTTCTGAAGCACTTTTACAGCTTCTGGACTTTTTATGCTGCCTGACCACAGCCTCGTAAAAAACACACTCTGCCATTGACAGACAGCATGACACCCGGGCAGGGGTACTTTTGTTACACTTTTTTTGTGTGCATGTGTTTTTCTCCTTTATTGTCTTTTTCTAGGCTTTTTTGTGAGTGTTATTTTTGTATACCAAAAACTATTTTAAATAGTTTTAATTTGCAGATTTAAAATGGTATTTAAAGTAGACATATTTAGGGGCTCACAATATACAGTTAAATTCAGAATTATTAGCCCCCCTTTGAATCTTTTTTTCTTTTTTAAATATTTCCCAAATGATTTTTAACAGAGCAATGAAATTTTCACAGTATATATGATAATATTTTTTCTTCTAGAGAAAGAATTTGATTTATTTCAGCTAGAATAAAAGCAGTTTTTAATTAAAAAAAAACAAAAAACATTTTAAGGTCAAAATTATTAGCCCCTTTAAGCTATATTTTTTTCGATAGTCTACAGAACAAACCATCATAATACAATAACTTGCCTAATTACCCTAACGTACCTAGTTAACCTAAATTAACCTAGTTAAGCCTTTAAATTTCACTTTAAGCTGTATAGAAGTGTCTTGAAAAATATCTAGTCAAATATTATTTACTGTCATCATGGCAAAGATAAAAGAATCAGTTATTAGAAATGAGTTATTAAAACTATTATGTTTAGAAATGTGTTGAAAGAAATCTCTCGGTTAAACAGAAATTGGGGAAAAAATTAACAGGGGGCTAATAATTCTGACTTCAACTGTGTATATATATATATATATATATATATTTTTTTTTTTTTGAACAGTGTATTTTTACTAGTTGTCTTAATTTGTACTAAAAATAAAGACAAAAATACTGATTAAGCAATTACTTATAGCAGTATAAGCTTTGAGTTCTGTGCAAAAGTTATTTTATATAATATTTGTTAATTTCATCTATATTTTTTCATTTTCTAAAGAGAAAAATTGACAGATAAAAATAAATAAGTGCAGTCAATTGGGTTACACTTTCTTGTGTGTGCCATTTTTATTATCTGGGCTTTTTTTGTCCAGCAGTAAACATTTTAGAAAAGCTGTATAATTAGTACTTACACTGTACTTAATTAGCACATTTATTAATTCTTTTCTAGAAGTAAACCAATATATTTTTGATTATGGCATTTCCCTGAAAAGTGTATTTTCATAAGCAAATCTAGATTTGGTACTGGAAAATAAATGAAAAATGCTGATAAAGTAATTGATGCACAGCAACATAAGCTTTCTTAACCTTGTAGCAGTGTACTTTCTCTATATAAATTATTATAAAATTATAAAAAGTGCAGGAATAAGTAACATCTGTCTTTTGTCTATTTTTAAATTGTATATTTTGTATATCTACAGTTGAAAATAAAATTAAATCTAAACAATTTGCTTACTCGTTGAAGCTTTTTATTTATAAGTAAACCAATATATTTAGGGCTTACAATAAAAAAGTGTACTTTCTCAAGCAAATCTCGATTTGTAACTTGAAAAGAAGACAAAAACACTGAATAATTAACTGATTCTTTCAAATGATAACTACTGCGCAAGTGTATTTTGTGCGTATATTTATTCTATTTAAAAAAGAAAGGAATAAGTCCATGAATACGCAACACCTGGTCTAGGGTAGTTAGGTTACACTTGCTTTTTTCTGTGTGTCTTTCTCTCCTTTAATGTCTACATCAGGACTTTTTTTGTCCCTGTAGTAAACTTTGCCTCAGGTTAGACTTTCTAAAAGAGTCAAAGCCCCTTGTGTTTGAATGTGGCAGATCTCTGTGTGTCTTGGGTGAAGCAGGACGATAAATGATGCCACATGACACATGGCGGTGAGCTGCGAGCACACATATGGCTCTGTGGTTCAGGTGAAATAAGCCTCTCGCTTTCAGTGGCATCGGGGTTCACTTGTCACCACAGGGAAGGCCAGGCTTTTGTGAATTATAGATCATATGAGGGCGGGTTTGCCCTTTATAAAAGCAGCACCGACTGTGATCGTGTGTCCTCAGCTCACAAACCCAAATCACAACAACAACAAAAAAAGCTTAATCAGTATTTTGTTTATTTTCCAGGTGAAATAGACATGTTATTAATACAAAATTTATTTGAAAATGCTTTATTGCTTTTAAAAAGTGTTTTCCTCTGAAAAAAACCTGTTGAATTGACATTTAAAGGGGAAATGAAGTACTCAGTCAAGTTTCCCTTATTTTGTACATTGGATTCCACTTTAATGAAAATATATTAAACAAACTTGATTAATGTAACCAT
This sequence comes from Danio aesculapii, assembly GCF_903798145.1. Classification (NCBI taxonomy): domain Eukaryota; kingdom Metazoa; phylum Chordata; class Actinopteri; order Cypriniformes; family Danionidae; genus Danio; species Danio aesculapii. Next base: position 23,671,309 of record NC_079442.1, on the reverse strand, counting down.
TTAGCAGAAAAACAACATGTTTTACTATAGATTTTAGACCAAGGGTGCTGCCATCTTTGAATTTCGCTGTGCCTGACATCACGGGGTTGGTTCCGTTCCCTCAGCTAACAGGCAGTCAGGCAGCATAATACAAAGAGTGGACCAAAGCGCATCAAACCATTGGTAATTAAAAGAGAAAAAAGAAAAATAGATTATATATATATATATATATATATATTTATATTAGACACACATCTGATGCTTATATAACCACCAGCTCCACGTCCACAACTTCACGCATTAGGTTAATTTAGGCTGTTTAGTCTCCGTTTTCAGTCCATTACTTCCACTGTGTCTGTTCAGCTGAGGGAACGGAACCAACCACGTGACATCAGACACAGCGACATTCTAGGTGCCCTAGATCTAAAATCTATAGCAAAAACATGCCACTTTCAGCTAAATGGTCACATTAATCGAGTTTGTTTAATATATTTTCTTTAGAGTGGAATCCAATGAACAAAATAATGTAAACTTGACTGAGTACTTAATTTCCCCTTTAATTGAATGTTTCAACCAATAGCTTCAGTTAAAGTTAACAGCAAACATCAAAATAACATTGTTCTTAGACGCTGGCTAGACAGTGAATTTTGGTCACTTTCTAACACAAACTAAATCCTTAGACGTGGGCTAGACGGTGAATTTTGGTCACCTGACATCACAACCTAAATCTAACCTAATATTACTGTCTTATGACATTGTGTGCCTGCTGAGCAGTGATTAAATGCCCTACAGAATGTTACGTTTACACACATCTACAAATTACAAACAAATGCATCAGCTTTTTACAGCGTAATACTCACTACTCTTGAGTACTTTTGTAAGGTCTATTTTCATTCTTTATTTTTTTTATTCTTTTGTTTACTTATTAATTATGTTTATTTAGTTTTTTAATGGGAAGTTATGGGCTGTTGAGAGAGGGAAGTGTTTATTTGGGGTAGTGTTAACAACAACATGAAAAGAACTTTAAAGGATGCTGTAATTGATATTTCATGTAGAAAACCTAATAAAACAAATTTGAAATACAATATGAATATATTTTGTACTTTTAATTAATTTTGATTATTTCAAACTAATAAACTAATATATTCAATGGCTTTTTTTTGGAAAAGAGCATTTTCTCAACTAAGTCTGTCTTACTTTGGCCCTTCAAAAATAACATCAATATTCTGTAATGTGTTTGGTGCAATTTAACTTTTCATTATTGTCTTTTTCATTAATTACGTATAGTCAAATAACTTAACAAAAACCTGACTTGAACCTGCATTCCCCATTGTGCACTGTAGCTTCAATGTGTGACAGTGTTATGGGTCACAGTTCCAAAAGCAACTTTAATGTTGATAAAAAAGGATGCTGGGTTATTTAAAAGAAATCAATAAAGCCCATTTTAGAACCCAACATCAGTGTGCCCTTGTTCAACAGGCAGCTGAAGGTGATGCACTGACTCTGTGACGCAGGTCCCGTGTCAGGTTATGCTGTCTGTGAGCCTCTCCCCCATAAACAACAGATACGGACAGATCCATACCTGTGCATAATCAAGCAGACTTCACCCGACAGCAAGTCAATGAGACGTCACTTAGTGAAACAGATACGTCTGTTTTCACAACATTAGCTCATGTGTGCTACAAACATCTTGACATGAGATGTGGCGGGGTTAACAGAAGAAAATCTGTTACAAAGATGGAAAAGGCAAGAATAAAAACGTGAAATGAAAGCCCCCAATTTTCCACAGCGTCTTCATGTCAAATTAAGTTTCCTACAATACTACATCACTTAAACACAAAGTAGAGTTTGGTTTTTACAGATATATTAGTGCATGACTTCATTTTTGTACAATATTTAGACAATTTTAGAACATAATTTTTGCTCGAAAATGCAATCCATACCTATTCACTACCCCTAAACCCAACCATGACGGTAAACTATTCCCAAAATCAGTGAGGAATAATAGTGGCATAACATTCATGTAGAAGTGCATAAACCTAACCGTAAGCCTAAACTTAACCTAAACGGTAAACATATCCTTTAATTCTGATTGGCTGATTAAAATGTTGTTCAAGGATCAACATAGATGTTAATCCAGAAACATGTCCTACTGTACTCTGTGAAATCAGGCTGGCGATATTTAGACAGTATGATGTGATTAGCCTGATTTCTTTGTAACCATATACCCATTTTCAACTGTTTTGCACTACTAGTTTCTTGACAAAGCGTCAACACTTAATTGGCCTGTTGCTTAACATATAGCCCTGTTAAAATTCTGATTTTAGAAGCGATGGCTTGTCTCTGAGAATCAGTTCCTCATTTTTGGTGCGATTCTTTTTCTACCCCGACATTAGAAAAGAAGCTATTAAAGGAAGCACAATAACACACTGTAGCTGAAATGTCAACATTTGCTGAGCAGAATGTGAGCTGCAAACAACAAAATGAAACAACTATAACATTACAACACTGAAATAAGGTCGATTAGATGTGTGTGGGTGTTTTATTTTGACGTGAACATCATTTTTATGAAGTATAATTTTGTTTTATATAAAGATAAAACCTGTCATGCCATGCGTCTGTTATCATTTTGTGCATGCAGAGAGAAGCACGAAATATTTTACCATCAGAGCGAAGTGTAAAAAAAAACACAACAAATCACATTTTGTGTATCATTGTTTATACTTTCACAGTGAAATACTTGACCTTAAATTTACTGTAAATTACTGGCTAATAATTGCATTACTTTCACAGTAAAGTGCTGTATGTAAATTCACTGTTAATTGTTGTGAGGTGCTTTATAATAACAATATTTCTGTAAATATTTCTAAATATCAGTCATCTATCACTGTACTAGCATGAAAGTTAATGTGTATTAATTTCCATGTTGAATAAAATATTAATGGTGTTTGAATTGCTATAACTAATGTGCAAAAAATATAGCCATTTTTACAGTAATTTGCTGTAATCATGATGCCAGCCGTAATTTCACAATAAAATTCTGAATACGTAAAATTTAACAGGAAAACCCTGTGAAATGATACTAGTGTAATTTACAGTGAAAAATTACAGTAACATGTTGTAAAATTCTGGGAATTTATTACAGTGTTGTGCACAATAGGTGCAAAACTTAAGTGTAGAAAAGTTGTGCAAGATATAGAAATGTGTCAATTATAGCTAGTTGGCATGCTAGTTCACATAATGAAACAGTGAAGACCAACACCATTAACTTGAATGAAAGGTAATAATCAGCAATACATGTTTACACAGTCTATAGCCACATAGCCTGACATGCAATAACCAGCTGATTTTAACCAATGATAGAATACAATAACCAATGATATTATACAGCGCTGTTATCTACAGTTAGCTAGAGTTTTCTGGTGCTGTCTGTGTAATATCATTGCACCCTCTGCAGCCATAGTACGGCAACAACGTTCCTTGATTATTACGCCAGAATACGAGTATAGTTCCTGGCCATATTGACCTATAAAATTGCAACTTTTCATTTTGTGTCTTAGTACGCAATGAAACTACAAGAAAATCAAGCTTTAAATAAGAAAATTACTGTATCAAAACTCTTTTATGAAATATTTAGGCAAGATGCCAATGGTCTAATTCGATTTAACTGTTTATGCTAAGCTAAGCTAAAAGTGTTCCCGCTAGATCCAGAAAACAGGCTAAAAAATGGTAAACTCAACTCAAGTGTGTCCATTTAAGCACTCATGCATGATATCAAATGGAGAACTTTGAAAGATGTTCGATGTTGCGCACTTGAGTAAAAACATATTTTACATAAAGTATCCTTTTGATATATATATATGTATATATATATATATATATATATATATATATATATATATATATATATATATATATATATATATATATATATATATATATAAATACAGGCACCAAAGACCAAAGACAATTACTGTTTGCTAAAGGAAAAACTCATTTATCAAATGTATTGACCGTTTACATCTTTCACCAGCTGATAAAAACCCTCGCAGTTCCCCTTTACAGTAACACCTCTATCCCTCTGCCAATAGAGCTCAATGTATGTTGGCAAAGTATAATCGCAAGTCCTCCCTCCAGCAGCTGAGAAAACAAACATGCTATAGATGCACTCCTGTAGATACCATGCACTTGAAAGGTCTATTATGTTTGACTGCAGCTGTCCTAACAAGAAAGGTTACGTTGACCTTGCCCTTCGCATTTAGAGAGTTTGCAGCAGCTCTGTTGATGGGTAATCTGATACAATTGTCTCTGGGATCTGTTAGCGATTCTGACACCCAAAACAAAGTGTCAAAGTTGTGGATCATCATCCATCGTTTTGTCTAGTTTGAGAACACTGTTATCAAGCACACATTGGTGTTGGCTAAACTGAAGATAAATTAATGAAATCAGTTACAGTTTACAGTTACAGTAAAGTTAGGATGATTAACAATAAAATTCAGGTAATTTAAACAGTTAGCACTATACAGTAGTTAACTAAAGCCTTAAGACTTATCAAATAAAAATGATCTGTGTAACATTTATACGATAAAATAAGCGGGAATGAAAAAAAAAACATTAACTGAATAAAAAACGTATTATACTTTGGCTAGTTACCAAGAAAAAAATCGTATTTTGATTTAGCATAATTTAAAAACAGGGGACAGCACGATGGAGCAGTGGGTGGCGATGTTGCCTCACAGCAAGAAGGTCGCTGGTTCGAGACCCTGCTGGGTCAGTTGGCATATCTGTGTGGAGTTTCCATGTTCTCCACGTGTTCCGTGGGTGTCCTCTGGGTGCTCCGGTTTCCCCCACAGTCCAAATACATGTGATGTAGGTGAATGTAGGTATGCTGGATAAGTTGGTAGTTCATTCCACTGTGGCAACCCCAGATTAATAACGGGACTAAGCCGAAAAGAAAATGAACGAATGAAATTGTCCGTAGCTTATGTGTGTATGTCCTGGCCCTACAAGTTGGGGGTTGAGCATTGGGCAAACTACCCACCTTGTAAAAATTTTATTACAACACACTAACAAGGTGCGGCTAAATATCAATTTCGATATAAACGACCCTGGAAGTAAGTAAGTAGGTAAGTAAGTATAATTTAGAAACAAAATAACAAGTAACAATAAACAAAGGAGTTTTATAAAGCACAGTGATACTACAATAACTCTTTCATTAATAAATAACACTAAAACGGTATAATAATTCAATAATTCAAACCACAACATCTAATCTTTAGGAATCATTTTTAACCTAGCATATTATATGTCATAAAAATGTTGTTAGCTAATGTTATAAGTGATCCACTCAGTTACCCAGTTGGACAACATCCAACATGTTTGTCTGACCAATGGGAGACAAAAAAAAGAGTGTTCAAATCTTGAAACATGTTAAAACTTGGCTCTCTTTCTCATTAAAAATGACTTTTGTTGGTGTAACCTATCAAAATACCTGATTTATTTAGTCATCACAACTAACATTTTTGAGTTGGATAAGTCTATTTAATTTAGATGTTACCACATTAAGCTATCTGACAAAACATTTTTAACAGCGTGGGAGGGAGAAAGACAGAGAGAGAAAGGAGGAAAACAGGGAAATGTCCTCAACCCACTCGGCAGCACAGCCGCATAAAGGACAGCTTTGACGAGAAGAACAAAAGGTCTACTTGTGTGCATAATATCTGCAAATTGGGTGACAAAAACAAACAGCTGTGGGTGAAACGCTGAGAAGAAAAGGGGGGCACAGCGAGGAAAGGGGCACGTGTTCAAAGCTGACAGAAACAGGCCTGTGTCATCGCAGGTGCTCGGCGAACACACACAGACACAACAGCGTCTACTATACGGTGACTGATTGGTAAACAACGTGAGACGCAATGGGGAAGATCAAAGCAGAATATCTATTGTTAATAAAAGCACCTGTTGAAAGACACTTTGATGATACCTGCTTGAGAGGGCATCAAAGCATGACCAGACCTTTGTGTTCATCTAGAAACAGCTCCTGACACCACAATCCAAACCAGAAGATTGCTTTGCTAAACAACGCCTCAACTGGCATGCGTGTTGCGGTCTAGACCGAAGGAATTTCTGGATTTTGTCATCCAGATGTCATTGCAGGGTTACCTCTGAGTGAACCCAAAAGATGCATGCATATGCGAGGATCTTGATTTTTTTTTTTTTTTAACTAGGTACCACCTCTTAGGTCACCTGTTGCATAGACTCACTCCACATAAGCTCCTTGTTCATATTGAGTTACGGTTTAATCAAAATGAGAAATCTGATTAAACTCAGACTGCTTGAATATGCCATTATATGAGCTCGCCAAGGGCTAAAAGACCATTTGGCTTGGATGTATCTGTCTGTTTTGTTTATAAAGGCTCCAATATTCTTTGAGAAATGAAAGAATAAACTGGGTTGACATAATTTTGAACAAAATCAGAACAAAATTAAGTTTCAGGAGTTCGAAACAATTTTGCCAAAGCAAACTTTCAAAAACTACTACTTCTTGGTCAAGCATCCATGACACATAAATATACCCAAGAGGTGACTTATTGCAGAAAATGAAGTTATAATTCTAACTGAAAAAGAAACTGGCATTGTAAACATTACTGTGAAGTTGTTTTCACTAGAGGGATAGTTCACCAAAAAATGGGGAAAAAAGGGGTTTTCCAAACCGGTTTGATTTACTTTATATTGTTAAGCACTAAAGAGGATATTTTGAACTTGTAAGCATTGTCTTCTGTAGTAGGAAAAACTCAAAATAGTTTTTGAGTTGTGAAGGGTGAGTAAATGATGACACAATTGTTAGTATCATTGGAAATCAATAAATTATATTAAGTACTACAAATAAACTTGATGCAAACATATTCACACTGCTATGATCTACATATGGACCAGTAACTAAACACATCTGTTTAGCTGTGCCTTTACTGAATGAGCACTGTGCTATGTCCGACAGACCACGGAATTATGTCTATCTTTTCTTTTTCATTTATTTAAAACTTATTTTAACACATTTTAATCTGCTTTTAATCATTTTTAATTCTTTGTTGTTTTTATTTTCTTGTTTCTTTATTCTTGTTTATGTAAAGCACTTTGAATTACCATTGTGTATGAAATTGCCAATTGTCCTTGCCAATATGGAAATAAGCAATATACAGGGCGATAAGAACTTACAATCAAATATTTATGTATTTCTGAGCCAGATTACAAAAATTAATTTCAAACAGCGAACAATTTTATTAGCAATGACTTTATTAAACAAATATAAAGTATAACAAGAAAACTGTAAGAATATGTCCAGATATTTCCCAAATCATTAACAAAATTTCAATTTTGGAATCCAAATTTTTTAAAGTGAAAACCTCACAGAATGCAAGTAGCTTGCTAGTAGCATGAATCTGAGATCTATAGTGGAACTGGTGGAAATAATTCATAACTGTTTAAAATTAAAAAAAAAAAAAAGTTTAATCGGGACAATAAAGCTATTAAAAAACACGCATTTATCAGTCAACACAGATACGGCTGCTGATTAATGCTGTGATCAGAAACTTTCTTAACTGCTGTTTTCTCACCTGTGTCATTTTTTTATTAAAAAAGAAAGTTCTTAGATTGTTTACATTTTTGACTAAGCACCACTCTAAAGAGATGTCTGCTAACAGTAAACCACTGATTGCTAATTTCAAGCTTCTATTAACCCCTAAGCAAAAAGCTCCATTATAAGAATATAAGCGTAAAAGGGAACATATGTACAGTTTCACAGTCTGTCTTTAAGTAGGAAATGTATATTCCAAAAATAAAACAAGAGGAAGATGGAGAATGAGTTCTACAGATAGATGACTTCATTCTGACTAAATATAAACCTACAGCTGGCATGCCATAATTGGACATTTATCCTTTTTTATCTGATGATACAGTCAGTGTGCATACCGCACATACACGGGCAGACGTTTCCCCATGTCAACTCAATTTCCTCCATATGAGTCCGAGCGGATTTGTGAGATGTGGGAGAGGGAAACAAACCTCACCAATAAATGAAAATGTTAGCGTGATAGCATCGGTTTCTGCTAAAAGCCTGCTCGGGTTCATCTCCCTGCACGCTGGCATAGTAGCTGCCACCTGGCGAGACCCTGGCAGGATGTGTTATGAAAATGAAATGCTAGCATGTCTGCAGGGCTGGACAGGGGTCTGGTGACTAGCTGCAGATGGGGCTGCCTGCTGAAACTAGCATACAGCCCCCCTGCTGACCTTCAGATTAGACCTCGGAGATCACGGAGGTCTGCAGATAGACTAAGCCCAGATATCTTTCTTAGTATCCGATGTTCCTTTCACGCATCGCTGGAGCTCTGGACCCAAACAAACATGTGGAAGAAAAAAAAAGAGAGGTGGTGTGCGGTGTCAGGGATTTAAAGAAGCAATGCTATGAACATAGCTACATTTCTCAGTAGCTTAATAGCAGTTTTCAAAAGACTTTTTTTTTGGTTATTCAAAATGCTACACCACTAGGTACATCTAAGTTTATATAAATATTCATTACTGTATGTCACAAATAAGAAAAAAAGTAAGACCATGCACTACAAAAATACCAAGATGATGTAAAAAGAAGTAGGCCTCCTCGATTAATCGCTTTTAAATCGAAATTTAAAAAGGTGCGATTTTCAAATCGCAAAAGCTACGATTATTTCGATTATTACTATGGCGAGTGAGGCGAGTGTGAGTAATTAAAGCAACCAACTGCTAGCGCCAATAGTCTAGTGGTAAGCGCGTTGACATATAGCACCAAGGTGCTCACGGCGACCCGAGATTGATTCCCGACTTGAGGTCCTTTGCCGATCCTTCCCCTATCTTTGCTTCCCACACTTTCCTGTCTGTAAAATCTTCACGGTCCTATCAATAGAGGTGAAAACCCCCCAAAAATATTAATAAAAACAAAAACAAAAAAACAATCCAACTAACGTTAATTAAAAAGCAAGCAACAGTTACAGCAGAACCCACGAGCCCCTATTTCACTACTATGGAGAAAACGAAAGCTGTAAACTCTCTCTCCATCTCTCGGTGTAGACCTTTGACCTGCTTGCATGAGGTAACGTTTTTCTCCTCTTTTGGCTGTTACAGCGATACTTTTGGATCCACACACACATACACACACACACACACACGTGTTACTCTGCAGCGCAATATTTCTCCACCGTGGCTCAGCTGTTATAACTGCGCACTATAGACTGTAACCAAGGCCGCTTAACTCTATCCATGTCACTCATCAGTGAATAACGCCAGAGCTGCGCTAACAGTTAGAGCCAATCGCAGCCCTTTCTGTTGAGCGCGTGAACACAATGACCAATCAAAGATGTTTATAAACTCACACTCAAAAAGCAAGCGGGATAATATTTACATTTATTTATTTGCTATAAACATGAGTGCACATGAGTTTTGTTTGAAACATTCAAAATGAGTGTTTTCTTTGAGCAGGTAAAATTAAAGTTCATTAATCTGATTCTGACTGCTGTATTAAAGGAAATGTTATCTCTATATAACATTTTATATAAAAATAATTTGGTCACACTTTATTTTGATGGTCTGTTTGTTGAATTTAAGTCACATTGGATCTTCATGCCAGTTAATTCTTATTAAATTACAAGTAGACTGGTTGGTTGGGGTAAGGGTTAATGTACAGTAAGTTCACATGTACTTGCAAAGTTTCTTATAGTCAGTTTAATGTCTGTTTAGCAGAAGTATCAGCAGATATTAAGCAGACAGTCTACTAATACTCAAATGGACCATCAAAATAAAATAATTTTTTTTTCATTGCATTTAAAAACTGTAGTTATTTTCTTAATTTGTCATGACAACTGACAACTTGACTGGAAAAAGTGGTTTTAAATTAACAGAAGCATACTGTAGCGTACTTTGTGATTATGCTTGGTCTTTCTTTGGTGCTATTAAAAACATTACATCAAACCTGCAGCTCTTTTATGAAATTATAGTAAATCACATTTTAAATCGCAATTTTGATTGAATAAATTGCAATTAGATTTTTTTTTTCCAAACCGTGCAGCCCTAAAACGAAGAGTGATGGACACTTTGTGAACTCAATGGTGGCAGCTTAATTAGTGGAGAGGTAAGAGCTTTGAGACTACAATAATGAATGAGGAAAACTTCTGTTCAAACATTTAAGCAACATATGTTAAAGTGCACGGGTACAGGTTTTCAGCTTTCTTCAAAACATCTTCTCCTGCATTCAACAGAAGAAGCTCAAACTGGTTCAAAAGAAGTGAAGGGAGGGTGAATGATAGAATTTTCAATTTTGAGTGAACTACCCTTTTAAATTTCACCATCTTGCACAATTTGTTGCTTCTTATGAAAGTGTCATATTGCACTGCAGCTTCATTTCGATAAGAAATGCCTTTTCCAAGAATACCCTCCCTGAATGCAGTTATAGTAGCTTAGCAGCCTTCAAAGAAGCTTTTCCAACACTGATATTGTGAATGTCTGCAAATACCAAAGCTCCTGTGTCAAGTGCGCTCATGCACACAGAGATGCTCACTTAACCACCTGTGAAAAGTCAAAGAGATTCTTTAAATCAGTTACAGAGTGATTCACCTATATAAAAAACTGACTACATACAAACCACTTCATGCAGAATCAGAAGACTGAGGCAGTGGCTCTTTAAGAAGATTAAAGACTCCTGACAAGCAGCACGGGATGAGTCATCCTTACACATGGAGACTAATACGTGGCAGAGTGTCACACCAGGCGGCTATAACAGACCTGCTCTAAACATCTCCACCTGCTTTAACACTTTGATTTAGCTTAGTATTGCATGCACACACACAATACACATTAAACTGAATATATAAGCCACAACTGGTCTTTGGGCATCCTTTATTAACTGCGAATTTAACAAATAAGCAAAATCGAAAGGTCGAGGCCATGTGACTCATAAGCGATGACACATTTGCTTATGTTCCAGAACGGTCAGTGATTTGACACTTGCTAAAGTCGTCGTGAAGGTTTACAGAAATGTGAGACTTTGAAACTTCTTTAAAGCAGCCAAATCTCCTCTTAATCTATCTACAGTATGTTTACATGTAGACCTTCTCAGTGTTTGAATACTGTCAGAATCAGTAATTTTTCCAAAAAATTTACAATATTGATTCTGATTTTAATAGAAATAAAATAAATAAAATAAAAAAATAAATAAAAATAAAAATTTATGAATAATGTTGAGTCAAATTTATCTTTATCGTTTATATCCTGGCCAATGAATTACTTTGTTATATAGAAAATGCTGCATAGAAACAATTACAAGTACAGTAATAGAGAAGTAGTTCAATTCAGGAAAATAACATAATTTTACTCAAGTTTAGTTTTCTGTGAGACAATTTTTAATCACAGAATGAGGTAAAAAAAAAAAAAAAAAGATTGCCTTTACCACAATATCCACATCATATACTAAATCTTGCCAATTAGCATTGACTTGTACTGTGGCATGAAATTCTTTTCATATTTTATCAGTCAGAACATTTTTGCTTTTCATTCATCTGCAGCAATAGCTGGATGCATTTGTCACAAACTTTATTACTTCCATGAGTCTCAATTGTGAACTTTTTGCATAAGGGGAGCCCTGACGAGACATGAAAAACACTCAGATGATTCTTTAAAGTTGATATTTTCTAGACTCAGTCCAAGGTTTCAGAAAAAACAAAGAATGTTCAATAATATTCAGAGAAATAAGCCATTTTAACTAGTGACATGTGTGCCATGCTAATGACCTGATACACCATAGCTTTCGGTGACCAGGCATCATGGTGGCGCAGTGGGCAGCACGATCGCTTCACAGCAAGAAGGTCGCTGGTTCGAGCCTTGGCTAGGTCAGTTGGCATTTCTGTGTTGATGTTCTCCCTGTGTTCAAGTGGGTTTCCTCCGGGTGCTCCGGTTTCCCTCACAAGTCCAAACCCTTGTGCTATAGGTAAGTTTGGTAAGCTAAATCTGTCATAGTGTGTGTGTGAATGAGAGTGTATGGGTGGTTCCCAGTGATGGGTTGCAGCTGGAAGGACATCTGCTGCGTAAAACATGTGCTGGATAAGTTGGCGGTTCATTTCGCTGAGGTGAAAAGAAAAGTAGCCGAAAAGAAAATGAATGAATGAATGAAAAATATGCCAAAGAAGCTTTAATCAAGTGTTTTATCAGACCGCACAGAGTAGCATTATTACGGGACCATGAAATGTATTTAGTATGATAAAACAGTGGTTTCAAGAGTTCCCACTAGCTGCTGTCCTCGAGCCCAGGGACCCCTCCGGTTTGCAGAGCAAGAGGAGAGATCGAGCTCAGGTAGACCTTAAAAACTCCCCGGCTGATGTGGCTAAGGTAAACTACTTTGAGAAGTAAGAGAGCTAGATAAAGTGCCTGTTTTGCTTAATCTGTTATATGTTTGATGCATATCTTTGGATGGTGGAAGGAAACCGGAGAAACCAGGGGAAACCTATGCGGACACGGGGAGAACATACAAACTCCACACAGAAACACCCACCAACCCGGCGAGGTCCAGGGTATTCTTGCTGTGGGGCCAACAGTGCTAATCACTGGGCCGCCGTGCCGCCCAATCTATGAGGGGAAAAAAAGAAGGAGAAGAGGAGGTGGGGGGTTTCTTTCAGACGAAGATAAATGTGGAACGAAGACTGTGGTTATTTATAGTAACTTAGGAATCGTATAATTGGAGGATCATGATTAGCTAATGCAGGACTGGCTGTGGTAAATCATAAGCACGTGATCCTCTCGAAATTAGTTTATAAATAAACTTCACTTATTCCCATGTGACCATGACTGAAAAAAACGGAAGAGGTTGACTGTGGCATAATAAAAGCTCCTCCTCTTTCGTGCTGTGTCCCACCCATCTTTCATCAGCAATTGCTTCAGTGCTCTCGTGTTTGCTAGCATGATGTGTCAGGCTAGCAAACACGATGTAGCTTTTAGTAAAGATGAACACAGTTTCCATAATTATACTTTATATACTTTATATATACTTTATATATATATAAAGGTCTTTGGCTCTGCATACAATGACTTTATCTTGCTGGAGTTTATAGCCATTTCACTTTACTTCAGGACGCATTAATGCCGCTCTGTAGGTCTATTGGGGACATTCATAAATATTTCTAGCAAATCTAATAAATGTTGAAGACATATTCGTTATATAAAAGCACTAAATCACACTTCAGCAGTGTTTATTTGAGAGCGCACAAAAAAATCTGCACCTGAGCAGCGTGTATTTGAGGGCGTGTAAGTAGTTTTGTGCACGAACCGAGGAAATCGGCGCGCAAGCAAAGAGATTCGCATACTCGTATTACATAAATGCGATCTCGACTTGTAATACTGCGCTCACGCCATTTGTCATTGAAATAACGCCATCTGTAGGTGGTAGATCTGTATAAAAGGCCGGCCACCACAGCTGGAAAAAATCCTAGAGGAAACACTGTGCACCTTTGTTTGTTGTGAATAAGCTCCCTCTAGTGGCGGAAATTGCATATTATGCCTTTAAATCAAGAATGGGAATGTACAGTAATACACCTTTGGACCAGTTAAAGCTGGTGAAGTAAATGCTCTCACTAATATAACAAGATACAACAAACACAACCCACCCACACACAAGTCAAATTGGACGCAAAGCTATCCATGAAAATCTGGGCTAACATACGCTTATCTTTTAATGTGTGTGTCATATTGTCAAGCTGACCCCTACAGAGAATGAAGCAAACACAACAGAAGGATGTAGCATGATGGTAAATGCGTTTTAATGTGCTATCGTCATCCTCCCTTTGTGCCCAAGCAGCACTGATTACAGCTAGCCATCCAGCACGCAGACCACTGATTGTGCCAGTCAGGCGGGCAGCTATTTCTGCCCGCTATTCCTGTCTGTACCATTACCACTCGCTCTCCGGCCCCTCTCAATTCAAAATCCAAATATAGTGCCATCAAATGGATCTGATAAGGGCTCATTTTCCTGGTCCACTGCCAGCAAGCCAGAAAATCACTAAAACCATTTCACAATGGCATCAGTCCAATGACATTTTGATTTGTTGGGGGTTTTTATTCTGTTTATTTTTGATGTTCCGTACAAACTTTTGGTTGTGTGGGAAGTCTGAGAAAAACAGATGTTTTTCTTTGCCGAGCACAGATGTACTTTAGATATGAGATTACAACAGGAAGTTAGCATGGCTTAATAGGTATGAATGGATTAATAGCAGTGTTTTGCACCTACTGTGAAGTATTAAGGCAGGGGTGTCCAAACTCGGTCCTGGAGGGCCGGTGTCCTGCATAGTTTAGCTTCAACTTTCTTCAACATATCTGCTTGGAAGTTTCTAATATACCTAGAAAAAGCTTGATTAGCTGGTTCATGTGTGTTTTTTTAATTGGGGTTGGAACTACAATATGCAGGTCAACGGCCCTCCAGGACCGAGTTTGGTCACCCCTATATTAAGGGAATGAGAGATTTTTTACACACATACATTTCTAGAATTACTACAATTCAAAAGTTTGATCAAGGTCACATATTTAAAAAAGCAAAGATGCATTAAATTGATTAAAAGTAACAGCTAAGATATTCACAGTGATAAATGAAACAATCTATCAATGAACAACATGCAGCCAAAAAAGCAGCGTCAGCAGTGCCCCAACATACAGTATATTTTGGTTGTCCTGTCTCAATAAAGGCAAATCAGTTTATTTAAAAGTTAACGGACAAAAATATATTGACATTCAAGGACAAGCATTAAGATTAGGGATGCTCCGATCGATCGGCCAGAGATCGGTATCGGCCGATAATCACATTTCATGATTCGATCAATACTTGCTGATCTGGCCAATCTCATAAACCGATTGCAAGTGTTTGTATACGAGTTTACATCTCGGGTTATACATCCACAGCGCTACAACGTGTAAGCAATGTTTCCAAATTACATTGTCAGTCACTTTTCTTACCATTTTTGTTGATGTTACATCTGTTTTGTAAAGCTGCTTCCGACCATTACATGTATGCAACATCCTTAATTTATTCTCGTAGGTAAAGCGAGATCCCATACATAGAGGGAAAATGTGCTTATGCAATGACGTAGTTATATAAAGCTTGAAGTATCAGATTCGGTACTCGGTATTGGCTGCAATAATCCTGATCGGAGCATCCCTAAAGCCTGATTTATACTTCTACGCGCTGTTTGTGTTGCTCTGCAATAACAATTCCGAAACGCTAGCTGGCAGTAGGTTTTTATGTTCCTCTGTGTCGAGTTTCTTCGTTAGTGTTTTGTTTTTTCTGAACGCTACCTTAATGTAGATCTAGATCAAACTCTCTCATTTTGAGGAAGGAACCGGCGGACGTGCAACAACATTAATCATAAGGTAAACACAAAGCAAAACTTTCCATCTGGACATCCTTCACGGGATTAGACACTTGTAAACACTCGCTCCCTTGCGCTATGCGTCGTTGCGACGTGTAGTTACATTTTTTGAGAGGTGACAACGACGTCAGCGACGGCCACTGCGAGGGCTATGCGTCCACACGCAGGCTGTGCCAGAGCATATGTGTACGATTGATGCAGAAGTATAAATCAGCCTTTAGATGGTTTAAATCCTGCCCATTTTACCATAATCATCTTGTTTTATCTACTCAGGGAATTAACATTCAGCATGGAGTGCCACAAGGATCTCTGCTATTCTCCATTATACTTCTGCTCTTATGTAATATCATCAGAAAACATGTTTCCATTGCTGTTCCAATGAAGCTCAGCTACCTCAGGATGTGTGCAATTTCTGTAAAGCTACTTTGAAACATTATATATCATAAAAAGTGTTATTCGCTTTGCTTCTAGTTATGCTGAACTATTATACTGTTCTGTCTAAATAACAAATCAAACGTAAGTTAAGTAGTTCAGATATACAACAGCCCACTTCTGTGTCTCTAAACTACCCACTTATCATAAGATTTCAGAGAAAACCGAAGCCAGGAGATTTACGGCACTCATAGCCCAAAGTCCTATTACGATTTTCTCCTTTGACGGAAGCACTTCAGCTAAAATGGCCCAAATTGATCTGTGCGCCTAACGACAAATAAACCCCTTTAAAAGTCTCCGTTATTGGATTCATATGCGTCTCCCTTGATAATCTCCACGCCTGTGAGCCCAACAGCATTAAGCCCTTGCATTAAAGAGCCTGCCGTCTACGCCGTGGGCTTTACAAGTCTGCTCTGTAGACCTTCAGAGAGTGGAAGAGTGGAAAGGGAGGGGGAACTCAATGAAGCTAATAGCACCACAGTGCACCAGGAGACCCGCCGTCTCCCTCGCTCATTATCGAAACGCTGCTATTTCCCCTACCAGACAGATGTCGGAGCGCGCCGCTTACGACCAGTGAGAAATGAGATGAAGTGATGCCCGAGTCAATTCACTACGTTTTTTTTTTTTATTCATGACCGTTGATTTCATTTCCCACAAAATGAGGCCCATGGAACATGATGCAAAACATGCGCGGCGACGTTTAACACGCTATGCGCTACCTCTCGTTTAAAGAAGGCGCATTTATTTGCAAATTGGCATCTGACATAAATCCAATTGAAGCTTGAACGTCACGGTTGTGGAAATAGTAAGGGGCGGCCATATGTAATCAGTTAAAGCGATGTGTGTCTGTGTATTTCCTAAACTGATGCCTTTTCCATGTGCACTGGAAAGACAAACACAGATGGTATTTAATGACACTGGAGATGTTGCTGGCTATTTTTCGGTGAGGAAACCACTCACGTTAAAAGCTTCAAGCCCTATTCCTCCGAGAAAACTACAGCTTAGGTTTTTGAGAGAAGAGTGAGTGTTTGCTGATGAAAGAGGTAATGATCTGAATCATGTGATAGAATGATATTTTTGTCCTAACGGTGAACAATCTGTCAAAACATAAATATGTTTATTTATGATTGTAGCTGAAGTCACCTGACTCAAAAATCACAGGCCATCATTATTTTCAAGAGCCTCCACTAAGTATGCTGAAAATGTCATTACTTTGGGACAGTTTGTACGGAGAAAGTAAATAGGGTTCAAATAAAGGAAGACATTATTATGTTTTAACAACTGATTATGGTTTATACTATTTTGGTGTGTGTCTATATCATACACCCCGCGCATTAGGTGTAAGGCGTGTTTGGCGCAATTTGTTGTTATTTTCAGACCAACGCAAAGCTAATTTTCACATTTTGCGCCACGTTATTTAAATAGCAAATCCATTTGCACCACTTTGTGGACTCATGGGTGTGTCGGTCTAAAAAAGAGGTGTGTTAAGGTGCATTGTTGGTGCGTTGTTATTTTGAGGAAATAAAAAGTCCAGCGCAAAGTGCGTTAGTTGTGCACCTTAAACGGGTTGACATTGCTTAATACACATAGGATGTACAGCAATACGCAAATATCTTTACAAATGAAAAAGAATTAAAGGATTAAAATATTACAACTATTATTATTTTCTACATAAATATAAAAACCACTATCTCCATGCCTTCTTCATGTCAGGGGGCTTTTTTCAGTTTATTCGTGACAGTTTACTTTTGTATAATGTCATTATTATTAGCAGTATTATTTATTATATGTATATTTATATGTGTTTTCATAAAAACAAGCTTAGATTTGTCCACCTGTCGGGTTTTGGACCATATGGGGCATAGGACGTGTGTTTGAATATAAGTCAGTTTTTTGACCAAACTTTGTTTTTATCGTTCATCTATTCATTTGCTAGAAATTAGAACTTAAGTAGTGTATAGGCTAATAGATGTCTTCAGTAGAGTGCATACAACAGCATTTCCTTATCCACGAAAATAAAGGAGTAAAAGTAAAGTAAAAGTAAAGAGAAAAGTGGAGAGCCTGAATGGAGGAGGCTCGTTCTTTATCCCCGCGCTGCAGATGGTCTGTTTAACTGTTTTCTCGCTAGTAAAGCGTTCAGTTTTTACACTTACTAAGTCCGCCATGTAAATAGAAAATGCGCCATGGCGTGACACAACTGACTCTTAAAGAGAATGGGAGATGAGATGCACGTTATGCTCAAAACACACCTATAACTCATTAAGAGAATAAGCACAACCCTGTTAGACCATGCGCCATGGCCGTATTTTTCCATCCTTAAAATAGCAAAAGTGGATTTGGACAAGCCCTCAATGCTTTTGCACAATGTGCTTTACACTTTGTGCGTAGATCGTTAAAATAGAGCCCTATGTGTGGTGACATGTATTTTTTATTTTTTTGTAACTCTATTCTATGCAGCCTGTCTTGAACAGGACAACCTAGAAGATATAACGTATCTCAATGGAACATTGCTGGTAAAATAATTAAATAAATAAATACATATAAATAAACATACAGATGGATTGCAGATTGAGTTAATAATGACTATTTCTGACTGAACTATTCCTTTAAGCTTTTGCCGAACACCACATTAAGACCAGAGGTCTCCAGACACATGTGAAAATGCTTCTATGCTGAATGGAAAGAAAAATGGAGAGACCGCAGAGTTCTGCTTTCGTGCATCAGGAGTGGCAGAGCCTTTTATATACATACTGTTCATATAATGCTCTGGCTTTTAAAGACCCTGAGTCTACATTACAGCCCTCTACACTGTTCTCTAGCGAGTGAGTGCAGCCAATTACCGTATCAAATAAAAGCCATCAGCTATATGAGGTTTGCTGATTATGATGGGCTTGCATA
Source organism: Danio aesculapii (assembly GCF_903798145.1). Classification (NCBI taxonomy): domain Eukaryota; kingdom Metazoa; phylum Chordata; class Actinopteri; order Cypriniformes; family Danionidae; genus Danio; species Danio aesculapii. The sequence continues at coordinate 23,652,575 of NC_079442.1, read as the reverse complement.
GGAAGTTGGACTCAAGAGCTCTTTTGAGAACATGGCTTACTGCATCCTCATATAGAACAAAACAGGCTGTGGAAATTCTCAGCCATGCGATTCACAATAAAAATGCAGACACATGCACACAGGCTAATGCTAACACACACACACACACAGCCTCAAAAACAAGACAATGTGGGAAACACTGCCAGTGCTGCTATTTTTACAGGTTTTTATGATATCTATGGAAATTTTCAGTAAGGATTCAGGCCTCTTCAGAGTGTAGAAACAAACAACCAGCTTCTACCATCATTCTTAGTTTTACTTAGTACTGTATTGATAACTGTAGATTACAACATAAGCTAAGTACGCTAACAAGCTAACATACGCATTTAAGATTATTTAAATTGCATCTTACCATTATCATTTTGTTTATTTAGACGGTGAACTATAAATTTATGCCAGTACAATAAGGTGTACAGCAAGGATATGTCTTAGAACCACTGTTATTTTTAATGTACCTTATATGCTAATATTGGTAATAAAATGTGATTAGCTTAAAATTTTTATGCAAATTTTAGCTGTATATTTTATCAAGGCCAGATGCACTTCTGGAATTGTCTAATATATGAAAGAACATCTTTCTAACTGGCTGTTGAAAAGCAGCATACAGTACTTTTTAAACACATTTCATTCTAGATGTTAATGCTTCTTTCAGCAATTCGATTTGATGAAAAACAAAGTGTCAAACCAGGCCATACACACATCAAACAAATTAGCACATGTGCAATATTTAGGTTTTCGTAACGTTAATCAGTCAACCAGTTGATGATACATGTATTGGTCACAACTTTGAGCTCATCTGCATCTGACTTTGAAGTTGAAATGCATTCAAACTTAAAATAACTTTTCTGGTTAAATGATTGCATGTTGTATAAACCCCTCTGATGTGAGGAATGTGAAGTGTAGTGTGTGTGTGAGTGTAATAAAAAGCACATGACTTCATGGTTTATTCTCTCTAGCATTTGTTCCTCTCCACAGCCCCTGCCCTTCACTTGCTCCTCCGCAATTGGACATGGACCCTGGATCATTCCCACACACGCAGACAAGAGACACATGTGACATCTCTCTCTTCTCACCCACATCCACACACACTCCTACACAATGTTTAACCACAAAAGAAAGTATTTTTGACCAATTTTCCAGTACAAATACACATACATCCCTACAAGAAATTTGCTAGCGAAGCAGACTTCCTCCACTCAAGTTTACGCTTAAAAAAATAAAAGAAAAATCCAAGTTTTAGGAACAACAAATAATAACTTGACTTCTAGTTGATAATTTGGTATCAGAAGTGGCTTATATGAAAGGCAAAGGCCTCTACATTATGCTTATTTTACCAAAATAAAATATGACCATGCCTTGATTTTTAATTATTTAATTAGGACAGTAAGATCTGACTTTGCTTAGACAAAAGTCTTAACAGAAATAATGTACAGTATAAAATATAAAGTCATGGTGCAGTGGAAAAGGAATTAATATTGTGTATGACTCTCATGAGCTTGGAGGACTGCATCCATCTTTCCATCATGACTCAAATAACTTATTAATAAAGTCATCTGGAATGGCAAAGAAAGCCTTCTTGCAGGACTCCCAGAGTTCATCAAGATTCTTTGGATTCATCTTCAATGCCTCCTCCTTCATCTTACCCCAGACACGCTCAATCATGTTCATGTCTGGTGACTGGGCGGGCCAATTCTGGAGCACCTTTACCTTCTTTGCTTTCAGGAACTTTAATATGGAGGTTGAAGTATAAGATTGAATACTATCCTGCTGAAGAATTTACCCTCTCCTGTGGTTTGTAATGTAATGGGCAGCACAAATGTCTTGATACCTCAGGTTGTTGATATTGCCATCCACTCTGCAGATCTCCTGCATGCCCCATACTGAATGTAACCCCAAACCATGATTTTTTTCTACACCAAACTTGACTGATTCTGTGAGAATCTTGGATCCATGTGGGTTCCAAAAGCTGATTCATCAAAAAAAAAAATCTTACTTTTACAAATGATCAACTAGAAATCAAGTTATTATTTGTTGTTCTTACAACTGGGATCGATGATAAGACCTTTTTCAGGCATTGTATTTAAAAAAATATTGTTTTCAAGAAAAATTTTGTTGTTCAATGAATATGTTAGAATAAAAATGACCAAATTTAAAAAATAAATCAATTTTGAATTAAGTTTTTTTTACACACTGGGAAGTGGATATTTTTTTTTTGCATATTATCTGTGCTGTTTACACTTAAAACTATATTGATTAATGAGATATTACATTGTTTTGAAGATTTTTTCAGTCGCAGATTTCTTACATTTAGTTAGATTCTATTCCGTTTGAATCTAGTAATTAAACTAATATAAGCAATTAAACATCACTTAAGTGGTTTATCGAACAGATGAGAAATAATTGTTATTCAGAGTCTACATTATCTTATCTAGATATTTTTCTGAATTTTTCCAATAAAAAACAGGCTTCACTAATTAAGAAAATTACAAACTTCATTCAATTATGTAATTTAACTAATGCCATCTCAACAGTATGCCCATTTTCTTAATTTGAAGCTTCATGGTGCATACACATTTATCAGTGTGTGTGTGTGAGGCGCTATCCAGCCAATATCAGCGGTAGCTCCTTTATATTCCTTCATTTTCCCAGACGTGCATTTAGCTCATATGAGGAATGAGTCAGAAATAAAGGAGGAGAAATAATCTCCCCACCTCTTCCCTTCACTTCTGGCAAAGGAGGGGCAGCGAGTGAAAAGGTCAGTCTTGTTTTGCTTTTGTTTATGGATCTTTCTGTTTGTTGTTTTTCATGGATCCCGCCAAACGGAGCTCGTCTCTAATAACAGTGCGAACCAGATTCCAGCTCTGGCAGTCGCATGTAACCGCACATTTTTGGATTGAATTGTGCACAGTCTGATGCCAAAATATTCTCTAAACTCAGACATCCTTGTCTCCATCACAATCTCATAACTTCAGACATTAGACTTACAGTCTGTCATTTTGTGCTCTCAGGTCTTTGGAGAGGATCTGGATTGAGGGGCCTGCTTCCTTTACCTCTTCCTCCATATCCATAAATCAGCTTAGGGTTCAGGATGCGGCGCACGGAAAAAAAAAAAAATCAGGGAAAGAGTGAGTTTGAGACTCAGAGGAACAGAAAGAAACAGGTCACTGCAATCAAGCGCTTGGTTGGATATTTCAGTGTACGGTAGCAAAAAAACGAAATGGGTTTATGTTGTCAGAGGCCTACAAAGATAAACTTGATTGGTCTACATTACCTCAAAAATATCGAACAGGCCACAGGAACATCCATTTGGCTCTGGGAGTAATGCCGGCACACAACAGGAATTTGGATTAGGCTCAAAAACACATCGTCCCGCAAGAAACGGCTTTCATCTACATTCCAGTGAACATTCGAAGGAGCACGCGGTGGTGTAAAACAAATACCGAAAAAGGAATCGAAGAAATGAGCGTGAAGAATAAAGATTAGGAGTTTGGTGTATCTGCATGTCACTATGGATCCTGCCTCTGTGGTCTAAGGGAAGGATTATGTTACTCATGAATGTGACCTTAATTTCAGACAAGCCAGCATTCCTTTCTTTGACACTGTATACATACAAAGAGAGATTTCGCAAAAGCCTAACCTCAGAACACTGAGGAACTTCAAATAGTTCCTAGATGATACTTTACCTTTTCCCTAAACCAACAATACAAGCTGAACCGCCATGCTTTAAGAGCTGTTTTCGGTGCTGTAATTAAATAAAGGTAATGGAAGTTCGCATTTAATTTGATTAATCTATGACTTTCTAATATCCTTCTCTCCTTTCTTAATCTCTACTAATAAAAGAGCCAAAAAATACAATAAAAACTGGCCAAAAAGATTGCGGTATAAACCATGAATGGAGAAACTGTGCCCTTTCTGAGACTTAAACCCAAGGTATTTGAGAGGAACTCTTCCTGTACTGCAGTCATTGGTTTATTATGACTGTTGTCGTAACCTGACGTTGAGTCAAATATGGACAAACCCAATTGCTGGATAAAAAAAGTGTTAGTTAAACTGAATAAAAAAATGTAATACAGTCCATTCAGTATTTGGCCCAACGTTGAGTTGATGACAACCCAGCCTTCTTTTTCGTTTTAGAGTGTATCACATATTAAAGTTTACCATGTTTTTTTTTCTCAACATGAAGACAATATACTGATCAAAAAGTATCAAAGATTCAGATTTCGCTAAACTTTTTTTTTCACCAAAGAATCCTGAAATAAAAACTACGATTGTTTCACAGATAAAGAAGCAGACCGGTGTTCAAAACTGATCATAATAAGAAATCTATTTCTGAAGGATCATGTGACACTGAAGACTGAAGTAGTGAAATTCATTCATTTGTTTATTCAAGTCATTATGCCAAATTCATTCTATCATTTTCTTTTTGACTTAGTCCCTTTATTAATCTGAGGTTGCCACAGGGGAATGAACCGCAAACTTATCCAGCATATGTTTTACTCAGCGAATGCCCTTTCAGCTGCAAATTCATCACTGGGAAACACCCATACACTTTAATGCACACACATACACTACAGACAATTTAGCTTACCCAATTCACCTATAGCGCATGTTTTTGGACTTTTGGGGGAAACCGGAGCACCCGGAGGAAACCCACACGAACATGGGGAGAACATGCAAACTCCACACAGAAATGCCAACTGACCCAGCCAAGGCTTGAATCAGCGACCTTCTTGCTGTGAGGCGACAGTGCTACCCACTGTTTTCACATATTAATACATTCAAAATATCATGAAAATTTGTATTTAATATGTACAGATAAAAACAAAATGATCAATATAATATCATATAAAAATATTTTAATTGAACCACATAATAATAAGAATAATTTTCTTCTTATTATTATTATTTTTATTAGTAGTAGTAGTAGTAGTAGAGTTTGTGGGCATTATTTTTGTTTAGACTTTAGAATGAACGTGACCATAGCATGAGCCTGTAAAAAAAAAAAAACTTCTGTTCACTGCTATTAACAGATGAAAATATTTGAAGTATGTTGGTATCCAGACAGTTAATGGTAACCTCTGACTTCCATATTTTTCGGAACTCAACTCTGAAACTCAAAGGCTACAATCAACTATCTGGTTACCAAACATCTTTTGTATTCAACTGAAGTAAGAGACTCAAGAAACCACCTGAGAAAAAAAAAGAAATGGCTCTCTTCGTCCACACTATCCCTTTAACAGAGCAAGCCTACTATGATCACTACTTGTCACTTTGTATAAAAGCTTCTACAACAGTGAAAAAAAACCCTAAGTGTACTTTTGAGTTTTTCCAGACACAACCATCCACTAAAGAGGGGACTTCCAAACAAAACACTTTCTATCTCACCTTACATAAAGCTTTATCAGTGCTGCAGGAGGCTAGTTAATACATTACAGTATGGCTGCACAACATACAGTTTTAGCATTGATATCGCAATGGACACATCCGCAATAGTCACACCGCAGCATGTGCAATGTCCAGTCGAATCGCATTTTGAGAGGTTAAAAGCACAAGAAAACAATTATGTTTGTAGCTTTAACAATGGTTATTTATATTTAATTATTTTTACAATGAAGACTTTCTTTTTCTTTTAAAAAATGTTTTGGTTTTTGTTCATTTATTTGTTTTCCTTTGGCTTAGTCCCTTCATTCATCAGGGGTCGCCACAGCGGAATGAACCACCAACTTATCCAGCATATGTTTTACACAGCGGATGCTTTTCCAGCTGCAACCCAGCACTGGGAAATTTTTGTTTAAACTACTTATTTAAAACAACCTGAAACAACACAAATCTTGAGGTTTTTATGGGACAACTTAATTTTTTTATGTTCAATGCACTTAAATTTGTAAAAACTAACTAGTTAACTTAATTCCTTCATGTTATCTCAACATAAATCGATTGTGTGGAACCCAGCATTTTTTACAGTATGATATTTTACTTTCACTGTAAAAAATGCTGGGTTTCACACAATCTCTTCATGTTGTCAAACACAAACCGATTAGGTTAAAATATTTATTTTAGCAAATTTAAGGGGACTAAACTCATTTTAAATAAGTAGTTTGAAGGGGCAGTAAAAAATTACTTTTTGAGTGTTTGATTATTCAAGTTCTGTGTCTGAATACTGTACAACGACTCAGAAAACCACTTATTCTTACTTATAATTTTATCTTTATAATATTTATTATTGTTTCCTTTTACTTTTATTACTTATTTATAACTATTTATTTCATTTACATCTTTTCTGTATTTAGCTATATGCTTGTAATTTGTTTATTATATTTTATGCAGATGCACTGCATTAAAAAACCATCCTTATCAATCAAACATTATTTTCAAATAGAGAAATTCAACTCGTTGTTGAATCACAAAAAAATAAAAATAAATAAAAATAAAAATAAATAAAAATCACAAAAAAAAATAATAAAATATTAGTTTTTTCCAATATCATGCCGCCCTACATCACAGCATAGTAGAGGTCTCAGCGATTATCCGCAGACTCTCTCATTAGCCTAGCTTCGGATGAAAATGCAGCAAAATGAAGCTCATTATCATCAAGCGTAACTAATATACCACAGCAACTCCCCAAACACACCCGCACAACACGCTCAGATGAAGGCAATAAAACCCCATTCTTTTTTCCGGGCCCCTGAAACCTTCATTTCACATTAAAGTGACCCTGATCTGAGTCTAAGGTTAGCAGGGGGTGTCTGGACCCAAAACGCGCCAATTACCAATGATGTAATTACCTATGAGAGCGGGACGTTCGCTGTAGGGCGCACACATACTCGCCTCTCAGCCCCTCCGTCGCTTTAAGGGCCCGGCCCGAGCTTGATTTATGGGTGAGCCGAGGATGGGGCGCCTTCTTTTGAAGTCTATGAATGTGCAATATAAAATACACCTGGAAAAAAAGGGCCCGTGAGCAGAGGGGGGTGGGGTGAGAGGAGAGGAGGGTCAGCAGTGTTTCCTTTCAGGTTGGCTTTTATGGCAGCACTTCAAACAATCGCTCGCTCGCTCTCTTTTTCTCTTCTGTCCCCACCCTGGTCATTGTACAGAGCCAACTGGACTGTAATTGGGTTTTCCTCTCTTTCATGGGTCTGTCTGTGTGTCTGTCTCTATGTTCAATGGGGTCTGAAGTTACATGTTACAAATGTGTCAATTCGCCAGGTGCCGGAAAGACTGCTGCTGGTTCAGCTACAGAGGTGTGATATGGAGATGTTTCACACAAAATAAAAATATACATACAAAATAATATAATATAATATAATATAATATAATATAATATAATATAATATAATATAATATAATATAATATAATATAATATAATATAATATAATATAATATAATATAATATAATATAATATACAATTCACATTTAAAACCCAAAAGTTGCAATTTAAAATGAAGAAAATTATACAATATAATTTTATTTAAATATATTTTTAGATTTAAGATTTTGTCTAAGTTATTTAAATTCTAAAAGTAGTCTATATATTTGAAAGTATTTAGAAATTCAAAATATAGTATAGTATAGTATAGTATAGTATAGTATAGTATAGTATAGTATAGTATAGTATAGTATAGTATAGTATAGTATAGCATAATAAACCTACTTATTATAGTTTATATTATCTTAAATCTGAGGTCATAATTTTAATAATATGAATAATTTAAAACCAAAAAAGTTGAGATATAAAATTAAGTGCTTTAATCACAACTATATTTTACATTTTGTTTTTTATACGAGCTTCTGTTGCATTTGTAAGTTTTTAAATGCTAAAATTCTAAATGCAATCAATATATTAAGTGATTTAAAAAATATTAATTATATTATTATTATTTAATATATATTAGTTTTTATAAGACAGCTATTTTTTAGCACTTTATAGCACTAAAATAATAATGTAATTATTTAAATTCTTAAAGTAATCTATGGACTATAAATATAAAACATTACATAATACAATAACAACATATATAATATAATATAATATAATATAATATAATATAATATAATATAATATAATATAATATAATATAATATAATATAATATAATATAATTCATTAATTTTCCACCAACCACCCATATGTTTTGCACAGTAGATTACTATTATATTATATTATATTATATTATATTATATTATATTATATTATATTATATTATATTATATTATATTATATTATATTATATTATATTATATATCCCAAAAGTACAATAAAACATAATGATATATTATATTGCTTTTCACTGTATTATATTTTTATAGCTAAATTTAAAAACAGCTATATTTTACTAGAAAAATAATACAAAACCTTCAGACATTGAGATCAACCTGCAATTAAAAACACCACTGAATTTTCCTCTAACACAATCACTAAACTATAATATTACCATTATACTACTAAGCATTAACTTCATGGAGACAATGGCAGCAGCGGTAAAACTTCTTACAGCACACTGTACTTCAGAATATTCCTTCAAAGCTCCAGCCACTGAGACACACACACCTACAGTGCCACTGAAGGGACATAAACAGGATCTTGGAGCAGACATTACATCAGTGCTGAAACTTGAAGATGACATAACCTAAATCACACAAGATAACACACATACACACACACACACACACACACACAAAGAAGTTTATTATGCTAATTCTTTCGTCTGATTTGTGAAGATCCTTTAATAGAGTCTGGAGCGCAGTGTTTGGTATGCAGCCAGTCTGTGTGCAGATTCCACATGTGCGCACAAGTTTCAGCCAGACAAACTGTTTGACAATTGGGCTGAAGGAATCTGTATACACGTGTGCATAACTTCCATGTTCCGATAAACAAGAAGAGAAAAGCGTACACAAAAACATCACGCTCATGCAGACGCATAAACTCACACGCTGAATGAGCAACAGGTATCTTCGCTGGCGGGAGATCAGCCATTTTGAAGCTTAGTCTTGCCATCACGTGACATGGCACACACACACATAAAATGACCAATTTATTCCAACCGTTTCACCTGTGTACTAAAATATGGCTGCTGATGTTTATATATTCATCGCCCAGGGGAAAAAAGAAAAGAAAATATACTAAAACTGATTTCAACAATGTCTTTAGAGCTGCTTTTTAATAATGATTGTTTTAGTTATAATCACTGAAGTGAACAGGCCTTTAAAGACAGGGTTATTTTAGTTATTATAGTAAGATTACACGTTGTTTTGTGTTGTTAGCTGTCCTTACTGTCTACTTTTGCATTTGTTTTCATTTTGTGCGGGTTTTTATACTTCAGATGCACTCAGAAAATGATGTTTGCTGGTTGTTTTGCTGGTTGTTTGCTGGTTGAACGTGCTGAATCAACACAATTCTTGATATTTTTGTAGGGACAACTTGATTGTTTTATGTTCAATCCACTTAAATTTGTAAAAAAAAATTAAGTTAAGTTAATCGATTTGCATTGGAACAACATAAAGGAATTGCATGGAACCCAGCATTTTTACAGTGCGTGTAAAAATTTTACAGTGTGTGTATATTTAGACTTAAATATAAATTTACTTGGCTTTAAATTTAATTGAATTTAACAAGTTTGTCTGGGTAAACTTAAACTTACAAATTAATTTTGATGTCCTATTTTATGTTATTTAAATTAAATTAAATTAAATTAAATTAAATTAAATTAAATTAAATTAAATTAAATTAAATTAAATTAAATTAAATTAAATTAAATTAAATTAAATTAAATTAAATTAAATTAAATTAAACTTTGACTATTAAAGTGTGATATATATATCTAAATATAACATTAAATATTAATTAAATATTAAATATATCATTAAATATAAACACTAACATAAATTAATAATTCAATTTGAACCACTGTATTCTGTATAAATAAAAAAGCTATTATTATTTTTTACCACAGAATACTTGTTTCTTTTCCAAGTTCACCTTTGGAGTTATAAAGAAATTTACTCTCCATTTGTAGTTTGGTCTTTCAGTTCTATTATCTTCAATCAAAGAAAAGAATCCAATGTATTCACATCAATAAAAATAAATATTATTCTAAATACATAAATAGTGATTAATTCAAAATGTGTGAAGGAATACATATATTTACACACTGAGAAGTACATCACGATCATGCACACGAATAAACTCTCACACCAAAATGAGCAACAGGTATCTTTGCTGGTAGGACATCAGCCATTTTGAAGCTCAGCCTTGCCATCACATGACATGGCACACACACAAAAAATTGACCAAGCTATTCCAGGATGTGCCTTGATTTTTGGCCACACAAGAAGGGCTTATTCAAGACCTTCTCCAGCATTCAATGCCCTTTGACACGTCATCGGCATACTAAAATCTGATATCCCTGCTGACCCAACTTTGTGTAAACTTGTGACACAAGTTGGTCACAATTAAAGAGATAGTTCACCCTAAAATTGAATGTAGTCATCACTTACACACCCAAAGTGGTTCCAAACTGTTTTGTGTTTCTGTTGAATGCAAAAGAAGATATTTAGAAGAATGTTGGAAACTGGTAGACACTGACATCCACAGTAGAGGAAATAACTGGCTCCCAGTTTCCATCATTCTTCAAACAACACTCAAAAAATGAATTTTGCTGCTTGTTCAAACTACTTAATTAAAATGACTTGACTTTTTTTATTTGGGGGAGGGGGGGAGGGCAATGTTCAATCCACTTAAATTTGTAAAAACCATTAAGTTAACTTGATCAGTTTGTGTTGGGACTACATGAAAGAATTGTGTGTAACCCAGCAATTTTTTACAGCGTATCTTCTGTTCAGTTCAACAGAATTCAAATCAGTTTGGAACGACTTGAGGGTGAGTTAATAACGACCGAATGCTCGTGTTAAGGTGAACTACCCCTTTAAGCATACCAAAGATGAAAAAGCGAGGGAAGTTATTAAAAAATGAGATGCGGAGAGGACACATGGGTGGGATGAGATCTATTTAAAGCCTGCTTGGCGGGGTCTTACCTCTTTGAAGTTAACCTTGGGCCCTGCTCTTTTCCGCTTGCTGCCCTTTCCACCAGAGCCACTGAAGTGAATCCATTTTGCAACCTGCGGAAGAGGCAGAGGAGGGCGAGAGAGAGAGAGAGAGAGGGAGAAGGTGAGAGAGACAAAGACCTCATAAAATACCTGCCGCACCACATTTTCACCTCCTCCGCAGCAACCAACCAACCCAAAGCGCTCAGCAGCACATTCAACAGTTTCCACACTGAAGGATGTCATTCAAAACTGAAAGACTCATAAAATCCTTCACTTTTCACCACGACTTCCTTTCTCAGCCACTAAGTGATGCTCCAAACACATAAGCAACAGCAAACACACACAAAATCCACAAACACACACCAAAAACACATCCTCAAAACTAAACTTTCATCTCCGCCTCTTGAATGAACTCCACAAAGTCCTCATATGCGCTCGGCGACTATGAGGGAAACAGGTGTTGTGAAAAAGTCAAACAATCCAAAAGTGCTTTACCTCTCCTTTGACTTCTTGCACCGCTGGAGTCCGCAACCATTCTGAGCGTTCGTCTCTCAGCCACTGAACAAGAGGAAGAGAGCAGTAGAATGTTGAGTGGAAAGACAGAGAGAGACAGAGAGAATCACTTGTTCCTTGATGGCAACTGACCGCTCGACACGGCACCAGGACAAAAATCCCCTCGTTAAGTTGAAACAGAGGAGTTTCTCCTGTAAAGATCTTCACATGCACGCTCGCTCAGCACTTAACCTTATTAAAGCTTGCACCGCCGGCACACTGAATACCTTCCCTCGCAGAGAGAGAGAGAGAGAAGGAGGAGGAGGAATAAAGAGAGAGAGAGAGAGAGAGAGAGAGAGAGAGAGAGAGAGAGAGATGAGGTGTGTGTGTGTGTGTGTGTGGAGGAGCAGACGGCAGTAGCGGCAGTAAAAGGTCTGGGAGCGAAGCTTCATTGTAATCAACAGCATTCACTCCCTGTGCAGCCAGAGGAGGGGCCATTTTTCGTCACACACACACATACACATGCATACGCACACACACTTCTGGCTCTCAGGAGGACTGTCTCTTTAAAAGCCGCTGAAGCTGTGTGTGCGTAGAGGTGTGTAAACACAAAAGCAGGTATGGAGGGATCGCACAGGCAGGCTGACAGGGACTCTCACAGGTAATAAGAAACATGTGGGAGTGATAAGAGAAGAGAAAACAGATCCAGAGATGTCCCCTATCCATTACACAAAGTCAAGCGATGGTATCAGGTGTTGCTGTTTTCATACAGCATGGCGCATCAGAGAGTTTGAATATTATCACGGTTTTGTTGCTTTGTTTTGTTTTGTTCTGCTACTTGAGTGTATTTTATGAAGGAAAAAGAGCACTATGGTGTTGCTATGTGATTGAGCGGTTGCTAGGTGGTAAAAAGAGCTCATGAGGATATAAAGGTGCTCTGTTTATCAGACGCAAGGTCAGTTCACACCAAGAACAATCACTGTGAATGATAAGACTTCTTCTCAATCTAAAAGTAAAATGTTGTCACGATTTCCATTTTTGATCCCAGCAGGTGAACAGATTTGGTATTCTGAATAATTTACATTTTCTTTGTTTTTATTACTTTACTGGTCAAAAGTTCGGGCTTAGTTTTTTCATGTTTTTTTAATAAAATTATTCTGTTCATCAAGGCAGCATTTATTTAATGTAAAAAAATTATAAGTGGGCATAGATGATTTTTTAAATCTAGATTAATCTCACCGTAATCTTGGAATTCATCTAGATTAAAATGGCTCATTTGAATTCTGCCGAAGTGCTAAAGTTACGTAAATAATGACTAAAAGTACGTTTTTGAGAACGAGTTTCTCAAGCCAGGTGGCGCATTAGACCAGGGGCTCATCTCTGGTTTCCAAAATGCATCACAAACTGCTTGACAAACTGTTCTATTATGATAATTGGGGATGAAAATAAATTATGTTCAATAAGATGTGCTTGTGTTTACTAAATGTTTATTCAGTTAAACATGAATTTTGAACTGTAGGCCTACATAAGCTCAAAACAGCGATTTTTGATGACCTTAATCCGACTTAAGTCGTAACTGAACTAACCAGAAATAGAATTAAGATGTGGGGTATGCATATATTAGTGACATTACTGAAGTAAACACTGCAATCAAACTATTCCCGTCATGTAGGATTTTTCGCCATATTTTCCAAAAAGATCCACACGCGGCTGTCAGTAAAGGACTGCGCACACGCACGCGCACACACACACACACACACACACACACACACACACACGTCGCGAAATGCAGAAGTTTTTTTCTTTCCATTTGGCGTGCATTATTAAATTCTATAACACTCTCACTAGTCTTTACTCCTTATTGGCGTCTAAAGGGTGTCACACACCAGAAGCGCAGCACAGTGGTGTGCCGCATAGCGCCACGCAGCACCATACATTTTAGAATTCTAAACATAGGTTTCTATCAGGGTACACATCGGCACCGCAAGTCGGCGGCGCCCAGCCACGGCTCAGGACACTGCTCATATTTCTGAGCGCCATCTGATTAGCTTCATTTTAAACACCATGTGAATGTGCATGTCTGGTGTGCAATACTTTTAATACCCCAGTTTGTCACAGGGGCATGAATGAAATGTTCATGAGTTAATGTGAAACTGCCGAACTGCAGTTAAAGTCACCCAAAATGACAGAAAACTCTTACATGAAAGCACTTCATGTAAACACCTTAATCATATTGTCTATTAAGGAAAATAACTAGAATACAGATGTCCATGTAAGCGTAGTCAGCAGTGTCTTCGAAGTAAGTGAAAGATCCAGAAGGACATCCTGCTGATTTAATTCAGAAGGGCACTTTTTTGTCAGACGGCTCACCGGTCAGGTATACATCCGCGCTAAAATATCAAGGTGAAAGTCATCATAGCTTGCGTAGAATAGACCCAGCTCACAAACCAACTCTGAGAATAGATTAACGGTGATATTTTTTTATCGCGCAATAAGAGTCTCACAATCACGCAGCAAGTTAACGCTGATAATGACCCACCACTAAAAAAAAGTTAAATTGTTAAATGTTAGAAGAGCTTAGATGCAAAACCTCTAAATGCCGTCTGAAATTTTCCTCTACAATGAGCATTTTTATCAGGCTCCCGTGTGTATAATCAGTAATATTACTTTTATGGAAAAGAATACGTCCTTTTCCAGGTTTTTAAAGTAAAATATCTCAACATAAACAAAGGAGGCTGAGAAAAATGTTCATTTTGATGAAAATTTCAGACGACACTTTTTTTATTGTATGTAATTTCAAATGAAATTATTACTCCAGTCATTACTGCTTTTATTACTATTACATTAATAATAATAATATTAATATTAGTAATAATAATAATTAATATTAGAGCGATTTCTGAAGGATCATGTGACTCTGAAGGTTGAAGTAATGAAGCTGAAAACTCAATATTAAAATCACTGGAATAAATAAATAATTAAATTAAATTAAATAAAATTATAAACTACTTTTGAAGTTATAGTTAGAATAACAAATATCATGTCGGAAATCTAGTTCTGGAGCGAGGGGCGTATAGGTGATTTCCAATTGTTAAGCACTAATCTTTTAGCCATGACCATGGCTTGCATTAAAGACTCTTGCATTGTTTGATGGAGAGAAGATGTATTTTGTGAGAAGCCAAAGAAAATTAACATTTTCTAAACAAGCAAACAAAAAAGGCTTTAAATTACAATATTTTTTAATTTGAAAAATTAAAAAAAGAAAGAAAATAAAATCTGACTAATCTTTAACAACTCAAACTAAACAATTTGTTATTAAAAAAACAAAAAACAAAGAAAAAGATACACTCTAAAAAATGTTGGCCTGTTTTAACCCAACATTAGGTAAAAATATAGACAAACCCAATGTTGGGTTAAATTTTATAATTAAAATTAAATTGCAATTTTGAATCCAATGGCTTGGTCTGTCATATTTGACACAACACTGAGATACAAGAGACTAGCATTTCTTAAATAATTTTTAGCATGTTGGGTCTGGTTTCGTTACAATGCACTCAATAAATAAATAAATAAATAAAAATAAAAAGATATTGGCTGCTTGTTCAAACTACTTGTTTAAAATGAGCTGAAACAACTCAATTCTTGAGTTTTTTGGGGACAACTTAATAGTTGTATGGTCAATCCACTTAAATTTGTAAAAACAATTAAGTTCACTTAATACATTTTTGTTGGAACAACATGAAGGAATTATGTGGAACACCAGCATTTTTTGCAGTGTGTGACAATAGCTATGTTTCCATCCAAAGATGTGAATTGAATTTATGTGCAAAATTGGAATATCAAATAAACAACGTGCGAATAAAGCATCGCTTCCATCCAACATGTCAAAGAAAACAAAATCGTCACCTTCCTAATTAACTGGCACCATATATCTGTCACGGATTGGTCAGGCTCTCACGATCCCCACTCACGAAGATCACCATCACCTGACTTCTAATGAGCACACAGCTGCATCACATTCACGAGCACCAGATAAAAGCACAGCACTCCAGTCGCTCATTGTCCGGGCTCGTCTCGACGAAAGCGGACAACTGAGCGACCACTCAGCGTAGTCATCCTCAGCTAAAACAAACGATTTACTTACCTGTTCTCTTTGTATTCCTCCTAGTCTTCCTGGTCCTCCCGAATCGTCCTGTCTTCCAGTCCTTCCAAGTCTGTGTCATCCTCTGTCAGCTGTATCTGGTGTGTGCTGTCCATCCTCGTGTATTCCTGTTACCCAGCCACGGAGGAAAAGACCCCAACATCATTCCTGATCCTCCTGGCTATCCTTCATGTGCTCCTTGTTGTCATTTAATAAACACCCTAACGTTTCCTTACCTCTGTCTCCTGTCCGCTTCATAACAGAAGCCCGGACCAATAACGACGACAACATGAGCACCCCCGATCACCTTCAAGAGCTGGTGGACCAGTTGAAGCGGATTCTACAGCCACCAGCTCCACTTTCCAACGCACCACCAGCACCGAGCACTTCCGCCTCCACAGTTTCTTCTTCGGCCCTTCCTTCCAGTCCCATGGCCCGACCAGCGCCCTACTCAGGCGGAGCGGGGGAGTGCAATGGTTTTCTGTTACAATGTTCCCTCATATTCGAAATGCAACCTTCTCTATATCCCACAGATAAGTCGAAGATCGCCTACATCGTATCTCTACTCTCTGGACCTGCACTTAAATGGGCTGAGACGATCTGGAACCAAGCCGGGCCGGTCATGAATTCCATCACTACCTTCACGGAGTATTTCAAAGAGGTGTTTGGACGTTCTGATGGGGAAGTAGCCGCTGGAGAGCAGCTGTATCATCTAAAGCAAGGTACTCTATCTACACAGGAATATGCTCTCCGGTTTCGCACTCTAGCAGCTGCAAGTGGATGGAATGAGAGATCGTTGTTGACCACGTACCGGCTCGGCTTGGAACCCACTCTCCGAATCCAACTGGCCACATTAGATGATACAATGGGTCTGGAGAGATTCATCCAACATTCTCTCCGATGTTCCGATCGTCTCCGTTCCTATCAACAGGACACCATCACCCCCTCGTCTGCACTCCTCCAATCGCCTGAGTCAACAGCCTCTCCAGAACCAGAACCCATGATAATAGAGTCTGGAAGACTGACATCAGCGGAACGACAGAGGAGGCTGACCCGGGGTCTGTGTCTATACTGCGGTGTCAGTGGACACACCCGTATGGAGTGTCCCCTTCGTCCCATTCGGACTTCAGTGAGTGTATTCAGTACGAATATTGAACAATGTAAACCACTTACTACCACCGTACAAATAACTACTGCCTCTATTTCTCTCCTTGTCACAGCCCTCATCGACTCCGGGTCAGCAGGGAACTTCATCTCCCAATCCCTCTGTCGTCAACTCCACCTCCGTACTGAGGCGTCCTCGCATATATACCAGATACAACCGATAACCCAGTGCACTCGATCTTCGACCCGTATCCATCGACAATGCGAAGACATCCTTCTTCAAGTGGGGTTGTTACATCAAGAGAGGATTCAATTTCTGGTTCTGGAGGGTGCAAATATGGACATCATTCTAGGGCGCCCGTGGCTGGTGAAGCACGATCCCATCATCTCTTGGGGCACAGGAGAGATAAAGAAATGGGGATCTGGATGTACACCTGCCTGTTTTCCAAATCTCCCTCTTCAAGGTCGGAACCCCATTTCTTTGTTTGCAACATCGGTCGAGAGCCCTCCTGAGAAGCAGTCTATCCACATTCCTAAGGAGTACAGCTCCTTTCATGATGTCTTCTGCCCCAAGAGAGCTTCCCAGCTACCGCCGCATCGGCCATGGGACTGCGCGATCGACCTAGTTCCAGATGCCCAGTTGCCAAGAGGTAGGATCTACCCGCTCTCGCTTCCAGAGAATCAGGCAATGGAAGATTACATAAGGGAAGCTCTGAGTCAGGGGTACATACGTCACTCAAAATCACCAGCCGCCTCAAGCTTCTTCTTTGTGGCCAAGAAGGACGGAGGGCTGCGTCCATGCATCGACTACAGGGTCCTAAATAACGGTACAGTAAAATACCGATATCCCCTTCCTCTGGTACCAGCCGCTTTGGAACAGCTCCGAGAAGCTAAAGTCTTCACTAAATTGGACCTCCGCAGCGCGTATAATCTGATAAGAATACGTGAGGGGGACCAATGGAAGACAGCATTCGTGACCCCTACTGGCCACTATGAATATGAGGTCATGCCTTACGGTCTGGTCAACGCCCCCTCCGTATTCCAAAACTTCATTCATGAAGTCCTCCGGGAGTTTCTTCACCACTGTGTAATAGTGTACATAGATGACATCCTCATTTACTCCCGGAGTGAGGCCGAACATCGCCAACACGTTGCGGAGGTCCTACACACATTGAGAGAACATCACCTCTACCTCAAAGCGGAGAAATGCTCATTCCACCAGAAGTCGATTCATTTCTTGGGATACATCATTGACCAAACCGGTATACGTATGGATGGGAAGAAAATTGAGGCTGTTCTATCCTGGTCAGAACCCACTTCCATTAAGGAGCTCCAGAGGTTTCTTGGGTTTGCTAACTTTTATAGACGGTTTATCAAGGACTACAGCAGGATTACATCACCTCTCACTAATCTCCTCAAGGGTAAACCCAAAGGACTGGAGTGGACCAAAGAAGCAGCCGCAGCCTTCCGCCTTCTTAAGAAGGAGTTCACAAGGGCCCCACTCCTGACTCATCCTGACCCAAATCTTCCTTTCGTGGTGGAAGTGGACGCATCCACCACCGGCGTCGGGGCAGTATTATCTCAACATCATGATACACCGCCCCGACTGCATCCCTGTGCCTATTTCTCTCGGAAGTTGAGCCCGGCGGAGCAGAATTACAGCATAGGAGACAGGGAGCTTCTAGCAATCAAGCTAGCCTTGGAGGAGTGGCGTCACTGGTTGGAGGGAGCCAAACATCCGTTCCAGGTGATCACAGATCACAAAAACCTCCAATACATCAAAGAGGCCAAGAGACTATGTCCACGTCAAGCCAGATGGTCACTTTTCTTCTCACGTTTTGATTTCTCCATTTCCTATCGTCCAGGACCCAAGAATCTAAGAGCAGACGCTCTCTCTCGTTTACACGAGCATCACGATCATGAAGAACTCCCAACGAAGATTCTTCCCGAACACATCTCCATTTGTCCGATCACCTGGAACGCTCCTCCAGTCGTTGCCACTCCGGAAGCCCCTGCTCCGCCGGGATGCCCTCCTCATCGGCAGTTCATACCACCTGAACACCGGGTAGATCTGATCCACTCCTTACATACCTCGCTAGGCACTGGACATCCAGGGATCAACAATACTCTCTCGCTAGTATCCCAACGATTCTGGTGGCCAAACATGGCAAGGGATGTGAGGCAATATGTTCAGGGCTGTAAGGACTGTGCCCAATCCAAGAGCCCACGTCATCTACCCGCTGGAAAGCTCCATCCCTTGCCGATTCCGAACCGTCCCTGGTCACACCTAGGAGTGGACTTTATCACTGACCTCCCTTCGTCAGAAGGTAATACCTGTATTCTAGTCATAGTAGATAGATTCTCAAAGTTTGTCAAACTAATCCCTCTGAAAGGTCTTCCCACAGCCTTTGAAACTGCCGACAATATCTTTAATCAAGTCTTCAGGTCATTTGGTATTCCAGAAGATATTGTGTCGGACAGAGGTCCACAGTTCATCTCACGTCTATGGAAAGCCTTCTTCAAGCTCCTAGGTGTGGCCGTCAGCCTCTCTTCTGGATATCATCCCCAAACCAACGGGCAGACAGAGAGGAAGATTCAGGAGGTGGGACGGTTCCTGAGGACCTTCTGCAGTGGTCACCAGAACTCCTGGAGCCAGTATTTGGGCTGGGCAGAATATGCCCAAAATTCACTGCGGCAACCCTCCACCGGACTCACGCCATTCCAGTGCGTCCTGGGCTTCCAACCACCGCTCTTTCCCTGGGATGGCGAACCATCTGATGTCCCCGCAGTGGATCACTGGTTCCGGGAGAGCGAGAGAGTCTGGGACGAGGCTCATCAACATCTGCAGAGGGCAGTCCGTCGAAGCAAGGTAACCGCCGATAGGAGAAGGTCTGAAGAACCCAGATACACACCCGGACAAAAGGTGTGGCTATCCACCCGGGACATACGCATGCGACTGCCCTCTCGCAAGTTAAGTCCCCGATTTGTTGGTCCCTTCACCATCGTGGAACAGGTTAACCCCGTCACCTACAAACTACAATTACCCTCTCACTACCGTATTCACCCTACATTCCACGTATCACTCCTGAAACCCTATCACGATCCTGTTCTTCCCTCCACAGAGCCTGACCACGAAGAGGAACCCCCTCCTCCACTGCTCCTAGAAGAAGGAGCCGTCTACGCAGTGAAGGAGATCTTGCGTTCCCGACGTCGTGGTGGCCAGTTGGAGTACCTGGTGGACTGGGAAGGGTACGGCCCCGAAGAAAGGACATGGGTTCCCAGAGCTGATATTCTCGATCCTAGTCTCATGGTGGAGTTTCATGAGAGCCACCCTGAGTTCCCAGCGCCTAGAGGCAGAGGGAGACCACCACGGCGTCGGAGGTGTCGGCCCTCAGGAGCGGGCCCTGGGGAGGGGGGTACTGTCACGGATTGGTCAGGCTCTCACGATCCCCACTCACGAAGATCACCATCACCTGACTTCTAATGAGCACACAGCTGCATCACATTCACGAGCACCAGATAAAAGCACAGCACTCCAGTCGCTCATTGTCCGGGCTCGTCTCGACGAAAGCGGACAACTGAGCGACCACTCAGCGTAGTCATCCTCAGCTAAAACAAACGATTTACTTACCTGTTCTCTTTGTATTCCTCCTAGTCTTCCTGGTCCTCCCGAATCGTCCTGTCTTCCAGTCCTTCCAAGTCTGTGTCATCCTCTGTCAGCTGTATCTGGTGTGTGCTGTCCATCCTCGTGTATTCCTGTTACCCAGCCACGGAGGAAAAGACCCCAACATCATTCCTGATCCTCCTGGCTATCCTTCATGTGCTCCTTGTTGTCATTTAATAAACACCCTAACGTTTCCTTACCTCTGTCTCCTGTCCGCTTCATAACAATATCAAAAGTAAAAATGGAATTTTCTGCGGTAGGAGAAGCTGCATCAATCTTTTCTTTATTTAATAAACTACTTGCACCTCAGAAGACACACGTCGACACGCAATGAACACGCGGTGGCATTTGAAGGCATCAGATGCAGAGCACAGACGCTCTTGACAGTTTTGGAGGTAATTAATAATACAATAACAATAATACTGAAATGGTTAAAGTGTTTTAGAATGACCAAAACAACATTTCATATGTTTTACAGTGTGCTCGGCCTGCTGGTTTGTCTAATCGCACACATTTTTATCATCACATCTTCTCTCATAATAAAATCATATGACCTTTTTTGTTGCGCATTCTGGAATTTGTTCAGTAAAAGTGCTTCCATCGCAGTTTATGCGCATCTTTTCTTATCAAATAAAAAGTTTATCCCACTCAGTTATGCGCATACATTTTTTATACACATTTTCAAAATTGATGCGCATCTTAGCATTTCCGTCAACCAATTTTTATGCACGTCTCCAAAATGCGCATGAAAATAGGTGCCTGGAAACATAGCTGATAAACAGTCAATCTATGAATAATTAAAATAAATAAACAAAACAATCAATGTCCAATTTCGGGCCCTAGCCAGATGAAAATTCCACTTTAAAACTGCTTGAAAAAAGTGGCACACCTCTCCCTTAACAAAGTGTGTCTTTCTGTGCATGCATGACTTCATAAACTGCTTTAAGAGTTAAAGAGATGTATTTTTGTTACCCCAGGGAAGAGAGAAAGAAAGTCTGAAATGTGAGCGCGCCTATGTATGTGTGTTTTCGTGACTCTTGTGAACTTTCGGGAAAGGAGAGTGGGCAGAGCAGAATTTGACTCTCGGGCTGCAAACTGCCATTGTTAACTTGGATACCACACATAGCAGTTTTACGGCCCAGATTGCCTGCTTCATTCCCGGCACAGCCAGGTCTTTGTGCGCCTGCAAGACACTGCAATCAGCCCCCTCTCTCAGCCAAACTCGTAAAGTACGCGCAAACACACACACTCGCAAACCCCCGTCTCGCACACGCTGATTGTGTATACGGTAAATGTAGTATTTCAGTATGTTCTCCTAAACATGGTGCGCTCAGAACTAAATTGGTGTCAAACAGTTAACAGTGGGATGTTGGCGACACAACAATGACAGCTGCTTTTACAATGACAGACATGCTAACTGCTCTCAAGCTCTCTGTCTGAACTTGAGAAGGTCTTATTATACTGTATTATCTGTCAACTGATCCTTTTCACTTTCTTAATACGCATTCCTGAAGTTCATGCGCAATAAAAATAAACGCTTGTCTTTGTAATCGCTCATCAAAAACTTTATTTCAGACTTGCCACATGCTATAAGGCAGAAAGCTGCTGCCATATGCACAATTTAAGAGCAGGTTTATTGTTTCTGATGTGTTCATGCACACTTTACACAACTAACAGGAGACTTTTCACGTCAATTAAAGGTCATTATCTTTACCAACTGTTATTACGATCTCTAAATTCCTCATTTTCAGTAACATTCGATAAACAAAGCAATTCAAGAGTTGGCTGTTGATAGAATGTCAACAAATAATGGTAAGAAATAGGGTGCAGTTCTTTTCACACTTAGATGAACAGTAGAAAAATCGGATGAGATGGTAGTTGGAGACTTGGGATTTCATTATCTGTTGATAACTGTAACTCTTTCCCTACTGAGTTTGTCACATCGACAAAAAAAAATAATAATAATTACTTGAAAGAGTGGGGAAAAAAAGGGGGACCAGCATAACACTACCTGGCAAAAGTCTTGCAGTCAGTGCCAGTTGTAAGAGCAACAAATAATAACTTGACTTCTAGTTGATCATTTGGAAAAGTGGCAGAAGGTAGATTTTTCTGATGAATTATCTGTTGAACTGCATCTCAATCATCACAAATACTGCAGAAGACCTATCAGAACCCGCGTGGACCCAAGATTCTCACAGAAATCAATTTTGGTAAAGGAAAAATCATGGTTTGGGGTTACATTCAGTATGGGGTGTGCAAGACATCTTAAGAGTGGAAACATCAACAGCTTGAGGTGTCATTTGTGCTGTTCGTTACATTACAAACCACAGGACAGGGTAAATTCTTCAGCAGGATAGCGCTCCTTCTCATACTTCAGTCTCCACATCAAAGTTCCTGAAAGCAAAGAAGGTAAAGGTGCTCCAGGATTGGCCCGCCCAGTCACCAGACATGAACATTATTGAGCATGTCTGGGGTAAGATGAAGAAGGAGGCATTGAAGATGAATCTAAAGAATCTTGATGAACTCTGGGAGTCCTGCAAGAAGGCTTTCTTTGCCATTCCAGATGACTTTATTAATAAGTTATGTAAGTCATTGCTGAGATGTATGGATGCAGTCATCCAAGCTCATGGGAGTCATACACAATGTTAATTCTTTTTTCTTTTAAAATTATTTCTGTTAAGTGGCAAGACAAAAGTTACAAGCAAAGTCAGACCTCACTGTCCTAATTAAATAGTTAAAAATCAAGGTATGGTCATATTTTATTTCGCTAAAATAAGTGTAATCCAGAAGCCTTTGTCTTTCATTTAAGCCACTTCTGATGCCAAATGATCAACTAGAAGTCAAGTTATTATTTCTTGTTCCTAAAACTTGGATAGGCGACAAGACTTTTGTCAGGTGGTGTAGAACTTGTGCTTTAGTTATATTCATTACACACACATTACAAACAGTAAGAAATGATGGACTAAAACACTCACAACCCCACTCTTTAAACATGCATACTCAACTCCTCTGAGTGGTAAAATAACTAGACAAAAAGTATAGTGGGCAACTTGTAGAGTCTATTAAAGTTATCTATTATAATTGTGCCAACAGCATTTCGTCATCCATATTATTCCATCATCTACCCAAACCTTTCAATTCCTAAATACTTCTGTCTAGTATTAAAGATGATATTTATTGGTTCCAACAATGTTTTGGAAGAAAGTCGTACAGGTTTAGAACAACATAAGTGTGCTAGCTATCTTGTTTCTACAAAATGTTTAAAATATTGCAAGTATCCTTTGAAATAATAATATCAAAATATAATAAATTTAGCTCACAAAAACTAAAATACAGTAAATAAAGCAAGCAATTTATAAATTCTTAAATATTAACAAACATGGGAGATGCAGTGGCGCAGTAGATAGTGCTGTCGCCTTACAGCAAGAAGGTCGCTGGTTCGAGCCTCGGCTGGGTCAGTTGGCATTTCTGTGTGAAGTTTGCATGTTCTCCCTGCGTTCACGTGGGTTTCCTCCGGGTGCTCCGGTTTCCTCCACACTCCAAACACATGCGCAATAGGTAAATTGGGTAGGCTAAATTGACCGTAGTGTATGTGTGTGAATGAGTCTGTATGGGTGTTTCCCAGAGATGGGTTGCGGCTGGAAGGGCATCTGCTGCGTAAAACATGTGCTGGATAAGTTGGCATTTTTATTGAGAAGTTAGAATTGTAGTAAGCAAATGTGCCTTTAGTTATCACCAAAGCATTCCAAAAATTCTTGCTGCTTTAATTTTTGGTAAGACTTTATTTTGATGGCCCTATTGCACATTTTGTTGACTAAAAGTTGCATTGCAACTACATGCCAATTAATTCTTATTTGAGTATTAGTAGACTATCTGCTTATTATCTGTTGATTCAGCTCCTTCAACAGACGTTTAACTGACTATAAGAAACTTTGGAAGTACATGTCAACTTACACTCACCCTAACCCCAACCTAGTCTACTTATATTCTAATGAGAATTTGTTGGCATGTAGATAAAATGTAACTTAAATTCAACAAAATGTGTTAAAAGGAACATCAAAATAAAGTGATACCCAATTTTTTTAGTTGAATCAAATGACCTTTTCTAATTATCACAACTTACATCAATCAAACTGACTAAAAATATTAAGTTACAATTTGTAAAACTTTAAAGAATAGCTGAAACACGATTAACATATTAAAATAAGTTAAAGCCACACAAAAATATTTGTTGTCTTGACGTTTTGTCATTTAATTTTTTACAGTGTGGACCACTTGTTAGACCAATTGCAAATGTGCATACTTTACACAAGTGGGACAAGTTGCTTCATCTAAATGAAAACTTTGTTTTTGACAGTTTAAAAGACATACTGAAGTAAAATTCTGATTTTTCTAAAGTTATGTTTTGCTGTAAGAAAGTTTTGGTTTGGTACGAGAATTTATGTCTTTGTTAGCAGAAACTAGCTAGTCAACAGAAACATGCATAATCAAACGCAAGAGAAAAAGGTGCCAGATGCTGAAATATTCAGAACTTTTGAATGTTTTGTAATTATAATAGATTAACAATGTTGCAAAAAACTACAAAACATTTAAGAAAAGTCAAGGTACTAGAGTTAATGTATATGGCTTTTATTTTAATAAAGTTATTCATTTACAAAATGTAAAAATGACTGCCTCTGTAGTTCTATAGTGTTAAACAAACTGGCCAGTAAGTCTTGATCAGCTGATTTACGAGTGCTATGTGGATTACTGTAATGGACTCCACACTGGCCTTCCTAAAAAGACAGTCAGACAGACCCAGAACGCTGCCGCCAGGATTTTGACCAGAACCAGAAAATCAGAGCACATCACACCTGTCTTCAGGTTTTTACACTGGCTCCCAGCTACATTCAGAATAGATTTTAAAGTATTATTACTTGTCTATAAATCACTAAATGGTCTAACAAATCCCTCAGATCATAAAGATCAAGTGCTCCCCCGCTGCTGAAATCAGCTTCCAGAAATGATCAGATGTGCTCCAACATTAGGCACATTCAAATCAAGACTGAAAACAAATCTGTTTAGCTGTGCCTTTACTGAATAAGCAATGTGCTACATCCTACAGATCGCACTTTTATGTCTTTCTTTTTTCTTTTTTTTAACACATTTAATCATTTTTTTATCATTTTTAATTCTTTCAATAATTTTTATTTTTTTGTTTTCTTTTATTCTTGTTTATGTAAAGCAATTTGAATTACCATTGTGTATGAAATGTGCTATATAAATAATCTTGCCTTGCCTATGTATTGCAAGAGATTTGTAGTGATCACACTGAACTGAGCTAAACTTAACTGAACTTAAACACTAAAAACTGAACTACACTGTTCCAATTTACTATGACCTTTTACGTGAAGCTGCTTTGACACAATCTACATTGTAAAAGCGCTATACAAATAAAGGTGAATTGAATTGAATTGAATTGATCGACTTGTGCGATGCTGCAGTACAGTATACAGCTCCATGGCATTTAGGATGTTGCCTTAGAAGCCACCATCCTTTGTAGGTAACAGTGTGCATGCTCTAGTTCTCTAAAACCAGCTTAAATCAGCCAATATGAATCCTGAAGTCTTGAACCACGGCTATTGTTACACAGTCTCACCCCAGTTAATGATCCAAAAGCTTCTTTGCTTTTCTCAACCAAAGGTAAAGTCAGGATTTGATCTGCCGAGCGCATCCGTTCAGCAACAACCCACAGCAAGCAGAGTCGCGGGAGGTCATGAGATTCCGATTCCCCCAGCCTTAAACCCACCTCAAAATGCAGATATAGCGACTTATTATGCTCACCCAAATGCTTGCAGTCTTAAAAATAGCACAATGAAAAAGAGAGCTCCGTTCCCATCTCATCCCTCCCTTTTTATATGCGTATGTGGCTGTGATTGTTTATTGTGGGATTCGACTATTTCCTGCCATTATTTATTTAGAGGAACGCTCAAGAAGAACATGTTTTTAAAGTCAAAGCAACGGCTTCAAACGGGGAGAAATAACTCAAGGACTATATCCAAGAGTAAAACCGTTCCAGTGCTGATTTTGGCAGCCACGTGTCATTAGATCCAATGGCGGCGTCAATGAAAATGGAGTCGTATGTCAGTCTGCTTGGCGGATGAGGCTAAATCAAGCACAAAACTGAGACTAACTGCGCTGGAAAGGAAAGAAATGAACGTTTGAACGCATTTCTTAGAGGCGTAGACAAGATGGATGAACGGAAAGGCTTCTGTGGTCTTCGTCGGTTGTTATAAAACACAATTCTTAACATAAAGGAAGATCAGAAGAGCAGATTCCACACACACTAGCTAGAAACATGATATCTTCGCAAGTGAATCAGCTTTCAAATTCTACATTCTACAACTAACTGGCAGAAAAAGAAAGAAAAAAAAGACATTTATGGCTTCGTATTAGTCATCAGTGGTTTATTGCTTGTGGCAACCCAGTTTAGAAATGCTCGAGAGGTTAAATGGATCTTAAAGCAGGAGGGAAGCTGCTTCATTCACGCTATGTGTCAGTGCTAGAGAGATATATGCATGTGCTCTATGTTCTATTGCTCAAGAGGAAACGGATTAAAAAACGGTTGGTTCTGGTTGACAGGCATGAGTGGTAGCACCAATACGTCTTTTGCGTGTTGTGTAACAAGCCTGCTTTTATTCCTTTTGCATAATCATAGAGTATTTAATCTGGCTTGAATAAGCAAACGTCTGAAAATAGATCTCGTCGTCTTCTTACCTCTGGCATTTCAGGTGTATCTAACCAGTCTGAAAAGATGGTTTCAAGTGTGATGCCCCGGCTGAAAGAGAAAAATGATACGTTCGGTAATTATTGAAGTAGATCAAGGACTTTGGCTTTCCTTTCATGTGCTTTAAAATCAAGAAAATCCTTCAAATTATAAGCAACCTTAACAAGACGTCTACATGAAATGTGCATAACTATCTGGGTTGGGCAAAGTTCAGAAATTAGGTTTTGGATCGCTTTCAATTTATGAGCTGGCAGATGAATCGGATTGGTCTCAGGATGATGAATTGGAATGGCAGAAAGAGGAATTATTGAGATGCACGGTAGCTCAGTGGTTAGCACTGTCACATCACAGAAAGAAGGTCTCTGGTTCGAGTGCTGGCTGCACCAGTTGGCATTTCTGTGTGGTGTTTGCATGTTCTCTCTGTGTTGGTGTGGGTTTCCTCTGGGTGCTCTGGTTTCCCCCACAGTCCAAAGACATGCTTTAAAGGTGAATTTCGTAAACAAAATTGGACTTAGTGCATTAATGCGAGAGTGTATGGGTGTTTCCCAGTACTGGGCTGATAGGCCGGAATAGTTAACATTCATTCCACTGTGGCAACCCCTGAAAAATAAGGGAATATAAGCCGAATATAATTTGCTTTCAATTTACCCACCCTCAAGCCTTTAATTGTGTCTTTTTTCGAGCATTAAAGAAGATTTTAGCTAAAACCATTATTAGATTTTGGTTAAAACCAACGTATTTGATGATACATAAAATGCTAGTTAAAGGCAACTGGCACATTGAGAGTCAAAAACACGTGGTTGGTCTTTGCAAGAAACTGAAAATTATTCCCAAGTTTTGGATCCCAAACATCTCTAGGGGTTCCTTTTTGTTTTTTGTTTTTGTTTTTGTTTTTTGTGTTTTGTGTTTTGTGTTTTGTGTTTGGTTTGGTTTGGTTTGGTTTGGTTAGGTTAGGTTTGGTTACTTTTGGTTTGGTTGCTGGTTGCCAGTAGGCATTTCTCCCTGTGTTCGCCTGGAAGGGCATCCACCGCATTAAAACATTTGCCGGAATAGTTAATGCTTCATTCCGCTGTGGCGACCGCTAATAAATAAGGGACTAAGCCAAAGGAAAATTAATGAATGAATTTTTGTTTTGTTTTATTTTTTGGGTGCTGGTTTGAGTCTCGGGTGTGCCAGCAGGCATTTCTCACCGTGTTCGTGTGGGTTTCCTCTGGGTGCTTTGGTTTCCCCCACAGTCCAAAGATATGCTCTATTCACCTTATTCTTGACATACGACCGGGTGCAGCCAGTGGAATCTTTTTGTCTTGAGACTTCCGGGTCTGATTAACTTCCATTCATTTTTAGACGTTAAAAACAGCTCGTTCTGCTGCTTGATGTTGCAAACTGATATTTTCTTATTATATAATTCTATTTTTTATGTATAGTCATGAACACACTTGTTTGTAGAGCAAGTAGTTTGACCATTTTCTTCCGTTTATTATTCCTAGTCATTTCTACCATAGGTGACTGAATCGCTAGTTCTAAAACAAATCGCAAAAAATGAGCACACTTCCGCATTAAAGAATAAGGTCAACACGTGAATTGGATTAACTAAATTGGCAGTAGTGTCTGTCCGTGTGTGTGAATGCGAGATAGTATAGGTGTTTCCCAGTACTGGGTTGCGGTTGGAAAGGCAGTCGCTGCTTAAAACATATGGTGGAATAGTTAGCGGTTCATTCCGCTGTGGCGACCCTTGATAAATAAGTCACTAAGCTAAAGTAAAATGAATGCATGTTTTGTTTTGTTTTGTGGAAATATAACATTAGTTTTTGGCTTGTAGAATGTATTAATAACATCATTTTAACATCTTTAAGCTAAATTATGGTACATTTATTTGATAATACATATTACTTTCAACTTAATATTTATATTAATTTTTAACTTTTTAAATAAAGACTGTGTGATATTTTTCTATTGTGGAAATTCCTTAATATTACTTCTGACTTTAGAAATCTTCCTGCTGTAGCAGTCTTTAAAACTCAGTTTAATCTGTATCTGTCCATTCTCCCTGCTACGACTGTATGATCTTCATTTCCTCTTTCCTCTCCTGTTTCGTCCTGTTGCTCTTTTGGTTTCTTGTAGTCTCCATTTTCTCATTAAGGCCTACCCACTGGCTGATGATTGATTGAATTACATTAAACTGAAAGGTAAGGGCGTTCAATATTTGTGTCTGCTGCTCAGAAGTGTAAACATTGATGGCGGCACAACTCTGGAACGGCAGATTGATGTGGTGAAACAATCACAGATGGGCCTCCTCATGTCAGATCAAAGACAAATCAATGCCTCCTACACCACCTCTCAGTTGAGGAAGTCCACGGCAGATCCTGTTAATGTGTGTCTGACTCCAATATCTGTGTTTCTCCTTTTTAACTTTACATTCAATTTCGCTATTGAAGATTAACTTGCATTTTTGCCTTTGTCGGGCTAAAAAGTGGACAGCGAAATCCCATAGGGTTGAAAAACTGAGCCATATATATGGTATAGGATTAGTTCGGGGCTAATTTGACTTAGGATAGTAAATTACTTCATAGCAACCACCCCAGACACTCTAGCAACCAAACACAAACATGGCAGCAACCAACCACAACACCTTCATCAAGGGGACTGCAGTGTGGGTGGTGGATTCATGCAGGCATATTATAGTTAGTAAAAGTTCAACTGAAACCATCCAACTAAAATCTGTTTTGTTACTTAAAAATGAACAAAAACTGTAATATGTAAAAAAAAATTCCAGCTAGTTACCAAAATTTGTTTTATTATAATTTAATTTAAATTAAAAGTCCAATAAAAAGTCATAAATCTATATCATAAAATCCATATTACAAACCCTAATAACACACCTTAGTTACTAAACCTGGAAATTTAGAATCAAAACATTCATTCATTCATTCATTTTCTTTTCAGCTTAGTGCCTTATTCATCAGGGGTTGCTACAGTGGAATGAACTGCCAACTTATCCAGCACATGTTTTATGCAGCGAATGCCCTTCCAGCTGCAACCCAGTACTGGGAAACACCCATACACACTCAAGCAGAGACATACACCATGGGCAATTTAGTTTATTCAATTCACCTATACCACATGTCTTTGGACTGTGGGGAAACCAGAGCATCCGGATGAAACCCACACGAGCACGGGGAGAACATGCAACCTCCACACAGAAATGCCAACTGGCCCAGTCGGGACTCAAACCAGCGAGCCTCTTGTTGTGAGGCAACAATGCTAACCACTAAGCCTCCATGTCGCCCAGAATTAAAACAGATGATTGAATAATAAACAAAGTATTTAAAAGTGATTAAATACTATAAAATTTTAAAGATAATAAAAAAAGAAAATAATTAAAAACTAGTTTCATTTATACTAAAATATCACTGATTTATAGTGAATGTGCTTTCCATTTTCTCCAATTACCAAATTCAGTTTACTATAAACCATTTTGAGGGATGTAAACAATAACAATGGTTCCAACATATTTCCTGTTTTACATTTTGAATTTCCATAGCTCCGGGAATTTAAAATGCTTGAGATATTGATCAATAATGTTATGATAGCTTTTTTAATGTGAAAATATGATTGGATTGCCTTTTCTACAGTTATGAAATAGTTTGACAATAAACAAAATGTTCATGGGCCAATAACATCATCACAGTGAAATGGTCTATAGTTAAATGAATTAAAGTACAATATAATAATACAACTAGGGCTGGACAATATTGCAAAGAAAAATGATATCACGTTATCATGATTTATATCATTCGATATCAATAATTATTGAATACTGTTAACAATCCATTTAGGAATATTAGGATTTTTTTTATTTAACCACTTTATTTTAATTGACCAACATTACTAATGCAAATAGTTAAATAGTCAAAAACAAAAATATTTAAACAAAATATCTTATCTCTTTATAAAAAATAAACATTTTATAAGTGTTAAAGAGACTTTTAAACTTGATAAATAAAA
Organism: Danio aesculapii; assembly: GCF_903798145.1. Taxonomy (NCBI): domain Eukaryota; kingdom Metazoa; phylum Chordata; class Actinopteri; order Cypriniformes; family Danionidae; genus Danio; species Danio aesculapii. Next base: position 23,621,323 of record NC_079442.1, on the reverse strand, counting down.
TGTTACGAAGTTTGTGCAATGATAAAGTGTGAACGCTGAACAACGAAAGCAAACTTTAAGGTAGATCAACATCTGTAAGGTGTGAATAATAATAATAATAAAGTAAACCTCAAACTCTGTAAACACAAATTATGATAATCAATCCTGAGCTTTTAGGTAAAGGAACCAACCATCATTATTCAAATATACATACTGCAACATTACAAACTCTGTAAAAAAGTTGAATGACTATATTACCCCTATGCTAAAAAATCTTTCAGATGGGGAGCTAGTGGCTGGGATGCACAAGAAAAGAAACCAAAAAGCCACTCTGACGACATCCTTTTAACTGAAAATGCTTCATTCTATTTCAACTATGGAAGTTAGCAAACAGGATATTGAAATGACCATAATGAGGAAATTATCCAATTATCAGTGCTTACTAACTTTTTTCCTATGCCGTTAATATGACAGGTCTCTTACAAAAATCACCAAGGTAACCACCATTTCCTCTAAAATACCAGCTGTTACTACAGTTTTTACCCTGTTATTGTGTTAGCAACTATACTGTCATCACGACAACACATGAAACAAGAAGTCATTATGAAAGTTCTATGAACATATTCACAGTATTGAAACATATTTATATTTTATCATTAATTTGCATTTATGGTATTATGCCAGTACTATGCTGTGAATGTTAAAAGAATACTAAGTGATAGATGGAGCATTAATGCATCATGCTTTCAGAAGTGAAGTTATTAATTGAACTAATCATGACCAGAACTGTTCTTACATGCACTATTAAGTGTACTTCACAGGTTCTTTTGATTAGCATTCATGCTTCATTAAATCAGTCGCAGCATGCATTTGAGTGTTTTCTTGTCGAATGAAAAGTGTTGCTTTTATTCTGCAACAACATGCCGAAGCACGACAGCCCTTTTATTTAGTAATCACAGTCCGGTGAGCTTAGTGATTTGCTCTGACACCGAGGGCTTTTCCGCCTCTGATGCTGAGATGGAAATTTCCATTCTTTTCCTTTGTCATCGCCTAAATGTGCTCAACTGCTGTGTCGAAAGGCCACAAGTGTTGGAGATGCACCGTTCCTGTCTGAGACAGTCCATTAGTTGATTATATGTGCTTTGGATTTGTGTGTGTGTGTCTGTGTTTGTGTGTGTGTGTCTGGACGTTAACAAGATTGATTTGGAGTGAGTACTGAATAACTTCAGTCACAGCCAGAGGTAAAAAAAATACTTTGAGGGAATAGAAGAAAAGCAAATGTGTGCCTTATTGTGATCATGCTGTGCACCAATCAGAGCTGAATAAAAAAAAATTAATTCAATTTCAGTTGATTATCAGTTTTAACTAAGTTTAAAATAAGAAAAATGTAAATAAATATGCCAAAAAAACAACAACAAAAAAAAAAACAATAGCACAGGCTCATTGTGAATACGTACCCCCGTATATACATTTCTGGAGAGCACAAATTATGTAACCATAGGTACGTATGGCTGCATTTTGTCTTTCAAACGAACACTAGAGGCTCAACGCATACGTCTGTAGACTTAAGACGCAGAGAGGAGTTGACCTCGCGGTCAACAGGGTTTGAGTCTGGCGAAGAACGGTTCAAGAAAGCAGATAAAACAAGAACAAAAAATAAATAAATAAAATAAAGAATTATATTATTAATTATTAAAGATATTATTAATATCTGAAAACGTGGTAAAAATCAGGCGGCTTTTCTTTTTTTTTTGGATTGTTTTGAAAACACTGTTGGTTGGGTTTAGGGAAGGAGAAGGAAGGGGGATCGGTCAGTCGCTTAATCCATCAGTCAGTCAGTCATTCGGTCAGTTGATAGCAGTCTCTGGTGGATTTACGTGAGAACAGCAGACACGAATGGTACTCGCGAGAGAAATTTAAGATCTGAAAAAGTGTACACAGCGGCCTCTGGTGGATTTGCAAGAACAAAAACTGCAAAAAAACGTACCTCCTAGGAAATATTTTGCGCTCTCCAGAAATGTATAGAGGGGTATGTATCCATACTGTGCCTAAGTTGAAAAAAAAATCATTCAAAAGGCATAGTTAGTTCTGCAAATATACATTTAATGATAACAAAGATTATAGAATACAGAAGACATGTCACTCGTATAGTTTTGAATGGGGAAAAGTGTCACGGTCATTATATAGCAAATGAAGCCCCGCCTACTAGTACAGGAGCCAATCAGCGATCGCTATAGACTGACATTTCTCTGTTGGAAAAGCTGGGACCAGACGTGTGTTTTTACGTGTGTTTTTAGTTTGGTGGTCAGCAAACACACTTGAATCTCAGCAAATACTTGCTTTACAGACATAAGGAATATATCCAAATAAACCTTGAAATATGTTCTTTTAAATAAACCAAGTGCACTTGAAAACAAAGATTCTTTGTAATCTGTATGAAACGAATGCGAGGTACAGTCCTGTCAAACGCACATCACATGACAGCAACTACTCAAATGCCCACAAACTTGTAAACAAAGAGTCGCTGTCATTTCTGGAAGAGATTCACTATCAAGACCAAGTTGTGAATTACTTCAGAAAAGCAGCTCGATCTGACGAATCATTATTCAGAGGATGACAAAGTGTAGAAATGCATAAATAAGGTTGGTGTCGTGATTTGCTTTCTTTTGAGCGCGCATGCGCATTAGCAACCTGAAAATATGCAGATTTTGTTTGATTCAGACGTTTAGAAACAAAACTTATGAGATATGTTGTTTAATTTTATTGGTGATTGCAAATATGTAATGTAATCATAAGCTTGGCAAACAGTTTTGGAGAATTTGATGTTTCCCCATTCAGATATAATGCCCGAGCATACTGCCCAAGAGGCGTTTCAAAGATGGCCGCCAAGTGAATTGACTTGCCTTAAAGGAACTTTCATAATAATTAAATTCTAAATAACAATTATGAATGTATTTTCATTAATATCGTATTAATAGCTAATTATTGCAGACACAGCATATTACTTTTAATACAATCTTTGTTCTCATTATGCTATATGATTGATGATGTTTTACAGCATCAAACAATAAAAGTATAATAAAGCTGTTTTTTTCTCTTTCCCATACATTATGTTTATGTGTACCGTTTACTTTTTTGTTCTGATTAAAAACTAAATGCTGTTTCTAGCCAACAATCATTAATACAGATTTGTTTTATTACTAATTTACTATTATTAACATTAATAAAACTCAGTTTGTCAATATCCAAATCAAGGTGTGACACACAGATCTAGTATTCTGACAAATATCTAATTCTATATCTAAATTCAAGATGTACATAACTATATCAATAATAACTCAGCAAGCTAGCATAAGACCTGACATTCATTTGGACCCTGCACTTCTATCATTCACTGGCACATCAGAGCTACGCTAGACTTCTAACCGACCACAAAGCACAAAAATATTATGGAGGGTAAAGAAGACTCTTCATATTTCATTTATATTATGCATCCTTGGGCAGTTTTAATGACAACATTGTGTCAACACTTAAATCGTGAGACTAGAAGGAAATTAAATATTTGATAAAACGATGGGTAAGAAATGCAGTGGAAAACCTATTTGAGGAAGATCTGGAGATGAAAGATCTCTGCAGGGTCTGGTTTAGCTAAATACTTCAGAATCTACAGGCAAATTCCCCAGTACTAATAAAGATAATGGTAGAGCTGCTGAATAGTTCAGCGAGCCATTAAATAGCTGGTGTTTTTCGACACTGTTCACTCATACCTGCTCATTGCTGGAAATGTGTCCAGAAGCATCTGCAGAAAATCCTACAGGAGACGGAATACAGTATGAATATGCATGAACATCAAAGCTGCAAACAGAGCATGCAATGCTTAAAAATACTGAAATATTAATATATTGCTTTATTTCTCCACTTGTATCTTACTAATAAAACACCTGCCAATAGAGAACAACAGTTCTTGAGTTCTGGAACTACTTTTTTTCATATGGAAACTGATTTTTATTTACTATTTATGCAGTGGTGCTGTAAAACAATGACATATGGCTTTGTTGTAATTTATTTAAGTTTGTCTTGTGTTTTAGTTGTGATAATACAAATTAATTAAAATTGTCAAGTTGAGCAACTGTATTCTCCATGCAGCACTAAAATGACATTATAAGGGCATTAATGGAAGCATTAAAAATGTTCTTTGGAATAGTAACTAAAATTTAACAAAATTACTTTTAACAGTAATGCATTACTTTTTGGTGTAAGTAATCGATAAAGTAATTAAGTTTTTGAATGAAGTACAGGTGAAGTCAGAATTATTAGCCCCCCTTTGATTTTTTTTTCTTTTTTAAATCTTTCCTAAATGATGTTTAACAGAGCAAGGAAATTTTCACAGTATGTCTGATAATATTTTTTCTTCTGGAGAAAGTCTTATTTGTTTTATTTTGGCTAGGATAAAAGCAGTTTTTAATTTTTTAAAACCCATTTTAGGGTCAAAATAATTAGCCCCTTTAAGCTATTTTTCCCCATAGTCTACAGAACAAACCATCGTTATACAATAACCTGCCTAATTACTCAAACCTGCCTAGTTAACCTAATTAACCTAGTTAATCCTTTAAATGTCGCTTTAAGCTGTATAGAAGTGTCTTGAAAAATATCTAGTCAAATATTATTTACTGTCATCATGGCAAAGATCAAATAAATCAGTTATTAGAGATGAGTTATTAAAACTATTATGTTTATCACTGTTAAACAGAAATTAGGGAAAAAAATAAACAGGGGGCTAATAATTCTGACTTCAACTGTAAGTAGTAACTGTAACTAGTTACTATTTTTCAGTAACTAGCACAACACTGATGGTGAATGTTAATTTTGGACCTTTCCAGCTGTAAATCTCAAATGAAGGCAAATTATTATCAAAAATATATCAACTTTAATTACTTCAACTCGTCACACCTAAATGAATTAAACTGTTTTAATTACTACAAACGAAGGAAAATGTTTAGGTATAACAATAAATTAAGCTTTTTCAACTACTAAAAACTCATAAAAAGTAAAAAAAAAAAAAAAAAAAAGGTTTAAACAAAGATCCTATAAGTAAGTTTTTGAAGCATAAAAATACCATAATATGTTTGCAGATATTTGAAAAAAAAACAAATGCTATGAAAACATACTTGTTGACAATCTGGCAACCTGAGTTTTTTATCGAATGAGGAGGGGCCGGAGAAAAAAAAACCCTCTCCATTGTTTTGAATTTGGAGTGCAATATGTCAATCCTGCTAATCTATAATCTAACGTTTTCACTTTTTACAGCCTACATTCTTAACAGGCTGAAAGAATGAAAATGAAACTGAAACAGTGTCCAAAACATGCACACTCCATCCAGCAGCAACATTTGCATTCAGATTAAATGAACAGATCCCTCCAATGCAGGGCATGTTCACCTGAGACAGAATGAGCTGCCCGTGAAATTTTCCAACAAACACTTTGAAGAAGTGCAGGAACTTCTCCTCGCCGACTTGATCAGCCAGAAACTTCAAGAGGAAATAGCCCTGGGAAAAAAGACAGAGAGCCAGATCTACACCAGCCAAATCTCCCAGATGCCCCAGAAGACGCTGCACTTTGAGCTTTCAAACGTACCTTCAGATAGTGCACCTGCATGAAGGGTTTTTCTGGGTTGAGGGCATGCTTCACAACTGACGCACCGGACTCGCTCACTTCCCCTGTGTTCTCTTTATTGGGCCTGTGTGCAAATATACAAACATATGCAAACACACACACAGCACATCAATCATACTGTGGTCTGATAAGGCAAAGTGCTGCATCTACAGGAATACACTTACATCAGCATACATTAGGAGCTGCTAACAGTTTGCTAAGTGTATAAACAATTGCATTCATGAAAGCATTAAGTCCTTGATTGCTTCTCTGTCTAGAGCACCATAGATTACAGTAATGCTGTGTTTTTATGGCTCTTTGTTACGTAAGTGCACATTTAGATCAGTGTATAATTCAAGTCACGAGACACAGGTCAGGGATTTTTTTTAAAGTAAAGACACATAAGCATGCTTTTACTTCTGTTATTATTGCTGTGTTATTAGCTTCTACATAACGGTTCAAAGAAGTCAATCCTGAGCATCTTTAGCCATAAAATTGCAGGTTACATTTTGCCTATTTGCTTTGTCAGTGAAAACAGTTTCATCACAAACCAACAAGAAATCAGTATTCCATTTATTCAATTTAAGTAGCTACTAACATACTATTAGAGTTTGGACAGTTGCACTGCAGAATGAATCAGAGTTTTTGAACAAATCGAGTGAATTTCATGACACACTGATTGTGACTACATCTGAATAAACATACTTTATACTGTAAGTTTGAAGGAAAGTATAGTAGATTTGAATTTACAGTATTCATAAAACATTAGATGCCTTGAAGAGTTGCCAGGTCCACATATTATAAGCAACATTCATTAAGCATTTTGGAGCTATCAAGATTATGGAGTTAATAATGTAGGCAAGTGCAGGTCAAAATATAAAGCATTTCGGTTTACGTTTAACATTGGCTTGTTCTAATATGTTGTCGTGTTTTCACGTCTGCATGGTTTCCGCTACATTCATTCTTCCATGGCGGGGCGCCAAACCAAAATTCATCCCGCCACGGCTACATTACAGCTTCTCATTCAAAACATTCAACCGTTTTTTTAAATAGCGGGTTATAATCGCACCAAAACATATTAAAAGGTAAGTGAATTATAACAGCGCAAACTTTTCTGTAATCGTAGTACTGCTGTGCGTTAATTGTTTAACCCTTAAAGGTGACACGACACTTTCAGTTAAGATGAACACAGTTTCCATAATTATATTTTATTTATAGATAAAGGTCTATGGCTCTGCATACAATGACTTTATCTTGCTGGAGTTCATAACCGTTTAATTTCAGGACGCATTAATGCTGCTCTGTAGGTCTATTAGAGACATTCACAAATATTGCTAGCAAATTTAATAAATGTTGGAGACATACTTGTTACATAACCGCACTAAATCGCACTTCAGCAGCGTTTATTTGAGAGCGCACAAGAAAATCTGCACGAAACAGGAAATTGGTCGAGCACAGAGATTTGCATGCTCGTATTACATGAATGCGATCTCGACTTGTAATACTGCGCTCATGACATCTGTCAATGAAATAATGCCACAGGTAGTTGGTAGATCTGTGTAAAAGACCCAGCAGAGAAAATCCTTGAGGAAACACTGCACCTGCCTTATTTAGTTGGGTTAAATTGCACTAGAGTTTGTTTTCCCTCTTGGAGCAATTAGTTTGGGCAGGTGTGAATTTAGCAATCGCACTCGAGTGCGCACCAAAAGTGGAGGTCTCGGTATGCTTTCAAACGAACCCTGGAGTGGTTCGTTTGTGGTCAGAACATAATCCAAACTAAAACAGACCCAACCGCAAAAAGTACTGGGCCTTTATGGACTAATCCAGCTGCCGTAGTCCGATGCACTGTGCATTATGGGGTTTGGAGGGAAAATACTTGTTGACAGCGCTTTATCAACAGTTTTAAACAGAGAGAGAGAGAGAGAGAAGAGAGAGAGAGAGAGAGAGAGAGAGAGAGCGAGAGAGAGAGAGAGAGAGAGCGAGAGAGAGAGAGAGAGAGCGAGAGAGAGAGAGAGAGAGAGAGAGAGAGAGAAACATTACCTGATGGATCGTTGGTAATATTTCCTGAAGTGACTTGCAATGCGCCTTCGCCATTTGCAATGCTTTAAAATGTTGCTTTCCAGACGCAGCCGCGCTTCATTCTCAAAATGTATAGATTGTCTAAAGTGATGTATACAAACTATATAGTATACTATGACCAGGGATACAATCAGCCAGCGCTCTCTATAGTAAAAAACAACATTTTGAGTCTGTCTGTGTGTTTAGTTGTAGGAGTTCCATTGTGATTTTCCCGCACATAGATTCTGACCAATCGAAAAAGCAGAAAATACGTTCAATAACATATGGCCAATGAGTGATGTGGATTTTGTCACATGACTGCATTTTGGTTTTTTTCACCTGGTTCTGACTAAAATGGCATAAAAATGCTACAATGTATCATTTATTGCCCTTGGTCCGGACCAAATGAACCGAACTACAGATGTGAAAGCACCCTGGCAGTACTAATGAGTCAAGACAATGTGCCTTAAAATTCTATATTCAGCATCATGCAAAAAAGCGATAGACACCTGTAATACACATTTAAATACACCATTAGCTTAATCCAGCTGGCAACTGCATTCAACAAGTGAAGTTCCCAAACAATTCTGTATAAACAAATCACAAAAGTCAGTTAAAGAAGTGTGAGGTTTGACTAATTTGTGTTGCCAGAACTAGCTAAAAAATAAGCTAATAAGAAACCAAAAACAAGAGCAAATACCACAACCTCTACTTTAATAAAATATTAATGTAATTGCATTATGAGAAAAGCACAGAAAATGCCACATAATAATGTGAACTTCAAGAGCACATGAAGCAGCTATTAAGCAGCTTTAAATATACAACGTACAATCTGACTCTGCAGATGACAGATGTAGCTAATACCACACAGACATGGACACCATAGTATCAAAAACACTGTAAACTGCACCTACTGTACCAACTAAATAAAGGGCATAACAAAATCTTAGATGAGTATTATAATAAGAGGACATGGCAAGAGAGTGTTTTGTGAAGCATATAAACATCAAACATGTCAACTCTGTCGAAGGTGGTTTATTAAAAATTGCATAATGACATGGCATAATGACGATTTGTTTGCCACACTAATATTGGTAGCAACCATGAGGTAACTTTAAAGGGTTTACAAGGTCAAAATAGTCCTAGAATGTGGTTCACATCTTTAAATTGCTGAAATGAATGAGTACTGAAGTGAACTGACTAACATATTCAGCTCCAGTGTATGCACACCCTTTGTACTATAACCTAAGTTGCTAAATCTCTACTATTGATGAACTGACAACCATTAATCTGAATGACAAATAGAGACTCTTCAGTCCATATGCACCAGACAGTTTTGTATAAACACTCCACGTTTCTGGAAAAATCATTTTGCAACACTTAGTGTGCTTTACGAAGGTGAGTGGGCTTGACAAACCACCTGTAGGCAACACTCTTTTCCTCTCCATGTTCACCAGACACCTTTTTATAAGCACCCTTTTCTCCTTTGAAAACATTGTGCAATTCGGAGTATGCTCCACACAGGTGAGTGGGCTTGACAAACCACCTGTAGGACCTTTCTTAGGGAAGAAAGGTGATTTATGTGACTTTAAGTGTGGCAAGGTTGTTGGTGCCAGAAGGGCTGGTATGAGTATTTCAAAAACTGCTGATCTACTGGGATTTTCATGCACAACCATCTCTAGGGTTTACAGAGAATGGTCCGAAAAAGAGAAAGAACTGAGCAGCAAATGCCTTGTTGATGCCAGAGAAGAATGGCCAGACTGGTTCCAGCTGATAGAAAGGCAACAGTAACTCAAATAACCAAATAAAGTATGCAGAAGAGCATCTCTGAACTCACAACATGCCCAACCTTGAGGCGAATGGGCTACAGCAGCAAAAGACCACACTAGGTGCCACTCCAGTCAGCTAAGAACAGTAAACTGAGGCTACAATTCGCACAGGCTTGGAAAGTGTTGCCTGGTCTGATGAGTCTCGATTTCTGCTGCAACATTCGTATGGTAGTGTCAGAAAGTATAGATCCATCCTGCCTTGTATCAACAGTTCAGGCTGGTGGTGGTGGTGTAATGGTGAGGGGGATTTTTTCTTGGCACACTTTGGGCCCATTAGTACCAATGGAGCATCGTGTCAACGCCACAGCCTGCCTGAGTATTGTTGCTGACCATCTCTATTCCTTTATGACCACAGTGCACCCATCCTCTGAAGGCTATTTCCAGCAGGATAATGCACCATATCATAAAGCATGAATCATCTCAGACTGGCTTCTTGAACATGACAATGAGTTCACTGTACTTAAATGGCCTCCACAGTCACCAGACCTCAGTCCAATAGAGTACCTTTGGGATGTGGTGGATCGGGAGATTCACATCATGGATGTGCCGCCGAAAAATCTGCAGCAATTGCGTGATGCTATCATGTCAATATGGGCCATAATCTCTGAGGAATATTTCCAGTACCTTGTTGAATCTAGGCCATGAAATTTAAGGCAGTCAATCCTAAAGGCAAAAGCGGGTCCAACCCAGTACTAGTAAGGTGTACTTAATAAAGTAGCCGGTGAGTGTATATACTGCAACTCTCTCAAGTCACTTTAAATTAAGTAAATGTAAATGTAACAGGCAAGACACTTAAAACATAATAACATGAACTGGCAAATTTAGATAATTTATGAAAAGGGATTAGGAAACTTTATATATATTTTTAAGCATTGTAAAGGTTACATTATCACAACAGACCGATAAAGTGTTTCCTTCCTATGGCCAAAGGTACTGTACAGTAGCTTGCTGAAAACAAAAAAAGAGCTTTGAGTGCTGGCCATCTCTGCGTGTGATGACAACCTCGGTTAAAAACTATTGATCTTCTTTGGGAGATTAACTGGTCTTGCCAATAAAAGGCTCTTGTAAAGATTTGGTCGATACTCAGGCGCCGCTAACACAGACAACAGCTATTTTTTTAGGTTTTTTTTTTCTTGCAGACAAAGGGCCATGAAACTATACGTGTGCAGTGATTTTTCTAGCCATCATAACCTGCTTTTGTTTGTTCCTTTGTGTCACAGATTTGATCGTGATAAACCACAGTGAGATTGATCACGCTCTAATGCTTATCTCTGTAAGCATGTGCCCTCAATGCAGGTCTATGCAGTCAAATTCCACAGAGAAATAAAGCAAGATCTGGGAAGAGGGACAGATGCTTTCCCATATATGGAGATTGAGTTCAGATACAGTTTCTCTCTGATAGTTCCTACCAGCAAAGCTTATTCATGAAAAAAAAACTGTGACAGAGCTGGATCTTAACATTTCCAGAAGAAAATGACAGTGGTGACTGCCTGTGCAAACTAGTCATTATAATCCTGAAGCGTTGCTATGTGGTTGCTAAGGTGTTATGGATGCATGTCTCTGTAATATTCTGAACCCTACATATAGATTCAGCCTCTTATCCAATGAAGTATACAGGTTTTTTACACGTCATTGTTCACCTCTGAAAATGTATATCATGGGTGTTAAATAAGTGTGACTTGTTCATAAATATTGCTTAATAAGTGTGGAATTATGTATTTATTAGGAAAAGACATAGCTAAAGTAGTTCAAGGCAGGTCTTGAGTGCATTATAGTTATATATAGTTACATTATAACAATATTATTACACCAAATAATTCATTCTTAATTTGCAGCCAACATGTCAACTTACGCTAACCCTAACACCAACTCCAACCTAACAGTCTAATTATAATCTAATGAGAATTAGTTGGCATGTAGATGCAATGTAACTTCAATTCAACAAACAGACCATAAATATATATAATATATAATAAATAGGCCAACTGCCAACGGCTTATTGAGTTATTATTAAAGCAGTCTAGATCAGGGGTACTCAAAGGTCCACATCTGAATCTTCATCAATGTCAAAAGTCCAAAAAAAAAATTGGTCATAACTAAACTTGTTTTTAATAAACATGGCCATATGTATATGTGAATCTCTGTCCAATCATCTTTAAAAACTAACATTGTCTTCATAATTTTTGCTTTTCTGGAAACTGATATCCTCACCCATTCAAATGCTCACTGTGCTGAAAAGTGTCACCCGAAGTTATACACTGACTGAATGCCATGACAACAGCATCACAGGAAAACTAAATATCATCTTCAGTTGGAACCATCGCCAAAACGTAACAAGACTAAGTAAACCAAAAGTTCAATGTGTGTTTGTTAAAATAGTAAATCCACACTTGAGTAAATCCACACTCAATCCTTCACACAATTACTGCTCTTAAATATATAGTGGAGGTGGGTCTGGACTGAATTCTCTCTGGACTCTTCGAACTTTGAGAAGTCTTGCTTTTTGCACATACATGTCTCTTCCATACAAATGCAAACACATGCAATACAAACATGCACTTAATGATGAAACTTTCGAAAAATACAAGCTACATGACATTTCTCACAAATGAGGAAATGATGACTGTTCTTGAAGCAAATAAACATACAGTTTCATTATTAGCAGTGACGTTGCTTCTGCTGAATGCTGTTGAGAGACTCAAAGATTCCAGAATTTGATTCACACTTCTCTCTCATTCTCTAAAAAACATCAGTCAAAACTAAATTTGGCTGCTATTAATGACTCAAGGTTCTATTACTGGCTTTAAAATGACACTTTCCGTGTTCGTGTGGGTTTCCTCTGGGTGCTCTGGTTTCCTTCACAGTCCAAAGACATGTGGTACAGGTGAATTGAATAAGCTAAATTAGCCATAGTGTACGTGAGTGTGTGCAAGAGTGTGTGGGTGTTTCCCAGTGTTTGGTTGCGGCCGGAAGGCCATCCACTGCATAAAACATATGGTGGATAAGTTGGCGGTTCATTCCGCTGTGGCGATCCCTGATTAATAAAATGACAAAGCCAAAAAGAAAATGAATCAATGATTGAAAATGACATTTTGGGATGAAAAAAATAGTTACAGTGGCATTAGATGAGACGGGAAAGAAAGTAGTCCTATATACGCAGGTGTTTTAAAGAAAAAACAGCTGTATTAAAAAAGTAAATTAGTTTAAGTGGAAAACTTACTTCAGGCCAATGAATTATGTAAGCAAAGAGTTGAGGGGTAAGTCATTGCACAAGTGATTTTTCACAATACAGCAAGGTCTTGAGTACATTATTGTTTTATAAAATGGTTACTACCAGTGTTGGGTAGTTACTTCACAAAAAGCTATTCATTATTAATTACTAATTACGTCAATAAAATTAATCCAATTTAAATTACTTTTATAATTTCTGAAAAGTCTGAAAAGGTAACTTAATTTCACAAAAAGTAAATGAATTACTTGATCATTTTAATTCAAATGTTAAATATGTGTATCAAAACATATTTTTCATGCATGTCATATATATTGGCATTCATTTTCTACTCAATTCATTGTTTTTGTAAGCATCTGCAATTGCCTGGCATGCCTATCCTTCCACAGTTGAAAGGTTCCAAGTTATATCTGAAAAACAATATATCCAATAACTCTGCTTCTCTGAATTTAAGTTCAATTTTTTCTTATATAAGCATATGCAATTGTCTTGATAAATGTAACCTTGTTTAGTTAAAAAAAATATTTATTCAGCAAAAAAGCTTTTATAACAAAATATACAATTACTCTGATTCTCTGAATTATGTACAGTATTTAAGCATTTTAAGTAACTAATAGTAATAGTAACGCGTCTTTTATAAGAACTATTATAAAAAACTTTAATTTTCCAAATGTAAAAAGTTGGTTTGTTGGTTGTATATCCGATAAGCTTTTTTAAATGGCGCATTCCCCAGCCTTAGGCTACACACGCTCCGCAAGTCTGTTGTTACGGGGCCCTGATGACATGCATTGTTATTCGCATTATGTTCAAAGGTCTTAGTTTAAAATAGGCTAACAGTCAGTTACTATATGGTATAGGATAACACACACAACTGCCTAAATAAATAGGCTAAAAAATACACAGTTGATCACTTATTAAATTCTTATTAAAAAACTGTACTGATAGAAAAAAAGCACAAGAAAGAATGCCGCTTTTCACAGCGCTTAGCTCGCGTGCTATGGCTGCTACAGAATATCAGTTCAGTATGCTCACTATGTTACATAACTGCTCCCTGCTGGCCAAGTATTTCTTGTGTTAGACCATGTTCTGCTTTACTGTGGTTTACTGCGGAGACGTGTGACATTTCTTTAAATCACTCGCGCATATCTGTACATAACCTAAAAATGAAAAATAATCCCTTACTTTTTTCTGTGGAAAACTAATTTACTTACAATAACAATTTTTTTATTTTTTTGCAACTAACTACACCCAACATTGGTTACTACACATTCTCGGAAAAAAACGTACACAGTGGTACCAATAATGTTCCTTAAGGAACAGTTATGTACATTTGTAAAAGTTGTACATTATATGGTACAGAAAAGACCTCTTATGATACTGCTCTGTATCTTTTATGGTACAACTGAAATGAAGGTACATTATTGTTCTCATAAAAAAGGTACATAAGTGTTGGACAAGTCCTTCTTTATTACAATATCTATGAAAATAAATATTAAAGGAAAGGCAAAGTGATTTTATGAATAATTTCCATATTAAAACATGAATCATCATTTAAAAGCATATGTTTAAAGAAACTCATAAACATTCATTATTAAGTTCTATAATACAAAAAAAATTATAAAACGTAAACTAAACATTTAAGGCATTTTAAAAAAACATTAGGTGAGAATTTTCTGATAAATACATTTTCATTATTGATATCTGCACCTTTTGGCCTTTGCTTTCCACTACGCACGTGAGCTAGCAAAAGTCCTGAGCAGTGTTCATGAAGACATTTTAGTACTGTAAAACGAATCAAACATTGTGCATATCTTGTTACAATACTTTTGTATAATTCTATTTCCATTTTAAAATGACGTAAATTTAATGAACTTTTAGGTGATTAAAAAGGCGTTGTGTGAAAATTGGAGAAAAAAAAAACTTTTATATTGTACATGGGAGAATGTGTTTCTGTAACATGTTTGTGAAAAGTGTTGAGAAATGTTTAGCAAAAATAGATCTTTTGATTCATGTTAAAGTTTATTCTTTATTGTAAATGGAAAAGGTGCATTTAAGCAAAATTAAACTTTTTTAAAAACATTGTTTAAAATGTATTTGATGTTTTATATTTGCTGAAAATAAATTGACACGTTTTGGATGTAGCAAAATGCCTTTAAATTGTTCTTGAAGGAACATATTTGACACTGTTAAGGTACAAAGTGTCTTGTTACTGTAGTGGTACCTTCATTGATCAGATTTGTACCTTTGATGAAGGTAAAATATCGTATCTGCAGGTTTTAAAAACCAAAGGTACATTTTGGTTTTCCATGGTACAAATCATGTCATCGTCAAACTGCAATGGTACAAATTAGTTTCTTTCAATAAAGAATAAAAGTTCAAGAAAGAATAAAGTAAAAAAAAAAAAGTACTTCCCCAGTGACAAGAGTTTGTACCCTTCTATGGTACAACATTGTATCATTTTTTTGAGAGTGCACAGCATAAATATCAATGCCAAAATAAACAAATGCATTAATAAGGTAAAGTATGTTTTGTCATATTTCTTTTTTTTTAATCAACAAACTACAGATTTAGTTAAAACAACACACCAACACACTCTTTTCGAGATCAAGCCTAAAGGTCTAAAGGAGGAAAAATGGCAGCTACCTTCTTGTATTTGGGACATTCACTTGTGCTTGTACATTATTGATGCTTACATTTGGTTCCCCTCCAAAAATAAAGAGCAATTCCTCCCTCCCCTTCCTCTCTCTTCCTCACTGTATGGGAGAGAGTGATAAGAGCGAGCTCCTTTAAAAGGCCTGTATTATTCCTCCCGGTCACACTGGCTTTTGCATGTGTGTTTGTGGAAGTGCCCACAGCAGCCCAATGAAAAGGGTGACAGGTATTCAATCAAACACAATAGGCCTTCCTTTCTGGACGGATGCAGAGATGAACGAACAAATAAACAGATATTCTCGAGCGTCAAAAATCAATGAGTCTGACTAACGTCTCCCCTATGTCCACTATTTTTGTCTGACTGTCTTTTTCGCAGTTGAAGAAACGTCTTTTGACAGTACAACTACAACTGTGCTTAAATACGGTAGAGTGGTAAGATATTGTGGAGGGAAAATGGAGAATTTGTAAGAACAGTTTGTAGTCTAAAGCAAGAAACAGCTATAACAGTTATGGCTCTTTCGCTTTTACATTTAATCCATGCAAGAAGAACAACACTTCAAAGGATAGTTCACCAAAAAAAAAAAAAAAATCTGTTAATTTATTTACTCTTATAATGCAAATGTGTAAATATGTTCAGTTTTCGCATGACCTCAGTGTATTGTTTTGGCTGTAGATGTTAGTTTGTCTTCCAAAGCACTGATAGCCTTTGACTTACATTTGAATTGCCAAGGACAATGGGTTTAGTAAAAATAAATAAATAAATAAATAAATAAACAAAATAAAAAGTTAAATAAATAAATAAATTGTTTTTTATCAACCTTTGTTATTTTATTTAACCTGTAGAGATATTTAAATTCACTGCACTGGATCACTGCATTTGCCCATAAATGCCTAAAGGTGCAGTAGGTGATCTGCCACAATGCTAACCGGATAGCATAATATTTTTGAAACACAGTTCAAGCCCTGCCGTCCAAAGCCATGCCTCCTGAAATAGTGAACGTAAGCACCTTAAATATGACAGCAGACAACCCACTAGATCATGTCATTCGCCAGTTAGAAAGCTTTACAGTCCTTTATAATACTACAATTCCCAACGAAAAACTGTATCATATCTAGCACGTTTTCAGTTATGTAGTTAGCAAGCAAAACTTGTCATAATGTGCAATATTTCATGCATGCAGTGATCGTTGGTCTGGTCTCACTCTCTCACACTTTGTCCAAAAGCGACTGCTGTATGCTTAGTGGTTGGCCTGTGGTGGCAGGAATTACACTTATTAGTAAGCCACACTAACATGCTATTTCAGAGCGAATATTCAGAGTAGCGGTAAACAATATTGGGAACGCATCACAGGTTGTCATTGTTCAAAAATGAATCAATGTGAATATAAAACCAACTTCAGCTCAGTAAAGCAGGCTAGGCAGAACAGCTGTATTTCTGTTTTGTTGTGTTTTTCTTTTCAGCTTAGTCCCTTTATTAATCTGTGGTTGCCACAGTGGAATGAACCGCCAACTTATCCAGCACGTTTTTTCACACAGCGGATGACCTTCCAGCCGCAACCCATCTCTGGGAAACGTCCACACTAAATCACACTCATAAACTACGGACAATTTAGCCTACCCAATTCACCTGTACCAAATGTTTTTGGACTGTGGGGGAAACCGGAGCACCCGGAGGAAACCCACCCGAATGCAGGGAGAACATGCAAACTCCACACAGAAATGCCAACTAACCCAGTCGAGGCTCGAACCAGTGACCTTCTTGCTGTGAGGCGACATCTCTACCTACTGCGTCACTGCGTCGCCTGTTTTGTTGTTAAACTAAATAAAAATCTACAGTATCGATGCTGTAAAAGGTCCCTTATGAAACTGAAAATAGTCACATCAATCTTTCGCCAGAAGATTTCAGTGGCTGAACAACACTTCTGTGCATATAACCCATTCATAACAACCCAATCTACATAAGCTTTGCGTGACTAAAATAGATTTTAAAACAGAACATTATCTGTCTAACAGAAATGCTTCAGCCATGCTGTCATCCTGCCTCCAGCATGCAAAAGGAACTCCAATATTGATTTCAGATTTTAAAAAGTTTTGATTCAGCTGTGTCTCATGTGCACATGAACATGCGGCGCACATGTACGTGCCAAGGGCGGATCTGCATGACCAGAGATGCGCAGATGTATAAATCTACATTTCTTGACAGACAGTTTGGGCTAATTATTGGAATTATGGGAATTGTCGGCCCAACAATATTTAATTGGATGAACATTTTAAGTTTTATGCCTTACACAGAATATAAAAATACATATAAATACATTTAGATCATTTACTTTAATCATTACTATTGGAATGTGAAGAGGCTTTCAACCAGCGCAACAAAAAATGGTTCTGAACACAATCACCTACTGCACCTTTAAACATTGAATTTAAATTCATTCAGTCTCTCCCTCTCCCTCTTCCTCTCTCTCTCACACACACACAAACACACACACACACGCACGCACGCATGCACGCACACACACACGCACACACATACAGACTGTACAGACAAATAATATGCAAACAATATGACCAAAATGTTTGCATCAAACACAAGTACATTTTTGCATTAATCACAGCAGTTTCAAAGTCTTGTCAACATTTTAGGAAAATGTCTGTTTTCATTGGGATATTGTTTTAAAATGTTCCTTTTCAAAGGGGATGCACTCATTTTAACTCCTTTTTAACTCAATATTGTAATTCATTCTGTGTCTAACGTTAGTTATCCGTGCTGTTGTTCTATTGGAATTTTCATAGCAAAATGGCCACCACGTGACACTAGCGGCATCTAGTGGCTGTTTCCCAAATAGCAACATAGTGTCGCCTCTTGGTGATTCTATGCTCTTTGCCTATATGTAGTTATAACTGTTTCAAACTTCCAAAAAAACTACTTCAACTATTTAAATTTTAAAACTACTTCAAACTTTAAGACAAGGCTTTCTCAAGACACCATAAAGTTTGTCTACAAACTTTACTTTTCTAGTTATTATTATTATATATATATATATATATATATATATATATATATATATATATATATATATATATATATATATATATATATATATAATATTATAGAATTAGGTGAGCTAGACAGGACATCACACATAATGTTCTTGCATAATGAATTGCAAGTCGACACATTTTGTAATGCAACTATATGCAACTTTCTGTGGATGGAAACTTATAACCGAACACTAATCCACACACTGTCCAAAGCATTTTGCAACTGCTTAATTGTACTTGTAGACTATTTCCGGCCTGACATGTATTCATTCAGCAGACACATTTATTCAAAGTGAATTTACACTGCAACTCAAGTTATACATTTGATTAGTCCTCGCATTTCCTGGGAATTGAACCTTTGACCTTGTGCTGTAGCAAAATGCCACACTCTACTGTTTGATCTTTCAAATGCTCTGGATTTTAATGACATGTTTTCCTTTTCATAGCATCACTTACTAAATATTAAATATGAAACATGACAGTTCTGTGTTTTATTCCGAAGACAGGCATTTTTCCAGACTGTCTGCACATTTTATCCCTGAGATTACAGTGGGTGTGGGCCCCTCAAAGCGGAGGATGGGCCAGATTCATGCTGTCAGGTGGATCTTCAAAACCTGCTGGTATTGTGACAGCTGAATTCCTGACAAGCACTATCACTCTATCACACACGCACACGCACACACTTTCTCATTCCTAAAAGTTAAGCCAGGCTAATCTACTCCTCTACACACCTCCATAACCTTGTGTTATACTGTGCTCTTCGTATGAGAATGTTACATTACATCTCATATCAAATAATTATCTTGCAGTGACATGCTTGAAATTATTCTGTGCAGACTGAAATGTCACAACTATTTGAAGCACTCGTTTCAATTAATCTGGAGCGCATACCTGGAAATTTGTTTGCATACATATGCTGTATTAGACTATATTGTTTCCTTAAGAACATTAGTTGAATGATATATATCACTGTTTTTGCTTGAGGACCTAGATTTTATATGCAATTTTAAATCAAGCCCAGAAATGCATTAATATCGCCATAATCTTCATAGGATGTAAACTATGTAAATGTTTTAACATTACAGGTAAAATACGAAAAACAGTGTGATTTTGTTGCACAAAGCCTTTTGCATATTGTATAATTATTAGCCATAATGTTGTGACGTACACTCACTGGCCACTTTATTAGGTACACCAGTCTAACTGCTTGTTAACGCAAATTTCTAATCAGTCAATCACATGGCAGCAACGCAATGCATTTAGGCATGTAGACATGGTCAAGGCCATCTGCTGCAGTTCAAACAGAGCATCAGAATGGGGAAGAAAGGTGATTTAAGTGACTTTGAACGTGGCATGGTTGTTGGTGTTAGACGGGCTGTTCTGAGTATTTCAGAAACTGCTGATCTACTGGGATTTTCAGGCACAACCATCTCTAGGGTTTACAGAGAATAATCCGGAAAAGAGAAAATATCCAGTGAGCAGCAGTTTTGTGAACGCAAATGCCTTGTTGATGCTAGAGGTCAGAGGAGAATGGCCAGACTAGTTCCAGCTGTTAGAGCTGTCATAAAGAGCTAATCATCTCAGACTGGTTTCTTGAACATAACAATGAGTTCACTGTACTCAAATGGCCTCCACAGTCACCATATCTCAATGCAATAGAGCACATTTGGGATGTGGTGGAACAGGAGATTTGTATTATGGATGTGCAGCCGACAAATCTGTAGCAACTGTGTGATGCTATCATGTCAATATGGACCAAAATCTCTGAGGAATATTTCCAGTAGCTTGTTGAATCTATGCCATGAAGGATTAAGGCAGTTCTGAAGGTAAAAGATGGTCCAACCTGGTACTAGTAAGGTGTACCTAATAAAGTGGTCAGTGAATGTAAGTGTGCAGTAGTATTATTATTAGTATAGTATAGTATAATATAGTATACTAGTATAGTTTCATTGAATGCATGAATATTGATTTGTAAAATAGTCTTTAACCTTCTTGAAAATAAACAAAATGGTAACACTTCGGTTTTCACATTTCACACCATTTACTACTGGCTTATTACCTATTACCTACTTATTACCTATTACTATTGCTTATTATTAGGATATAAACTGTTTATTAGAATTAATAAAATATGATCTCATTTTATATCCCTAACCCTACCCAATACCTACAGTAAACCAAACTACTATCTTACTAACTATTAATAAGCAGCTAATTAGTAGTTTATTGAGCTAAAGGTTTTAGTTAATAGTTTGTTAATAGTATGAATTGTAAATAAAGTGTGAAAAGAGAAGAGAAAAACAATAATATTAAGCATTATTTTGCTATTTGAAAAGAATTATTTTATATGAATACATTTGAAAATGCAATTAATTCCTGCATTGGCAAAGCTGACATTTTCAACATAAAACTAATTATTTAAAACAAAAATGAAAAAGAAAAAAAATTAATACCAGCATATCAGATTGATGTATGTAAAATTAAAGACGAAAGTACTGGTGCTCTGAATATATATTCCATCAGTAATTGAAATCTGTTCAGATTCAGACTGCAGATACTGCCTTAATTTACAACAAACTTGTAACCGAGACACGCTTGTTTCAAAACTGCTATTAAAAGTGAACTTGTGGTTCTACTCTGGACTTATTGTCCAGATGATGGATGAGTCCTTGCAAGAGGAGTAATGCGACTATATGGACTTGAGATTGGCAGTTAGAGAAGGATGAAAGCAAAGAGAGAGACATACAGAGAGAGACACAGACATGGCCAATCATACCTGAGGACCTGCAGCTCTTCTTCAGAATTCTGCAACTCATCACTCAATCTCCTCCAGCGCAGCAAAGCCTTTAACTGTCTCTGCTCCTCAGCTTCTCTATAGCCCAACTGAGAAAAACAGAAAAGGAGAACAGATAAAAAAGCTGCAAATTAATTAAAGAACTTTACTTCACTATGAAGTTGGATGAAGTCAAGCTAAGAAATCCATTAGTTATAAGATTATGAGTACTCGTACACTTCGTGAAACTTGGCTTTCAAGAAAATTTTTTTAATTATCTTTAATTATCAAAGTGTTAGGGAATTTCACCTTAATAAATTTAAGGAACCAAAACAGCTTGCTTAAGTCAACTTAAACTTTAAAATATAGTATTATATAAAATAAAACAGTTGTAAAATTGCCCCAAACCGAGTGCAATACTATTTTATACAGAACCAAAAAACTATTTCTAAAAAATAATTGTTTGCTGGTTTATTCCAGAGGTAATCCCTCCATGTTGCTAACAAGCAAAACCCTTTTAGGAGATTTATTTAGCATACCTAAGCCACATACCTATTATATAGAGTAGATATCAGACAGCAATTTTACATATTAAAGGGGACATATTATGCACATTTTTACAAGATTTTACAAGAAAATGTGAAGTGTCTCAGAAAAAGGAAGTTTATGGAGACTGTGCTGTTACTGTGCTGTGCTGTCCTAAAACTCCACATTAATAATCCTCTTAGTCGCTGACAGCAGATGAAAAGTCTAATGGCGGATGGCTGCTTCTCACTCAGGGATGTTTATGCTTTCGAGGGAAAGATCATCACTAATAGGTGGGGCTTTCCCCCTCTGACGATACGTACAAAAGAAGAATGTCAATCAAAGTGTAATTAGTAATTACTATTAGAGGCTGGCTATATTCACACACTGCTGCCACACAACAGTGTTTAAACCTCTTATAAAAAGTGACTTTTGCTTAATAAGTCCCCTTCAAATCAATGCACTTATTGGCATCTTCATTATAACTGATTTTAGCAAAGGTTGGCTTTTTTGTGGGACTATATGAGTAACTATAGCAACCACAGCTCCCTTTGCCATAAGTTGCCAGAAATTACAGTGAAACGTTCAGTAAAAACACTTGACGGTTTCCCCAAACACTCTTCTGTTTGTCACTGGTCAGTAGGGTTGGGTACCGAAACCCCCTATGTAACCAGTATGGACCGGACCGAATCAGCAAATGAATTTCGGTGCTTAATTTCAGTGCCACTGGTGCTACGACAAGGACTTAAGAAGCTTCAAGGGGTACATCAAAGAAACACATGGTACGCGTTGTGTCACACTATCACTAAACATTTAATTCTAAACAACTTTGAAGGATACAGACACCGTCGGCGATGTTAGGCATTTGTTCTTGTTGCTTAGAGAACACACGCACACAGGCAATACGCGCAGTACAGCTCATCGGTGAGCCATTCCCTTCAGAGTCATCATCACACATGAACGTGTTCATCAAATTTGCTTAAACTAAGCATTCTAAAGTATGGCTATATTTCATAAGCAAGAATTCTGACAGATGCTTTACAAAAGTTGATTGTAAGGGGGGAAATACATCAAATTTTGTGAAACATTTGAGGGCACATTGAATCACCAGACAAATGTCTTTGACAGCTTCATCAGGCACATCATCAGGCACTTTCATTGAGTAAATTTACATGGACACAATACTCCGAATTTAATGTGATTTAGACAATACTCTGATTAAGAGTCAACCATGTAAACAGAGATTTTTGACTACCTTAAAGGACCACAGACCCCCGCGTCAAGAAATTGACGTGTTGACGAAAATGTTTTTTTTTTTTCTTTCCATTTGGCGTGTGGTAACAAATTCCATTAAAACAACACTCTTCAGCCAGTCCTTTCTTCATATTCTCATCCAATACCTCAGTTTGTCACAGGGGCATGAACAAAATGTTGCTGAATGAAAGTGAAAGTGTCGCACTGCAGTTGAAGTCGACAAATTAAAAATGAAACACTCGAAATTACATGAACCTCTGGACAGTGCGGTGACGCATGACTTTAATCAATCTATGTGCTATAACATTTAAAACGGGACCAGGAAAGGAACATTCAAAAAGCAACTCATGTTAACACCTTCATCATATTAATGTCTTATTCAGATTAAGCCAAATAATTAGATGACTGATGTCCATGTAAACGTAGTCACAAGCCCAAACCCTAAAAAAACGGTTTTCCCCAGATTTTGATGACAGCCTGTCCACAGATCAATAGTAAGCTAATGTAATGTTAATTGCATAATGCTAATTTTTAATTCTTGTTAACAAACAAATGATCAAAAGAAATAGATTAATGCAATTCAAATATATAAAATATTAATTTATGTATACTTTAAACTTTAATTATATTGTTCAATTAAAATGATAACAATATTCATTTAAAATATTTTCTAAAGTCATCCACTGCAATTTTGTGGCTCAAAAGTATCGGTTCAAGCACCATTTTGGCACCGGTATTGTTTTTAAAGTATTGATTTAGTACCGGTATCGAAATAACCCCAAACGACACCCGGTCAGTCAGACAAACAGAAAACCCCAACCCAAAGTCATGTCATCTGTAAACCAGTGTCGCTGACCTACTGACAGCAGTCTCGGCATATCAAATGGGGATAAAAGAAAGTCATTGAAAGCATCAATAAAATTACACACTTGAGCTTTAAATGCCGCTTGTTGAAAAATACGTATTGGAAACATTCCATTAGCACATCAATGGCTTTCAATCCAGAGCCGGCAAACACAGATTATAAATACATTGTGAATGAAGTGAAGTGCTGTGTTGATGCGGCGCACAATCGCACTCCACAAGCTCTAGTTTGTGACTCATTATTAGCTATCTTGGTCATTACAGGAGAAAAAGCCTTCCGGTTAATTCAATTTAATTTCAAACTCATTTTATATACTCTGACCAGTCAGCATGAGCTCTAATAGGTGTGTATCTGTAATGAACTTTAGTAAACACATCACATTTAACAGTGTTTTTTTTGGTGCTTTCTGCAGTTTGCAAGTTGAAAGGAAGAAAAAATAGATAGGAAATAACTAGGGATACACAGATATAGTGCTCATGTACATAAAAACTGATACCACACTGTGTACATATAGACAAAAAACACCAACAACAGAACAAACAGGAAGCAGTACAGAAATAGCAGTCTGCTATCTAAGGATGTCTGAAAATTGAGGTAATGTTTTAAAACATAAAATGTATATGTCTTTGTGCTGCTGTGAGTGAGCTGATAAGTGAAGCATGTGGATTGGATCAAGTGTGCATACAGACATCAGACATCGATGGAAAGTTTGTAATTCTGTTAAAAATGTCAATAGAAAAAGGAGAAACAGCAAAACAGTAAAATGATGCACATATTGGCAGTGTTACTTGAAAACAGGGAGAAAAAAATGAGAGCACTTTATTTAAATGAACTAGCGTGCGGACATGAGCTGAACTTAAATTTTAAAGATTGAAACAAAATTGCGAGTTTGAAACAAAGAGATGTTATAGTGGCATGGGCCAATTTACAGCCATATCGCACTGCTACTCATGTGATATATATATATTTATGCCATTGAACTGTTGTATAAACGCAATATCACACTTGTAGCAGTGTGATTGCATTGGCACGAGGCCGCAGGCAAACCAGTGATGATATACAGCCATATCGCACTGCTACAAGTGTGATATTGCGTTTATACAACAGTTCGATGGCATAATCATGTGTATAAAAAAGAAAGTCAAACACAGAGAGTCTAAAAACCCTTTTGTATGAGGAACTACTTTCTTCCACCATTCATTCACATCTGCAGCTGACGTCAGAACAACAGAAACAGTTGCTACTACACAAACATCACTTTAGAGCTAGTATTTGAATGATTCACTAGCGTAATGTCTAAAGTGATGACAAAACAGGTGATTTTGCTGACATTTTAACACTATAAGGCTTCAGAGATTTCCCTGTATTTCTCTGTTGCAATTGGGACATCATAATAATCAACCCCAAAAAACCCAAAGCAGCAAACACTACCAGATTACAGTTGTGTTTGTGATAAGGAAAAATGTTAAACACAGGCAGGCATTTCTTCTTTCTTTCTTTTTACTAAACTAGTCTGCAGCGACGAAAACAGGAGACTCATTAGAAACAAACAGATGGCCAACCAAAAAGTAACTCAGGGTTATACAAAGAGTGGCCAAAACAAAATACACACATTCCTGATATGTGAGTCCCATCTCACACACAATAGACTACAATTACTATAAACTATAACTGTATACTATAAACTGTAGTTGGAAATTACGCTCAAGTTTTTCCTCCTCTAAGGGCTCATTATATGGTCTCTGTCGCCATCTTGTGGATGGACAACGTCAACTATCTTTGTTCAGCTCAGTATGACAGGCTGATGGATGCCGACGCGCTGTATCTCCGAAATGATAAATATTTAAAATAGGTACTGTCCTTATAAATAAACTAGTTGCAATCTAAACAACTACATTCTAACCTAAAAAGCCTCAAAAGTACATTATGTTGCCCAACAGCTGCAATATTTGTCAAACTGTAGTGAGTTTTTTGATCTGCTTTCACTCTACATGGCCGGAGTATTACAGAAGGGTGAGGAGGCGGTACGAGTGCTGTTATCACGGGAATATTGCATATCAGCCTATATATATATATATATATATATATATATATATATATATATATATATATATATATATATATATATATATATATATATATATATATATATATATATATATATAAATATTTTTATTTTATTTTTTTTTTTTTTTTACAAATATCAGCATTGGTATTGGATTGGAAAGTACCATAATTTATGACATTTTTGAGAGAAATTGCCAAAGCAAGGTTTTAATTTTTTTTTTTTTTCTCGCACATGAATTACAATCTAAAGGTCAATTTAGTTTTTTGCTGAAGACTAATTTGCTAAAGACTTTCTCTGTGGCGGAACACTTTGCCCCTTCAGATTAGAATGGCTCCGTCTCTATCTTTTTTTAAATCACTCCAAAAAAACGTACCTATTTAGCTTGGCCTTTTAATATTATTTTAATAGTCATTTCTACTGCTACAGTTTTTCTGTCGTTTCACTTGTCTTAGGTTTGTTTTTATATTCTTTTTATTTCAGTTCGTCTTATGTACAGCACTTTGGTCAGTCTTGTGACTAATTTCAAATGTGCTCTATAAATAAATGAACTTGAACTTTTGCATTGAGTTCACCTTCGCATAGCCTCATACAATTTGCCATATCCTGATCCATACTCTGATGTACACTTCTAAAAATATGTAACTACATGGCATGATGACGTGGAGCGCAAGATCTGTGATTGGCCGGCTTGGTAGCATTAATGAATGTAGGCGGAGCCGAGAGCCGTGGGAGCAAATTGAGGCTGGTGGATACAAGTGTTGAGCGTCACAGAGGATCTCTGGAAGGATCATTTTGTTTTGTAGTGTGAATTTGAACTACTTCTACAGTAGCATCATGCATTTCCGGCGTAAACTCACACTGTGAAACATAGAAACCCCACTCCCAACTAGTGTTTTGGAAGTGTTATTGCCATAGCAGCACAAACTGAACACAGAATGATAAATGTGCAGGGTATGTGCCAAAGGGTGTGCTAATCAATCGATGCAGAAGTATAAATCAGGTCTAAGTCATAGATGTCATTTCCCATGGTTTCCATTCACTTGCTTTCCAGTCATAAGCTGTTTAAAAAACATTTTATTATTCAATAGTACTCATGGGTTGCACTGACCACTTGTGATATAGAGTGTCACAAAATAAAATGGAAAGGTTTAGATCAAATCTGAGCAAAAGTGGTCATACGAGATGCATTTGAACAGATGTTATTACCAGGTGTCAACAGTAATGTGTCTCGGCTGACCACTAAAAATGCATGTTAATACCAGCAAGAAACAGGGCCTCAGATGAGCGCTCAAAGATTCAACCATATCATAATACCTTTTGAACGTGGCTCCACAACACATCCTCTAAATAAGTAGCGAAGCCCTCGCTGATCCATTCTTCTGTCCAATCCCGTGCACCAATGGCCAATCCGAACCAGGAATGGGCGATTTCATGGCATAACCTTGCCCCACAGAGGTTCCTCTCACCCGTTAGCACACTTTGAGACAGGAACACGATATGTGGACTGGAAAACAAGAGAAATCACAACTGACTGATTTAATTTAGCAGTTAAAAAAAAAAGAAACTTTAAAAACAGACTACGATTGGACGTCACAGTTGTATTTGGTTGACTAGCAAATCATTGGTTATAATGTTACAGTGGGTGCTGAGAGCTCAGAGCTCTGCCTTCAGCTCTGATCTAGTTATAACATGTTATAAAACTCAGCCACCCTGAAAGAACATCAAAGTGTGGGATTTTCTCTCCCATACACAGACTGTCGTTAAGGAGGTGGAGCTCTCAGCCAAAATGTGGCCTGTTTGCTGCCAGTGGATTTCAGAGTAGCCACCCATGCCGCACCCTTCACCAAACAATCCTGGGTACATTTGCTAATAGCAGGCAAATTACAAGACGCATAACCATCGTCAGATGTTACTGTGAAAATTTTCCACTGTGAACGACAACGACATAATATAGAAAAAAATATATATACCATAAGATAGGCTCTTTTTCTTTCACTTGCATAAGAAAAACACAACCTCGGGACTCGAGCTGCACATAAAACCAGAAGAAATATTGTATTGTTTGCCTCCTCACTCAAAATTACCTCGAGTGACCTTTTCAACCAGAAAGCCTTGTGCGTTTCATACAGCAAATGGGCTGTTATCGAGACCATGTTCCAAACAAAGTTCCTACGAGTCAGGATAAACAAACCCGTTTCTTTTGTGTCCTAAGGCTTCAGCTTGGCCTCATAATGGTTTTCAAATGTGACACATATCACCGTAGATAGCCGAGAGCGTTTTCCTCCTCACAAAATGAGCCTGATAAAATAATCGGAGAGCTTTATGAATGGCTTTTTACCTTTACAGCCAGACGTTCACCTTGCCCGGGTCTGGAAAGAGTTTTTTTTTCTTCCCCACTGTTGCTTTCTTTACACAATGACCACAGCAACCAGCAGGAAATCAATAAAAAAGGTTGGCCTTGACTCTTGAGTTGAAGGTGGCAGGCATGCCTTTCATTCACACTGTTATGGTTCCCTGAAGTACTCAATATGTTATTTTAGACGGATCCTGTGTGCCCAAAGAGTTTCTGTAAAGTAGAGCTAAGGGACTTAGAAAAAAGTTCAGTGTCTGGATATAGATGACAGAAAATACCCAGCATTGTTAAAGTGAAGTGTTAAACAACAGATGCTTGTTCTTTAAATGTGGACTTTGTCCAAACACCAGAAAAGGGATTCTGCTACAGTTAGAGAACCTCACTACTACACATGGAACACTAGAGTCTGTTCACTGACCTGATCTGATGCATACTTCTCACTAAATGGAAAAGTAGTTTCCCAATGTGGCAAGCTCTAACCTGATTGGCTGACAGTACACAATTTCCAGGAAAAGGGGAAACTGTTTTTTTTTTACAGGTTGACCCAATACATGCTAAAATCATTACCAGACATATAGGCAGATAGAACAACATATAGACAGAATGAAAAATAAATTAAAAATGATATAGACATACTCATAGTCAAAAAGATAAATAGATAATGATTTGCAAATTAGATATGATCAATATATCAATATAGATAAAATAATAGGATGGTGGATAGAATGGTAGAATGTTGCATAGATAGAAAGAGCCATACACAAATGAGAGGACTGATGAATGGATGAAACATGAATGAATAGATGGATGGAATGGTAAAAGGATTTATAGATAGAGCCATACAGGAATGGATGGATGGATGGATGGATGGATGGATGGAGGAAACATGAATGAATAGCTGGATGATTGATAGAATGGTAAAAGGATTTATAGATAGAGCCATACACGAATAGATGGATGGATGGATGGATGGATGGATGGATGGATGGATGGATGGATGGATGGATGGATGGATGGATGGATGGATGGATGGATGGATGGATGGATGGATGGATGGATGGATGGATGGATGGATGGATGGATGGATGGACGGACGGAAAAATATATACAATACAATGGATGAATGAAATGACAGTGACTGGTAAATAAATGGATAGATAAATAATGTAGGGATGGAACAACAGAATGGTATGATGATAGATAGAATGATTGATGGATGGATGGATGGTTGGATGGATGGATGGATGAAAGATAGAAGAATAGATGGATGGATGGATGGATGGATGGATGGATGGATGGATGGACAGACGGAAAAATATATACAATACAATGGATGAATGAAATGACAGTGACTGGTAAATAAATGGATAGATAAATAATGAAGGGATGGAACAACAAAATGGTATGATGATAGATAGAATGATTGATGGATGGATGGATGGTTGGATGGATGGATGGATGGATGAAAGATAGAAGAAAAGATGGATGGATGGGCGGAACAAAGATAAAGGAATGAATGGATGAATGGACAGATGGATGGATGGATGGATGGATGTATGGATGAAAGAAAGAAAGACATAAGAATGGATGGGTGGAAGAAACACAGAAGAATGGATGAATGGATGGATTGATGGAAGAAAGATAGAAGAATGGATGGGTTGAAGAAATACAGAAGAATGGATGAATGGATGGATTGATGGAAGAAAGATAGAAGAATGGATGGGTTGAAGAAATACAGAAGAATGGATGAATGGATAGATTGATGGAAGAAAGATAGAAGAATGGATGGGTGGAAGCAACACAAAAGAATGGATGAATGAAAGAAAGATAGAAGAATGGATGAGTGGAAGAAAGACAGAGGAATGGATGGATGGAATGATAGGAAAAAAATAGAAGAAAGAATGGATGGATGGATGGATGGATGGATGGATGGATGGATGGATGGATGAAACAAATGAATAGATGGATGATGGATGGAATTGTAAAATTATATATATACAATACAATGGATTGATAGAATGACAATGACTGGTAAATAAATGAATAGATATTAAAGGGATGGAACGATAGGATGATAGATGGAATGATAGAATGATGGATGGAGGAAAGATAGAAGAATGGATAGATGGATGGATGAAATGATGTAAGAATTCATATACAGAAAGTGCCATTCAAGAATGGACGGATGGATGGAATAAATATATACAATGGATGATGTAATGACACTGGTGAATAAATGGATAGATGATGAAGGGATGAAACGTAGGAATGATAGGATGATAGATGGAAGACAGACAGAAGAATGAATGGATGGGTGGGTGGGTGGATGAATGGATCAGTACAGTTGATGAATAGATGAAAAGAAGGATAGAAAGACATTCTAAGGCATTAACAGACTGATGCCACACACACACTCAACCACATGTAAATCAATAAATCAATGTAAATGTTCATGGACGATATTTTACTAAAAGACAGAGGAATCACACACTTTCATCCAAGAACAGGATGTCATCACCTGCCCTGTAATTACCAGAGGAAGCACCCAAAGTGGAATGTAATGGTTCGAATTTCAAACATGGCAAAATCGTCATCATAATCCACTCAACAGGGCATGTCATGGATTTATGGAGGAGGAAAACTTGGTAACAAATCATTCTCCATATACATTAGTCCTCATCACTGTTATGTTTACTATTCATATACTGTCTAATTACAGTTACTTTCTTCCAGTAAACATACCTACACATACAAGATAGCAAGATAAATTTAACTGAGAAGCAACAAGACAATAAACAACTTACTGTATGAAGACTTTGTCCAACAAAATATATGTAATATTCAATTAATGTGTTACAAAAATCCTCTTTTAAATTATGTTCTCTAAAAGTGTTATAAAGTCTTACTTATGTTTATGTATTTTTCCAAGGGGACTAGGATGAATATATTATTTCCACCTGTCATATTAAGGACAAAACCAGAAGGCCAAAAGTGGTCTAACATGTAAATGAGATGAAGTAACCAATGACTCCAGCACATGTTTCAACGGCTGTACTTTGGAGCTCTTTTGCAGTGTTGCTGAAAAAAAAAGATCTCATAAACACCCTGCATCCTTCCTGTTGTGAACTGAAGGAAGGCCTCCAAGAACATTAAGCAATGGCGGTAATGCCTGAACATCATTTTAACTTTAACCCCCTATTGTTTTAACAACCAATAATGCACACCCACGAACCTAAGAAACAGCATTATACAACCGAGCATGTGATATTTAAGTTATTTTACAGTGAAAGCAAATTTGACTTAAAAGCTTCTGGCGAGTCAATAAGTGAATTTACATGCACTTTAAAATGTTCAATTTTAGTTGGATTAAAGCAATAACTCCTCTTTTAAAAAAGTCGTGTGAATGCTTTATTCTGAAATCATGCCATTTTTGTTTTTTGGTCGGACTAAACCTGTTTAATAGATGTCTAAAAGATGTCTAAACATAGACAGCTTGGATAAAACAAGGTTAAATTTTGTCTGTCTGTAAAAATCTAATAGATGCCTAACAATAGTACTAGCCTTCAGATAGGCAGGAATGACTTTCTAATCTGACTATACTGTATGATGGCTAGTAACTATGATGCCCACCCCCCCACACACCTTTCAATTTTTACGAGCACTTCACCTGGGGCCCCCATCTAACCCTTGCGGGGGCCCCCACGCATTTTGCACTACGCCACTGATAATGGCTAGTGTATTTTTGGATTATTGTTAGATGTCTATTAGATTTTCACTGACAGCCCAAATTTTTCCTTCCTTTAAGCCAAGAAGTCCATGTTTAGATGTCTATCAGATGTCTATTAAACACACACAAGAAAAGGAATACTGGGTGTGAACACATCACATCGAAATAAAATTGGCTGTAAATTTGAATTCAAGGTTACATCCAACAGCCATATCCACAATACAGTTTTACATTTTTTCAAAAAGTTCCTTGCCCATGATGAAACTTAAACACAGCTGTGCAGAAAACTCATTCAGAATGATCTGAGAGACTGCTTATGTCATAGAAAAAAAAGATTACTTTAAGTCATTACTGCTAAAAGTGGATCGACAGGCAACTGAGTCATAAATTTGTCACACATGGCTTTTCAATCTTGGCTTTATTTTTGTTAAATAAACAATGGCATGGTGTGAGACATCATGTGGTTGTTGTTTTGTCTTACGTATTGTATTTTGTTAGGGCATGATATGGAAAGCCATGAATTTCCAATACGGTCTAAAACACAAATGTGATTATACTTCTGACAGTACAGCGATTGTGAGTAAATCTTCTGTTGGTTTTTAAGGAATTTTACATGGAGACTGTACAAAGCAGCAATTGTATTTATGAACACTGTAAGAATAAAGAGAAGGCACAATAACAATAAATATGTGGACATCGACACAATTCTAACATTTTTGTCTCTACACACCAACACAATGGATTAAACCAAACATTAAAGATGTGCTTTAACTGCAGACTGTTAGCTTTAATTTGAGAGTATTTACATCCAAATCAGGTGAACGCTGTCGGAATTACAACAGTTTGCACGTGCCTCCCACTTGTTAAGGATCCAAAAGTAATTGGACAGAATAATAATCATAAATCAAACTTTCACTTTTTAATACTTGGTTGCAAATCCTTTGCATTAAATCACTAAACAAATTGATCAATTTATTTTAATAAAGTAATTTTCATTTAAAGCACCATCAGAAAGCTTAGTTTTCATTGTAAAATATGGTATTAGAGTTTGTATTCAAGGCCAAAACACAAAAGAGAAAGATTTCAATGATGTCAAATACAAGTTTTCAATTGCATGTGGGTTAATGTGGATGTAAGCTAGTAAATAATAACATTTCCA
Organism: Danio aesculapii; assembly: GCF_903798145.1. Classification (NCBI taxonomy): domain Eukaryota; kingdom Metazoa; phylum Chordata; class Actinopteri; order Cypriniformes; family Danionidae; genus Danio; species Danio aesculapii. Next base: position 23,588,155 of record NC_079442.1, on the reverse strand, counting down.
AAGTTCCTAGAAATCTCACCAAACGTAACTGCTTTTAACATGCTCACACTGCAGAAAGTAGGAATAATTTCATTTATAGTAATTGAATCAACTACACGGTAAAAATGCAGGGTTCCACACAATTGTTTCATGTTGTCCCAACACAAATGGATCAAGTCAACCTAATTGTTTTTACAAATTTAAGTCGATCATACATAAATATACACATTACAGTAATAACGGTAGACGAATTACATCAGACAAACACAAAGCATCCAAACACTGCATTTTTACTTTTCTCCATAAACTTGTATCGGAGCTGCAGCAATAGTTTGTCTGTTAGTTATCCTCTGAGAAAATAGTTGATGGTTGCCTAGTTATGAGAGACACCAGGGGAGCACAAATAAAATAGAAAATGGTGAAGGAAACTCCACTCTCTCGCTTTTCACTTGTGAGTTTTGGGTTGTGTCATCGTCACTTCAGGTCAGAAAAACAACACGTGCAAAAATGAGTGCTGTGACAAGCAGCAGTGAAGAGACTGTAAATAAAAAAGGATGTAAGGATGTTGCCAGAGTGGCTTTTTGGTTTCTTTTCTTGTGCATCCCAGCCACTAGCACCCCATCTGAAAGATTTTTTTAGCATAGGGGTAAGTCATCCAACTTCACAATTTGTAATGTTGTAATATGTATTTGAATAATGTTGGTTCATTTCGTTATTTACTATAAAAGCTCAGATTTGATTATCATAATTTGTGTTGTTGACAGAGTTTTAGGTTTACAGTATCATTATTATTATTATTCACACCTTAAAGTTTGCTTCGATTGTTCAGAATTTACACTTTAACACTGCAGACACTTTGTAACATTTTATTTATCAGGTTTAAGAGTCTCTTTAAAACTTTTATTTTACTTTAAAGAGATCAGATATTTTAAAATATTTTTGTTTTTGACTATTAAAACTATTTGCCATAGTAATGTCGGTCAATTAAAATAAAGTGGCTAAATAAATCCTAATATTCCTAAATGGACTGTTAAAAAATAATTAATATCAATAATTATCAATACCGAATGACATAAAACATTATATTGTGATAATTTGTTTTTGCAATATCGCCCAGCCCTACAGAAAACAATTAAGTTGTACAAAAAACAACTCAATAATTGTGTTGATTCAGTTCATTTTAAATAAGTATTTTGAACAAGCAGCAAAAATTTATTTTGAAGTGTGCTTCTTCTGGGTAGGAGCTAACCCAGCACAATAGGAGTTCTTATAACTACCTGGTGCCAAAGCCCATTTACAGTATGTTTGATATGCATGGTTCTCATAGAAACATATAATTTCAAGACATTACAAACATTAAAACATGTTGTGCCTGCAACAGTAAACCTTCCATCATACAATGCACTTCAAACTCTGAAAAGCCGATAAAGTAAGAACTCCATCATACGGTGATAAGAAAAGCACTCAAGGGCATCAACCTCTAACAAATGCATAGTTATGCCTGGGATCTCAGATCATTAACCACTAGGCAACGACCAACCCCCAATGAGAACTGTGTGCAGTTTCAGACATTCAGAGCCATCTTTATCATCGCCCCCCCGTCTACTCAAAGTGGCTTGACTAATGTGCTGCCTGCGCTTATTCCTTCTCTTTGTCTCTTATTTAATTTCCCACTCTCCTCAGTCTGATTGCATGAGCTTATTATAGACCTGGAAGAACCATTGTAGAACATAACTGATCCACCACAGTCCTCTTTCTTCCTGGCTTTCGGGCTTTAACGGGTGGTATTTCTGTCTAGACTGTAGATTAGGTTGTAGGGCTGCAAAATGAGGTGTGATTCTCTCTGTAGGCCCGGTGGGGCTCGTTTTGCATGCCAGTCCTTTTTAGGGCAGATCACATGTGTCAAACATGAAATCCTGAGAATAAATACCAGCACACGAAGGCCGCTGCTGTGGCCAGACTATCAGGATTTGTGGCGTGCGCTTCATGAAACAAACACAGCCTGCTACAGTACAGATCAGCACAACAATGCAATCCATATGCAGACGTTCTACCAACCATCCAAGTGGGAATTGTGGGAAAAAAAAGACCCTCGCTCGCATCGCTGCCGATGTTTATCGCAGAGCGCCTCATGGCACCATTTTAACTTGATTGCTCTACATTAGCGTTTCAGAGGCTCGCTGAAGAGCGTGCGTAAACAGAGCCGGAGGTGCTCATCAGCGCCAGAAAGACCATCCGGACCGAGAAGCAGCAGCAGATGTTTATGCAAAGTGTACAGTGCGCAAGGCTCCATTATGCGAGCTTCCTTCCAATGTTCAAAGTTATCGTATGAGTGAAGTCATTGGTTGAGAATGCAGAATTCTGGCAGGTGGGAAATGCGGGACATTGAAAAAAGACAAAATGAATTCCATCCCTGTTTACTTTCTCAATATGAAATGTTTGTCTATGCAATCATTCATGAAAATACAATTACTCATTTTGTAAATTTAAATAAAATGAACAATGCTCCTGATATCATTACTCCTTTGTATTTTTAGTCTCCTTTGCGCCACCTAAAAATCTCAATATAATCACTGTGAAAACTTTAACTAATTATTAGAGGGTTTTTTTTGAGGTTCACTCAATTCATAGTAACCCGGATTTTACCCTATATAATAAACTTGCTGGATTTCTGTTCATTAGTGATCTTAATATTGACTGGATATGAAAAATATCCTTTCATTAAGTACATTTACAGACTTAATACAATATATTCTCAGCTAAATGCAAGAAAGAGTATTATTTTTTTGCTCTTCCACAATTTGATGCATGAAAATGTCGTCTTTTCAAACTGAGCTATACTATTCCCACATTGATGCATGTGGTTCCAATTCCCTGAAACCACATGAGGGTGAGTAATTATTAAAATAATTTTCATTTTTGGGGATATTAACACTTTAACCTATATTTTTTTTCTTATATAAATATGTTACTTTATTAACACATCAGATTACATAAGTAACACTTACTACAATGAACTAAAACTACAACAATTCATTTTTTATTACACTGTTGCAAACTCCTTTTGTACAAGTTAACAAACAACTAATAAGGTAAAAATTAAGCATCCTTTTTTGTCATATACTTAGACCATTTGACATAAAAAATGTATGTGAAATAGCTAAACAAATCTCCAACGAATAGTCTAATCAAACCAAAAGCAAAACAAATGCCTTTTGGCAATCCAGGCTCATTCTGAAAACGTAGCCCAGTATACATTTCTGGAGAGTGCCAAATATGTCCCAGGAGGTACGTTTTTTTATGCAATTTTTGTTGTCGCAAATCCACCAGAGACCGCTATTGTCTAACTGACTGATTGACTGATCCCCCCACTCACCCCCTTCCCTAAACCCAAACGAAAGTGTTTTAAAAAGCACTGATTGAGCAGCGCCCACCCACTTCCCTAAACCCAGAAAAAGAAAAGCCCGCTGATTTTTACCACATTTTCAGATTTTACCACAATCTCACCGTTATTTACTTGTTTATTTCATTTGTTTGGCTTTTGTTTTTGTTTTACCTGCTTTCTGGAACCGCTCTACGCTGGACTAAAAACCCTGTTGTCGCATACAGAGGTAAGCAGTCAGCTGCTAGCGTGAAAAGGAACGGTGTCATGCCGACCTGTAGTGTTTGTTTTAAAGACAAAATGTCCATACAGAGGTAAGCGATCAGCTGCTGGCTCGAAAAGGAATGCCATCAAACTGCTCCATAGCATTTCTTTTAAAGATGAAATGCAGCCATATGTCTTCTGGTTACATAATTCGCAATGTTCAGAAATGTATATAGGGCTACGTTTTCAGAATGAGCCTATGTTGGCTTTTCGGTTGAAGAAAAGAAATCTAAAGTTCACACCAGTAGAACAGATGGTCTAACATAAACTTCATTGCACATTTGGTTATCAGAAGCACAGAAAGCAAATTCAATGCTCTTATTAAAATGTTCATGACTTAATCAATGGTGGTCATCAGCAAAAACACTGGTAAATAAAATACAATTAAATACACTGTGTATGTGAATCAGGGAATCTTCCGTCCATACCATATCCGTTTTCAAACAAAAAAAAAGGAAAACTAAGAAAACGCAAGTTTTTTGGTTTTTCTTTTGCTCACAAAAAACGAAAAAAAAACAAGATTTTGGTCCTGCAAACAATTAAAAAAAATAAACATTAAACAGTAAAAAACACTAATCATAATTATTATTATTATTATCATTATTAATATTATTATTAAGGCCTACGGTATCTGAAACAATCATGCACACCAGGTGCTGCTCAGAAATGGTTATCTTTAATTAGTATCAGGAGCAGAGCAGCAAGAAGTTTTGCAGTGAACTATAGGCATGTATTATTATTATTCATTCATTCATTTTCTTTTTGGCTTAGTCCCTTTATATTATTATTATTATTATAATTATAATTATAATTATTATTATTATTATTATTATTATTATTATTATTATTTAGGCCTTGCTCAGAAGCAATCATGCAAACCAAGTTCTATTTGGAAATGGCTATCTTTGTTCAGCACCAGGTGCACAGCACCAAATTATGACCTTATTTTAATGACAAATGTGTAATAATACTACTAATTTACATTTTTAAGTACACATTTTTAAAACTACTTAGTAAATTACATTTTCTGAGAAAAACTACTCAATTACAGTAATTTGAGTATTTGTAATTAGTTACTTTACACCACTGATAAACTCCTACGTTATTAATATTTGCTTATTAATAGTATAAAGGTTTAGTTGTTTGGTAGGATTAAGAATGTAGAATAAGATCATGCAGAATATGTACTTTTTAAGTGCTAACAGCGAATATCTTATAACAGGCAGGTACTAAGCCACTAGTTAATAATGAGAATTGGTACTTAAACTAAAGACTTACCATTTTATTTGAAGTGATATTTTGTTACCGCATTAAATAATTTAAGAATATGCTCGAATGTGTAGAGTGACAACAGTCTAAAAAACTATTATATAACTTTCCCTGGTTAACCACAAATGTCAACATCTCTTGCTTCTGTGTGTTTTGCGTATATCTCTCTGGATTTTTATCCTGCCTCCACGGGTAGGGCGATTAGCTCAGACCCAGCAATAACACTCTGCTACAGACTTCTAAAGATTCTTTGTGCTTAGATTTGTTATATTTGTGTCTGGTCGGAGGTCTGGGGGAAGAAAGGCGGCTTTCTTGGTTCTGAGAATCAGATTAAACGCAATGGCAGGCGCTATTACGGTGTCATCGAGTGATTCAGTATACACATAGCAGGGACATCTGCCCAGTCTTTGAATGGGCTCATCCATTTTGGATTTTTGTGTGGTAGATGCTCCTCAAGGGATGCTGGCTAATGGCTCCCCACCTCACACTTTGCTCTAGTTTACCAGCCTCTATTGCCACTCCTACTGCCTTAAATCAGCCCCAGGGCCAAATAAACTCTCTCTCTCACCGTACAGATTTGATTCATTTAGACGCACATTCTGTCCCACACAGCAATATCCATTTGTTTTCTTACATGGCTCTCCATTGGAGAATATGAGTCTGGTCTGAAACTGCATACACAGTTTTTTTGGGATCTTTCCATCAATGAAGATGTGGCGGACAAAAAAAAAAAGGTATGAGTAAGGCTGGATTTCTTGAAAGCAAAGAAAATACAGATAATTCAATGGTTTAATCAAGTCTTGATACAAAAAAATACGCTGAAAGCCTTTTTTAATACTGAATAAATCGCATGCACTAAAGCGTTCCTTTACTTTTTAGAATATGCATGTATTTTCTTTCAATGCATATGCTTTCAAGCTTTCAAACTTTCAAAAACAACATTTTCAAAACAACAAACGTTGTTCTGCCACTTTTTTGACAAAGTGAGGTACATGCCTTCGAGGGTGGTCCATAACTCATACACAACTAGAGGCTATACGGTAAAAATGCAGGGTTCCACACAACTCATTCATGTTGTCGTAACACATCAATTAATTTAACTTAACAAATTTTCGTGAACTGAACATAAAAAATTAAGTTGTCCCAAAAAAAAATCTGAAGAATGTTGTTTCTGCTCATTTTAAATAGACAGTTTGAACAAGCAGCATTTTAAAAAATATTTTTGTATATCACAACAAAACTAATAATAATTATATATATATATATATATATATAATATATATATTATATATATATTTATATTTATATATATATTATATATATATTTATATATAGTATATATATTATATATAGTATATATAGTATATATATATTATATATATATATATATATATATATATATATATATATATAGTATATAGTATATATATTATATATAGTATATATATAGTATATATATATATATATATATATATATATATATATATATATATATATATATATATATATATATATATATATATATATATATATATATATATATATATATATATATAGATATATATATATATATATATATATATAGATGCAAAAACCTCTAAATGCAGTCTGAAATTTTCTTCTAAAATGAGCATTCATATCAGGTTCCTGTGTGTATGTTCAGTAATTTCCCATTTAGGGCAAAGAATAAGTTCTTTTAATGGTCTTCAAAGTGAAATAACTCAACATAACCAAAGTAGGCTGACAATAATGCAGATTTTTTATGTAAATTTCAGGCAGCACTTAGAGGTTTTTGCATCTGAACTCTTCATTGGGGTTGGGCAATGTCGAACAATTTGGCATCGTACGATGTGTAATGTAAAACATTGCGGTGGACGATGGCATTGTCGTCGTAGGCGGCAAATTTATTATTTATGAATAATTGCATATTAACAGATATTAAGCAGACAGTCTACTAATATTCAAATGGACCGTCAAAATAAAGTGTCACTTTTTCCACGGGACTCTGGCATGAATAGGCAGAGTGATCATTGTTGTTATAATGGCACCGACAAACTTGGTGAGATGCACAGCCAGAGATGCACAACCAACAGCAACCGACCTATAGTATCTGAGGTCTTCACTAAAATTACTAAGTACAAGCGTGAAAACGAAACATTGAAGCAGTGTACTGACGCTGTGATAGATTACCTGATGGATTCAAAAGATCAAAGAGTCTTTAGAAAGAGAAAATATGAATTAAATATCACATTTAACAACTATAATGAGACGCAAACCAGTGGTACATCCTTAATAAACTGTCCCGACGTGTACTGCTCTCTGGGGTTTTGTGATCAAAGCACCCGATGGCTGCCTGGAGCTCAGATGTGCGCATATGCTGCAGCACATGCCAGAGTGTGTGTGTGTGGTCACGTGATGTGCGTTTTCAGCGGTATAGTGTGGACGGAGATCTTTTCAGAAATGCTAGATGAAACGCCAATGATCCTTTCACAAACAACAGGACGTTAAAAAAGGTAAACAAATCAAACAAAAAGCTAATTCACACCAGTACAAAATATCAACCATGGCTCAGAGAATATGAATCTGGTCTGAAACTGTAGTAATAGGCTCCATCCAGCTTTTTGGGGCTATTTCCATAAACGAAGATGTGGCATGTTAAAATAGCTATGACTAAGGCTAGAAAGATTTCTAGAAAGAGCTTAACTAGGAACCCTATAAAACACGGAAGCACAGACCTCTGATAACAACTCTGGAATGCAGTACTAATAACAACCTGCTTGCTGAATCGGATGCTGCTTATTTACATATAAAGAAAAACCAATGGTGCACATTTAGATCTAGACGGGGAGATCAGGAAAGTAGAAAAGCACCTAAATGAGTCAAAACAGCCAAATAGATACAAAAACCATGGAGCAGAAGTATGTCCGCCTTTTAAACATGCTTCCCTGTTCTCCAGGTGCAGGCATGCTCTGAATTCTTTTGCTCACGGTGGCTTTTTTTTTTTTTTTGCACACACAGCCAAAGGAGGGACAGAAAACCCTCTCTCAGGCAGAGGAAAAACATCTCATCCTTGACAATTTGATTAACAGCTGTCTTTCGTGCCAAAGTCCCCCTGGTCTGAAAGACACTCTCTGTCACACACTTCTTAGGTTACTCAGCAATCAGAGAGGAGTGAAACAAGAAAGTGAAGCACGAGAGAGAGAGAGAGAAGAGAGCGAGCAGAGGAGAGCAAGAGAAAGGGCTATTTAAGTGGTGTTATCTCAGCCTTTCAAGCTCTTTGGCTAGTCCAGCACATTCCAAGAGCTTCACATCCGTCGTCCACATTACGCTCCACACCCATGGGACTCCACTTTCCTTTCCCCATATGGTCATTTCAAGGCTGAAGAAAGAGCACGTCAGCAAAAAAAAAAACAAAAGGAGCGTGGTTAGGTATTACCTGTGAATTAACTACTAAAAACCTTACATCAATTTGTAAAAAAACAATAACAATAACAAAAACCTGAAACAGAGTACCTGTTTACCTGGTTTTTAATGAATTAATTGAAACGAAATCGAAATCCCAAGTTAGCAAAGGCTGCGATTGTTATGCACATCTTTTCAGGGAAGCATAGTTGTGTGATCAGTAGTAAATCTCCATCTGAATACCAGAGGGCGCTCTCGTGTGGAAACTTCCAAGACCTTGAAGAAGAAACCCAGGAAATACCTATTTGGTTGCTGAATAAACAGAACCTGCTTTCATTAAATCAACGTGAATAATAAACATGGGACTATGGGATCATCTCACAGAAAGATTTAGTTCAAATACTTGATTTTTTCAAACACCTAAAGTTATAAAAGTTTGGAGTAAAAATGTATTAAGTGTGCTTTTTTACATGCTTTTACACTAATAAATAAACTCTAAGCCATAATTCACTGAGAATCTGCCCAAACTGAATTATTATTTTCAATCCATCCATGATTTAAAAAAAAAATCTTAGAGATTTATTATTACTATTTAGAGATGTCTTTTGCTTCATTTACTTATGGACCAGCCTAGTGATATTAGATGCATTTTCATCAATCCAATAACAAATGGATGAATAATAAATAATGAAATAATATAAAAAAAAATCCCCTAAATAAATCCTTGAAATCCATCAGTAAGGCTTGTTGTTCACAGTTTAGATTTAAGATTTACTTGTAAAAAATGTTTTCTCAAAAGAAGTTCTCATGCAGCACTCAAAAGTTAATTTCTTTGTTGTGTTTTATTCATGTCAACAATGTGAAAATAAGGGATAACCCCTGTTTTCCGGAAACAGCATCTATTTATCACTATGGAGCATGTCAGGTGACAGTCAACGCCTGTAATGGAAAGTAAGGGAATACGTTTTTATTTTTATTTTAAAGTGTTTTCATGCTTACATAAAATAAAAACACAGAACAGATTCACATTTAAGAGCAAGGAACGTGCTCTGGGGGCGTATATGGAGGATCGGCGCTTTAATGTTTATTGCTACCCTTCATAGAAAGAGCAAAATACGGGAGAAATACTGGAAAATATATTTACGGGATGATAGCTGTATAGAACTGTAACATATGGGAGAATTCAGGGAAAAATGGGAAGGTTGTCAGGCATGTGTCCTATTAATCACTGCAAAGCAACATACAGGGACTCAAATAGAGTTATTTTACTTATACTTCATTTACTTAATTAACGCACCCAGGTTAATTACCTTCACTGTTCAAATAAAACTGCTAAAGGAATAGTTCACCCAAAAATCTAAATTAAAAAAAAAAAATCAAAAATCATTTAGTGATCTTTAAATGCTTTCAATTTCCAAACCTTTATAAGTTTCCTTGTGAAGATATTGAAAAGAATGTTGGAAACTGATAGCCATTGAGCTCCATACAATGTTTTTCCCTACTTTTTAGGTCAATGGCTACCAGTTTCCAACATTTTTCAGTATATCTTCTTTTCTGTAGAAGAAAAAGAAAGAAAATGTAAGAAGTTTAGAGTGAAAAATGACAACAGACTTTTTTGGTGCAGTTGCTGCAGATTTGTAGGCTGCACGTCCATGATGCAAATCTCCTGTTTCACGACATCCCAAAGGTGCTCTATTAGATTGAGCTCTGGTGACTGTGGAGGCCATTTGAGTACAGTGAACTCATTGTCATGTTCAAGAAACCAGTCTAAGATGATTCGCACTTTATGACATGGCATGTTATCCTGCTGAAAGTAGCCATCAGAAAATGGATACACTGTGGTCATAAAGTGATGGACATAGTCAGCAACATACTCAGGTAGGATGTGGCATGGACACGATGCTCAATTGGTACTTATGGGCCTTAAGTGTGCCAAGAAAATATCCCCTACACCATTACACCACCACCAGCAGCCTGAACCGTTGATACAAGGCAGGATGGATCCATGCTTTCATGCTGTTGATGCCAAATTCTGACCCTACCATCCGAATGTCGGACCAGAAATCGAGACTCATCAGACCAGGCAACGTTTTTCCAATCTTCTATAGTCCAATTTTGGTGAGCCTGTGCGAATTGTAGTCTGTATTTAGCTGACAGAAGTGTGGTCTTCTGCTGCTGTAGCCCATCCTTCTCAAGGTTGGACGAGTTGAGTGTTCAGAGATGCGCTTCTGCATACCTTGATTAAAACGAGTGGTTATTTGAGTTACTGTTGCATTTCTATCAGCTGGAACCAGTCTGTCCATTCTCCTCTGACCTCTGGCAACAACAAGACATTTGCACCCACAGAACTGCCACTCACTGGATATTTTCTCTTTTTCTGACCATTCTCTGTAAACCCCAGAGATGGTTGTGCATGAAAATCCCAGTAGATCAGCAGTTTCTGAAATACTTAGAAAAGCTCGTCTGGCACCAATACCCATGCCATGTTCAAAGTCACTTAAATCACCTTTTTTCATTATTCTGATGCTCAGTTAGAACTGCAGCAGATTGTCTTGACCATGACTACATGCCTAAATGCATTGAGTTGCTGCCATGCGATTGGCTGATTAGATTAACAAGCAGTTGTACAGGTGTACCTAATAAAGTGGCTGGTGAGTGTATGTTTCATTGTTTTCACTGCTTTAACTTTTACTCAGTATTTTACACTGAAAAGGTTGTTTCCAGCATTTTTTAGAGAACAGTATGTAAATTGTGCAGTATTAGACTCAAAGATAAGATAAAGCTTATTCATACACCCCAGACCCTCTCTCATCTGAAAAGTGGAAGAATGTGATGGATTTAAACACCAGGTATAAACGCAATGCTTTTCCCTTGCTGACTTTAGATTCAATCAACAAAAACGCATTTTAATTCCAGAAATTAAGACGCATCTTAAAAACAGGCCCAGAGTGTGCGATTACAAAACTGAAATAACACTAAAAAGTGCCACTATTTCATTGCTTGGGACATTCATGTGTGGCCCAATCAGAATATCTAATCAGACCTTCCCTCTCAGCAGGAAAAACACATAATACGTGAATAGGCCCAAACCAATTTCGACAACCAAAGGCAGAGGCAGCCTGATTATAATGAGAGCATTTCATGCGGCCCCAAACTCGCAGATATTAAAATGTGAGCCTACATTTAAATAATGTTTTCGCTTTTTCATTACCCTCGGTCCACATAATGCCTGTGTTATTCAGAACTCCAAAATCCAATAATTTATTTCATGGTGCTGTAATCTAACACACTCTAGTGAGTCAGAACGTAAGAAGGATGATTAATTCTCCCTTAAACATTTCGAAACCCAAATTTGCCGTATGTGGGTGGTGTGCATTTCTGAGGGGGGAAGAAAACTGCATATTGTTAATCTTTGAAGAGTTTACATAATCATAACCGCGCTGAATAGCAAAATCATTTTAAAGCAGATTTATCCTACTCTGCGCACTAAATGTACTAAAAAAGAATGTGTGAGTGCAGTAACCTCTGATTAACCTTGAATATCCCTACCTTAAGCAGCTCTTGAACAGCTAACGTAGCACCTCAGGGAAACAGACCCAGATTTCTTCTTTATTCCTTCTGCGCAATTGCTGACTACCTGTTCAGGTGCTGAAATATGAAGAGTAGGTCGCCCACGGGCTCAAGGTCTGCAGCTTTCTGGGTAAAAAGCACCACCTGCTCTTTTATTTGAACAAATAATGTCAATCTGAAAAGCATTTCTGCCCCCAAAGCTGCTCGAATCCAAATGGAGAACATAATTCACTCATTTACTGTACTGTAGGGTGACATTTATGCAACAGTCTTAACTTTTTACAATTTTTCGGCTTTAGCATTTGCAGCATAATGTTGATTGCCATCATAAATCATTTTAACGTGTTGTGCATTTCAAAAGGTTAGCTAGCAACCCCTTTAAAATAAAATCGCACATATTGTGCAGACACACAGCATCTATCTAAACAATAATAGACATATTAAGTACACTGCAGCAAAATCTAATTAACATAAAGAAACGTGCAAAAACCCTGCATTTTTGAATACTTCAAGACAAGTGAAATGCAAGGTAAAATAAATTTTGTAGTAATTAACTTCACAACATCTTATAAGAACATTAATTGAGGTTAAACTGCATTGAACGCAGATTATTCCTTTAAACTGTGAAAAGTAAGTGAGATTTTTGTAGGCATGCTTCTGCATTTCTCCCCCTACTTGCTCTTAGACTCACTCCAGCTCATCGCCTGCCGGTCCAGACCGGTTCAGAGTTCAGACGCCACTAACAGGCTATATAAGGTCAAATGCTAGTCTGCTAGAAGCAGAGTAATTGCTAAGTAATTGACCAAGATGAGCTATTTATACAGCGCAAAAGTACACAAAAAGCACTTCAAGTGAGTTGGCAATTGCTCATGTGAATGTCTGGATGCACAATACTGAGTAGGAGCGTCCTAGAATTCTTTTAACCTGCCTCTTAGCTAATTATTTATATATTATTTATTTATTTATGTAGACATATTTGCATGTCTCTCAAATGCACTACTGGTAGGGTGCTTCTCTTACCGTACAGCAACAATCCAGTGATGACTTTGGCAGCTACAACAATACAACTTTGGATCCTACATAAAAGACCTCATTAGGACTATTACCCACCTACTGTCACTAAACACCCTACATCACCGACATAACGTGGGAAAACACAATGAACTTGGTTTTCTCTCAGCTCAGTCTCGCCCGAAAGCAGCCAATGCCCATATTTGCACATCTGGCACATGAAGTATTCCAACTATGTCCTGCTGTGGCGTAAAAGAGGTGCTAAGGGACAGAAAGTGACTGCCTTCAAAGTTGAGGAAAGTGCTGTGCCCTTCCTCCAAAGATCTGAAGATACGAGCATTTCGCATTTACGTCATCACCTCAAGACCTAGAATCAACCCTACGTGATCGGTCAGCAATACACAGGATGGAAGTGTGATGATGAACCATGCAGAAATATTTCCTCAAGCTTCAAAAAGCTTGTCATCAGATTCTAGGACTTCGTGAATCAGATTTCGAGGAGTCGTGCCAAGAATAACGTCCCAGTGGAATTGCTGTTTTTGTGCGCTGGGACAGCAGTCATTCGGGTATTTGGGAGGAAGCACAGTGCACACTATCAGGCCTGGCCTTTCTTGACTTCTTAATCTCTACTTCCTTCCCTCCAGAGAACCACCAGCAGCACTGCTGCTACGTCCAAAGCTCCAGCTGCAATGAACAAGCATGATATAAAAGCAGATACTGGCTTGGCCCCAAGGATTTGGGCCCACATACTTCCCAATTTTCAGATTAAAAAGCTCCTGTCTCTGAAGTGGTTCCAGGAGTGAACAGCTTTTGTTGCTGGGAATAATCCAGACTTCCTCTCCCACATCCTGGGGGATCGGCATCTCAAGGTGCCCCCCTGTTGGCCCCAAATGTACAAAGATCACTCTTTTTTGCTCTGATTGGGCTTTAGGAAAGGCCTAGAGGACTGTACCATTTCCAAGAGAAGGGGTGGATGCCTGTCTCCCTCTGTGACCCGTATGGGTGAAGGAGAGTGAGGATATGTATCCATTTCACACACAAGACACATTTCTGTCATGCATTGGCAGTTTTTTGCAGGAAGACTAATAAAACCAAGCTGTAATAATCGCTCAGGCAACTAAAAACTTAAAACTTCCTAACTGAAAAAAAGCCTGCAGTGCTGAGCTTGACATTCGCTCAGGCAGAAGGGAGTACCTAATTCAGGATAAGAAAAGCAGAGGAGTGACCGCTGTTAAGATGCATGCCCAGTTCTAATTAGTATGTGACATTTTCTCTCGGTGAATGGCTGGAACCTGCATGGGGCTCCGGGTAATGACCTCATATCCTGTGGAACACTTATTCCTGGATAGGGTGATGTTGGGAAATACGGGAAGACTTGTGGTCATACTGGTTAAGTTTTCTCACATTGTGGCCAGATTCCCTTCTTACTAGTGTTTGCTTACATCCAAACCGGTTGCTTGCTGGAAACGCTGTCAAATTCTAGCTAAGAACAGGTTTACAGAAAACATAAAGCTTGGTATACTATAAACACAAATAAAATGCAGTGCATGCACTTCATTCTGTATTTCCTGAGCAATGACTTTTTTGAGCAGTGTAAGGAAAACGAGTTTCACTGTAGCCATTTAAACAGTTCCAACAGGTTCTCAACACCCAAAGCCACCCAGACTACAAAACAAACAGTGCTGTTGGCCAAAGAGAGCATTTAAACCAGTCAATTATAAAAACCGTGGCATCCTGGAGGGCAATGCCCAAAGACCAAAAGGGAATCAATGGGAAAAGCTGCCAAGCGATGATTTGATACGAGTGCTTCACTCCTAAAACCACCGCTTTACATGCCAAACAAAATGAGTTAGTGTTTTAGTTTACAGTTGTCGATGAGATGTTGATACACATTCATGTGCAACTTTACTAAGACTGAGTGAGTAAAAGCTGGCAAAAAACTATGTGTATATGTTTTAAAAAAGAATTGTGCATTAAAAATTATTATTTAACCATCTTTATTTTGTTCCGGTTTGATTTTTCCAAGTAGTATGAAAATTTCCCAGAATACACCAGCTACAACGGCAGCGTCAGAAGTCAGGAGATGCACAAATTAGTACAACAAACATATAAATATAACATATAAACATATTTATAAATTTCACAATCTATAATCTCTAATAATAACTCCTGTCTAGTAGTCCCACATCATACTTTCACATCTGTCACTCGATGACACTGGAATACCCAGTCAGGAAAGTCTAGTGGCTGGGAATGAGCTTTTTACAGTGTCTGATATAATGCTAATGCTGTTTTCTTGTATTTACATAGATTAATATGGCCATGGTGTAAATGTATAGTACAGTTATGATCATATTGCCAAATTATATCGTTATGATAACATGATATTGTTGCCTTCGGTGATTTCATGAAGATAAATAATAAAAATAGCGCAACTGGAATAACTAGTCGTGATCGCTGATCTCATATGAAGCAAGAGATCACGATGACATGATGACTTGCGCAGGTGTTGTAGTGGTGTCCCATTTCTTAGGGGTCAATTTTTGAAAAACTTCCTCTTTACACTCTGTTTCAAGGGCCAAAGGGAAGGGGAACGGGAACAAAAATAGAATCCGGATTGGGCCAAAATATGCTCATACCTGCTCTCCAAATGAATACAATATACCAAAAAAGCTTTAAAAGTATTGGAATAAAGTAAGCTAATTTAATGGACCACCATTAACATTTATGGTGTATTTTCTAAGCTTAAAAAACTCCACTTGCCATTAAAATATTTGCATTTCAAGGTGAATGTAGTCAAATAAGGGCTAAAATGAATCAGCTCAATTCAGCATCTACACATTATTCATAAAAGCTGCAGACTACAAAAATTCTAAATCAATCAAAGTATTATTATTCAAGAACTACATTTAAGAGGAATGCTGCAATTACCTGGCCATGCCCAGACTGGAAAACCCTGAGGGAACAATGAGCACATCTAGACGCAGGAATGGATGGACACCAAGAACAGAGTGGGCCGCAGTCAGACAAAGGGGCAGTAAAGGTAGAACCATGTCCTGTGCCTTCTGCAAGTGGCAGGACGGGGTAAACACTCGGTGAGGAATAACAGTCTGTACTCTAGCAGTTCCATCCATAAAGCGGCAGGGATAATCCATGTGGGAACAAATGTACTCCTGATCAACACTGTCTAAAGGAAGACTGTAAAACATAGAAATGTGCATGTTAAAGAAGAAAACACTGGAAACACTGGAGATTTGCCGAAATAAAATAATTAATTATGCTAAAGATGTCTAATAACTTAAAAGCAGATAATCTCTTCTAGATATTTAAAGAGCCCCTATTATGGGTTTTTGAAAATGACCTTCCATGCAGTGTGTAACATAAACAGCTAATGTTTAAATCTGAAAGTTTTGCTTCATCTGTAAAAGAGTCGACTCAATGTGGTTCGAATGAATCGCCGCTGTAACGAATCTTTAGCCGTGTCTGCGTGACGTTGATACGGAACTCAAGCCCCGCCCATTTGTTGCACGCGCAGACCCGGGAAAATTTAAACCACCAGCCCCTCCCACAAACACTGTCGAAAGAAAAAGAGGAAGACACTGTAGCAGGTCTCGGCTGAATCATGTCACGAAGACGCTGTGCTCTGAAGTGTGAGGGAAAGTTAGTGTTATTTTCCCTACACAAAGATGAGGCTGTGAAGAGTCAGTGGTTGAAGTTTATTTTTGCAAAAATACCTCAGCATTATAGCCCCAGCCTTGAGCTGTGTTCCTGTCATTTTTATGACGAGTGCTTCAGCAAAAAGTGTGCCGCTTTACAGATTTAAATGCGTTTGTGAGGTCAGTATCTACTGCTGTTTGTCATTGCTATGGCCGCCGTCAGCTGTTCCTTCACACGTGCGGCAGTCAAGTTTCAAAATAGTTCAGATTTTGCCAGTGTGTGGATTGATATTAAATGTGTGTCACTGTTTTTACTTATGTTAATAGAGCTGTGAACCTACACTGGTCTCATGGTTCAGTTCGGTTACGATTATCATTCCATCGATTCGGTACAATTCGATATCTCGGTGCATTGATGATGCTTTCCATACACAGTTTTATATCTTCACAGCACATCAATTTTTGTATTAAAATGTATAAATATATTTATATACTATTTCTAATACAATTTTGTCCTTTAATACAAACAGGCAGATATATAAACTGTACCTTTAAACAACACGAGCGTTTATAGCAAATAAACAAATATAAATTTCCCGTTCGCTTTCTGAGCCTTGTAAGTTCTTACACCCCTTTGATTGGTCACACGCTCAACAAAAGGGCTGCGATCGGCTCTTACGTGCTGGCGCTCTTCACAGATGAGTGATACTGATAAACGGCAGTGGCGATGACAGCTGATCCATGATAGACACAGTGGAGAAAACTCTGCAGACACGCGCTCGTGTCTGGATCCACAAGTATCGCTGTAACAGCCGAGAGGAGCCGAGAGGAAAAGTCTCGCCAGTAGGTCAAATGGGCCACAGTGAGAGAGAGAAATGTAGTTTACTTTCATTCTCTCAATCACAGTAAAATAGGGGCTTCTGCTGTAAGAGTCAGTGAAAGACTGTCCAGCAAACACACACGCAGTGAAATTGTGCACAGTTTCTGCATTTTTTTGTAGTTGAAGCGTTGTAAATACCTGCGCTCGCCTCCCTCGCCATAGTAAGCTACGGCGACATGATAGCGCATATGAGATAAATGACATCAGTAAATAACCCGTTATGATTATTACTGAACCGATGCCGAATTGCATTGCGTGATCCGTGTCTGCATTGCGGTGCACCGAAGAAACAATTAATTTTGACACCACTAATGGTTAAGAATAGAGCAATATGCTGGTGTTAAACTGCATTGCTTTAATGCACTCCTGCATTGGGCTCACACATACACCCTGACTACTTCAAAACTGTTTATAAGCCATGGTGGGCATTTCTCCTTGTTTCACGCTGAACACAGTTGACCAATCACACCAGACTGGGTCATTGGACCAATCAGCGCAGATTAGCATCGCTCTAAAGAGAAGTTTGGAAACAAATGAATGGCTGAATGAATCATATGGGAGTCACTGGAATAATTAGGTTAAAATAAATGCATATTATAAGACAATGAAAGGGTTTTTTGACCTTGCATGCATATCAGAATGTTGTTGGAGACCCCTCATAACCAAAATATGACCTTTTTTAATGCATAATAGGGGCTCTTTAAGTCATATGAACAACATACCTGAGTTTGTCGTCCACATATTTTGTCCCTTTAACTCCAGCCTCTAGCCATTGTCCGACTGCTATAGTAAAGGTAGAGGCTGGCATTGGCATTGTAACATAATAATCCCACTGCTGAAAACCTGAAAAGTGTAGAGAAAAGGCTTCAGTGTTTTCCACAATAAAATCAGTGCGTTAATTACACATGCATGATTGTGAAGTGCTGACTAAGGGTTTTGACTGCACCTGTCTCTGCAGGCTCTGGAAAAGCTTGATTTTCACCACTCATTAGAACAGTGAAATCACATGGAGCCCTCACACACGCTTGCCACGTTGACATGGCAACAGGTGGCTCCTGGCATGGGAAGAGGGCTCTGTTGTTGATGGGTGACCCCATGGTGTAAACACAGCATCTGGGAAAAAATACAAACAAAAAACTATAAAAGTAAAGTTCATTGACAAACTTTATGGTGTCTTGAGAAAGCCTCGTCTGAAGTTTGAAGAGGTTTTAAAGTTTAAATCATTGAAGTAGTTTTTAAGACATTTGAAACAGTTGGCTTAGATAAACAAGTACATATATGTTGGCATGTTTCTAGCATGGATTGGCATGTTTTGCGTTAAGGCATTGCTAGGGTTTTCTGAGTGGTTACTAAGGCATTGCTAGACGGTTGCTAGGGTGTTCTAGGTGGTTGCTAAGTCGTTGTTAGGCAGTTGCTAAGGTGTTTTGATTGTGTTTTTCAAATATGCATGATCACATTATTTTCTTTTAAAGCCCCTGTTTAATTTACATTATTAGCTGATGGTGCAAATAAATGTTGGTCTCACTTTATATTAAGTGGCTACTATGTACTTATGTTTAAATTTATAATTTAGTACAATGTATTGTGTACATACATATTGTTACATTAAACTTACTTTTTTTAATGTCTGCATTTAATTATGCATTTACATTTAGAATTACCCTGTTGACTCAAGCCTGTCCCTAACCTTACCTTCATCACACATCAATAGCACCAAGTGTTGTACAAGGTAATATAAACACAATAAGTACATTGCACTTATTATTTGTTGATGGTACATAATATTTAAGGCCACTTAGTATTGGGATAAGTGGGACCAACTGTAGATAATAAATTTATTAACTAATAAATGTCCAAATGAATCACGAAATCCGTTCACATTTAATGTACAGTTAACACTCTTATTAACCATTAACCAAGATCTTTCAGCTTAATAAATTACTAATTTGCTGTGTAATAATAGTCAGCAAGGTAGTAGTTTCATTGGGTAAGATTAGGGATGTAAAATAAGATCAGATAATGCCAAATACCCTCAGGCCATCTTACATTCTATTATTCTGTACTATCCTAAATAATTACGTGGGTAGTTGACATGGCATTTCAAACAGTGCGCCATTAAACTAATTTAAACAATTTTCTTGCATGATTACGGGTTTTATAACCTCATATTAAATTGTATTGAATATTTGTACATCTGAAATTGGACTTATTAAGGTTTAGCAAAGCCAAAAATTTAATTCTAGACCAGTTTTTACATTCTTTATTTTATTAGACATTAAAGAGTATATTTTGAAACAAGTTTTCACTTTGCAGATCTTTGAAAAAACCTGATAATGACTAAAAAATCATATTTGGGTGAACGTTATCATTAAATTGACTATAAAAACATTACAATTGATTTTTTCCCCTTTTTAAATATTTGCCAAATGATGTTTAACAGAGCAAGGTAATGTTAACTAATAAATGTCCAAATGAATCATGAAATCTGTTCACATTTAATGTACAGTTAACACTCTTATTAACCATTAACCAAGACTTTCAGCTTAATAAATTACTAATTTGCTGTGTAATAATAGTCAGCAAGGTAGTAGTTGGATTTATGCATTGGGTAAGATTAGGGATGTAAAATAAGATCATATAATGCTTTATAAGTGCTGATAAAGTGCTTTATAAGTGCTGATAAACTAATATCTTAATAATAAGCAGGTAAGAAGCCAGTAGCAAATGGTGTGAATTGTTACTTAAACTAAAGTGTGACCGGAAATCAATATGAATCCCCATCCCTAGTTTTTGGTGGATGTAAACATCTAAAAATACCTGCCATCCTGGTCTTTTGTCCACCTCACAGAACCACCCGTGGGTTTAGTTTCATACCAGATTCTGACAGCGCATGGGAAATCATGAGGTGTGCGAACTCCCTTTTTCCTAATCTGAAGACTCCACTTGTCCATGTGGAACTGTAGAGGCTGTGTATTTATGATGTTAGATGAACGGCTGCACTGAAGGTAAAGCTCATGCTGTGTCTTCCAACAGGAAGAAGGCATAGAGACCAGCCTCTGTACCAGTCCTGCATTCACATCCCGTTGGTCCACATCAAGTTTTTTAAATTCCAGTACTGTAGTTACATCCAACTCTTCAACTCTTGAAACCACCAGGTCACAACAATCCAAAACCAAGGTAAATTCTTCACTCTCATCCTCACTACCAACATCCATTCCTCCAATCAAATATGGCGGTCCCTCAGGGGGTATCAGCTTATTGTGCTCAGGTGTGATAGGAGAATTCACGTCATGTTTGGTTGACACTTGAGATTGATCTTGCATGTTTGATGCACATCCTGATTCACCTTGTTTGCTGGAAGCCAAACCAGGCTCCAGGAACAGAACAATGCTGCCAGCAATGACCTTCCTTTGAATGTGAACGGCCAGGTCAAGGACATAGTGGCGAACGAGCATATGGTTGGTGTTCGCACACAGAGGCAGGTCATCCTTGTTAGGATCCAGATCAGGAATACTTTCCATATCTGATGAGGATATTCTTGAGGCTAGAACAGATCTTGTAACCAGACTGAAATATCATTAGGAGTAATGTAAACGGAATGCTGCTCTGGCTCTTTAAAAAAAAAAAATCCAGTCGTTATTGAGTCTGCATCTGGTCCTGAAGCATTTAATAGCCTGTAATTATAAATGTTAAAGCAAATATTACTTAAATATATAATGTCAGCATTAAGCTGCAATCATAATACTTAAAACAGATGACTTGAACAGAATAAATACCCTCAGGCCATCTTACATTCTATTATTCTGTACTATCCTAAATAATTACGTGGGTAGTTGACATGGCATTTCAAACAGTGCGCCATTAAACTAATTTAAACAATTTTCTTGCATAATTGCGGGTTTTATAACCTCATATTAAATTGTATTGAATATTTGTACATCTAAAATTGGACTATTAAAGTTTAGCAAAGCCAAAAATTTAATTCTAGACCAGTTTTTACATTCTTTATTTTATTAGACATTAAAGAGTATATTTTGAAACAAGTTCAGACCTTTGAAAAAACCTGATAATGACTGGAAAATCATATTTGGGTGAACGTTATCATTAAATCGACTATAAATACAATACAATTGATTTTTACCCCTTTTTAAAATATTTGCCAAATGATGTTTAACAGAGCAAGGAAATTTTCACAGTATGTCTGATAATATTTTTTCTTATGGAGAAAGTCTTATTGGTTTTATTTCAGCTAGAATAAAAGCAGTTTTAATTTTTTTTAAAAACATTTTAAGGTCAAAATTATTAGCTTTATTTTTTTCGATAGTCTACAGAACAAACCATCGCCATACAATAACTTGCCTAATTACCCTAACCTGCCTAGTTAACCTAATTAATCCAGTTAAGCCTTTAATAGTCATTTTAAACCGAATACTAGTTTTTAAAAAATATCTAGTCAAATATTATGTACTGTCACCATGGCAAAGATAAAAGAATTCAGTCAATAGAAATTAGCTATTAAAACTATTATGTTTAGAAACGTTCTTAAAAAAAATCGTTTAAAAAAAATCTTCTCTCCGTTAAACAGAAAGAGAAAAAATAAACACGGAGGGGGGGGGCTAATAATTCTGACTTTAACTGTAAATGAAATGTGAAATTTAAAAATAATAGTGACATTACAGCAGCAACAACAATAACACAAAAAACCTCATCTAAAAAATGTTCAAACTAAATATTGACGGTTGAAAATAATCATGGTTATTTGTGGAAAAAATAGTAACGTTTCACTATTTCATTGTGCTGTAGTTGCAACTGAGATACTCTATCATTTTTTAAGTACTCTCTTTCGTGCAAAGAGAAAATTTAACAAGTGGTGCTTAAGGTGACAATTTATAACCACAGGCCCATAATCAGGTGTTAAATCACTGAAAAATACACACTTTCATCAAACGCTTTAAATAAGCCTTAAATGAAATACTGCTCTCCAGGTGATGACTAGGCAATCCGTTCATACTCCTGTCCTTCAAAGCAGTTGTTCTTAATCCTCCACCACTGCACTTTTTGGATACTGTTTCTTACATTGTGCTTTGCAGTTTGTAGTTCTTAAACTTTAGAGTTTTTCCAAGTCAAAAACGACGACATCAAGAAGTTTATGTAAGGGTGATTTGTAGTAAAATATATCTTTTGTTGACATACAGTAACCAAAAAAGGCTAAAATTATTTATTAAAGGAACATGCTGACTGCCCGAAGTTTCTGACATGCAGTATATGGGACATATATGTGTTTAACATATATGAACATATATGATTCTGACATATATCTGGATATATATGATATACAGCGCTCTGCATAAATGAGTACACCCCATTTTGAAAATGATTTTTTTTTTTATCCATTTCTCATTGAGTATAGGTCATATAGTTTGGTGGATTTAAACAAAACAGATTTATTAAACAGATATATTAATTAAAATAATATTTTAGTCACCGAACATCTTTAGAAATAGAAAGATAATACATTAAAATTCATGTGAAATACTGGGGAAAAATTACAAACTACAAAATTTCAACAAAATTTTATAATTTTTTATTTCTCTTGAATTTTGCTTTATAAACAATTTTTTAAACACTTTTCCCTAAAATTAATATTTAGGTGTACTAGTTTTGAACCATTATCATAAGTTATTTTGTTAGATTAGCTCCATATTTGGCTTCAGTACTGACTGTATGGGACATATGTTTCTGGCATACTGTATATGTGGACATATATGTCTCGGAAATATATGGGACATTTATTTGTTATATGGGATGTACACCTTTCTGGCATATATGTGGACATAGATGTTTCTGACATGTATGGGATATACATTATGTGTTTTAAACATAAATGTGCCATATATGTTTTTGTCATATATGGGTCATATAGGTGTTATAAATGTATAGGGACATATATGTTTCTGGCATAAAAGTGGACATATATATTTCTGACATATATGGGACATATATATGTGTTTTACATATAAGGACATATATGTTTCTGGCATATATGGGACATTATGTATTATGACATTGTGACGTGTATTATATCTATACAGTTGAAGACAGAATTATTAAACCCCGTTTATTTCTTTCCCCAATTTCTGTTTAATGGAGAGAAGACTGTTTTTAACACAATCCTAAACATAATATTTTTTGACATATACAGTTGAAGTCAGAATTATTAGTCCCCCTTTGAATTTTTTTTTAAAATATATTTCCCAAATGATTTTTAACAGAGAAAGGACATTTTCACAGTATGTCTGATAATATTTTTTCTTCTGGAGAAAGTCTTATTTGTTTTATTTCAGCTAGATTAGAAGCAGTTTTTAACTTTTTAAAAACCATTTTAAGGTCAAAATTATTAGCCCCTTTAAGCTATATATTTTTTTAGTCTACAGAACAAACCATCTTGCTTAATTACCCTAACTTGCCTAGTTAACCTGATTAAGCCTTTAAGTGTCACTTTAAGCTGTATAAAAGTGTCTTGAAAAATATCTAGTAAAATATTTTTAGTCATCATGGCAAAGATAAAATAAATCAGTTATTAGAAATGAGTTATTAAAATTATTATGTTTAGAAATTTGTTGAAAAAAATCTTCTCTCCGTTAAACAGAAATTGGGGACAAAAATAAACGGGGGCTAATAATTCAGAGGGGACTAATAATTCTGACTTCAACTGTATGTTTCTGGCATATAAGGGACATTTATGTGCTATACATGTAAGAGACATGTTTTTGGCATATATGGGACATATACGTTGCTGGCATATATGTGGACATATGTGTTTTACATTTATGGACATTTACGTTTCTGACATATATGGGTCATATATGTGCTATACATGAAGAGTACATAAATGTTTCTGACATATATGGGTCATATATGTGCTATACATGTAGAGTACATAAATGTTTCTTACATATATGGGACATATATGTTTCTGGCAAATATGTGGGCATATATGTTTCTTACATACAGTTGAAGTCAGAATTATTAGCCCCCCTGAATTATTAGTCCGCCTTTATTTTTCCCCCAATTTCTGTTTAAGAGAGAGAAGATTCTTTTCAACACATTTCTAATCATAATAGTTTTAATAACTCATTTCTAATAACTGATTTATTTTATCTTTGTCATGATGACAGTAAATAATATTTACAGTAACTAAATATTTTTCAAGACACTTCTATGCAGCTTAAAGTGACACTTAAAGGCTTAACTAGGTTAATTAGGTTAACTAGGCAGGTTAGGGTAATTAGGCAAGTTATTGTATAACGATGTTTTGTTCTGTAAACTATAGCTTAAAGGGGCTAATATACTGACCTTAAAATGGTTCTTAAAAATTTAAAAACTGAATATATTCTAGTCGAAATAAAACAAATAAGACTTTCTCCAGAAGAAAAAAAATATTATCAGACATACTGTGGAAATTTCCTTGCTCTTAAAGGGACTTTGGTAGGAAAACGAAATTATCCAAAAATGACCATAACAGACGATTTTTGAACAACTATAAACATGATTCAAATAAAGTTGTGCACATTTAAAGCTTTTGGGATTCGATTTCGACGCCAGAAGTCAAACAGGAGTTCAAAACTTCTCAACTACAATCGCTTTTATAAAGCTATCCCGGTTGCTTGAAGTGAAATGTCCAGTCCTTTTCTAAATCTTCCAATTTGGTCACAGAAACAGGCAACTGTCAATAAACAACAGCAATATAATGGCAAACAGTAATTAACATTACAGATATCGAGAGTTGTTTCACGAACCTGGTTCTCCTTGTGACAGTTCTACAACACTTGAAACGCCGCTGCGACGCCGTCTCATGGAATCTACGTCATCACGCAACGACAGAAAGCTAAGCTGTATGTCATGAGCATTTACCTCCTATCAGACTGCATACACGGCATAACAAACAACGCCAATACATGTCAGTTCATAATTCAAGAACAGACTAATATATTATTATCGAAATAATAAAAAGGCCATACAATTTGTAATCATACAGATTTTATTAGGAAGTGCATTAACTTTTCATTGAGAAAATATTCATTTTGTGCTTCGAGACAGACATAAACCAAAATGAAACTGTAATGACAACATAAAACAAAACAACATATACAGTTCTCAGTTTTCAGAGCAGTAACATTTGTAACAGAACACCTGAAAAACATCAGAGCTTGTGCTGTAAATTGAAACTCTCTAAAAAGAATGGTTTATTAACCATCTACTGACATATTTATCAACAAACTGAAATCATTCTGAAATGAATTGTGCCTAGTTGTTATTCCTACCAAAACTTGAAAACTGAAGTAAAAAGTAAACATTAAATGTGCTCGTCCACTGAACTTTCAACTGTTGCTGTTCTCCTCTTTCTGTAAACCTGATTTACTTTTATTCACTGGTCACATTGCTGAGAGCTCGTTATCCTCTATAAATAAAATAGAACTATATATACAAAACTGTATCTCATAAATCTCTGCAATTACAATATACATTGAATTTAACAAAAAAGAGAGTTATCATGATTTATGCTATATTAGTTGCATGTAAACATACAAATTAAGATGTGATCTTTTATATCAATGTCTCGTATTGTGTGTCTCTGTGTGTTTGCACAAGTTAAATGGCTTTAGATTTCCACCTTGACAAAATTAAACATTATTTATTTTCTATTACATTTAGCTTTAAAAAATTTAATATGTTGTAACAGAATTCGAACCATAACCATAAAAAGTGACTGGCTGAGGTTTTTGTTCTTAAAACAAACAATCAACAAAAAAAATAAAACTATAAATCTATTCCATATATACAGTATACAGAATACAACAGTCTATGATGTTTTCAGGACACTGTGCACGAAACTCTGCTGGAGTCATCTAATTATCAGCTGACGGAGCTCTTGTTTCCTGGCACACTGCAACATCCTTCCCTTGATATCCTCTGGAGACGTTCTCTTGACATCATGAATGCTCATCTTGTGTTCGACGGAGGCTGTGCCGTTTGAAGGAATCTCTGTTAAAAACACAAGAGGGAACAAGAGCTTAAGCTTAACTGCAATGTTATGAAGAAAACAGCCACACACAAAATGAACTGTGCTGTGCAGTATGAGCGCTCACAATGGTGAAATTCGCACCGTCGGTGTCTGGCATTGTGAGGCACTGAGAGTGTAGTAAACATTTGAAGTATACAGTAGCAGACAGTAATGTCACACTAAAAGAAATCCATCACAATGTATAGATAATTTACACTGCCTTACAACAGTCTTGCTGCCTTTCCATGCTTTAGGAACAACAAATAATAACTTGACTTCTAGTTGATCAATTAGTATCAAAAGCGACTTATATGAAAGGCAAAGGCCTCTAGATTACACTCATTTCAAGCAAAGGACTCTTGCAGGACTCCCAGAGTTCATCACTATTCTTTGGATTCATTTTCAATGCCTCCTGCTTCATCTTACCCCAGACATGCTTAATAATGTTTATGTCTGGTGACTAGGTTGGCCAATTCTGGAGCAATTCGACCTTCTTTGCTTTCAGGAACTTTGAAGTGGAGGCTAAAGTATGAGAAGGAGTGCTATCCTGCTGAAAAAAAATGCCCTCTCCTGTGGTTTGTAATGTAATGGGCAGCACAAATGTCTTGATACCTCAGGCTGTTGATGTTGCCATCCAATCTGCAGATCTCTTGTACGCCCCCATACTGAATGTAACCCCAAACCATGATTTTTCCATGATTTCTTAGAAAATCTTCGGTCTATGTAGGTTCCAATGAATCTACTGCAATGTGATGATTGGGATGCAGTTCACTGGATGATTCATCAGAAAAATCTACCTTCTGACAATTTTCCAAACAATCAACTACAAGTCAAGTTATTATTTGTTGCTCTTACAACTGGGATCGATGACAAAACTTTTGTCAGGTAGTGTAGATGAATTGCATATAATTATGACTACCGTACATTTTAGCACGATTTATAGAAGATAACCGTTAAAATGTTATTCAGTGTAAGAATAGTTTACTGCATACGGTAAAAAATCTTCAATATACTGAAGATTTACAATAAGAATAATTTGACGTCATATAAAAAGACTCAACTTTAAGGATCACAATATACAGCCCCAAAATACTAATTCATATTAAAACTTTATACTACAGTATACTACTGTCATTCAAGCATGTTTTTATAGACTTAAAACATAACAATAACATTTTGTATATTTACATGTTCAATAACATATATTAATAAATACAGGTCAGAATAAGTGTGCTTTGTTGAATAAAGATGGAAGATTATTCTTTCATTCATTCATTTTCTTGTCGGCTTAGTCCCTTTAACCGCCAACTTATCCAGCATTTGTTTTACACAGCGGATGCCCTTCCAGCCACAACCAATCTCTGGGAAACACCCATACACACTCAATCACACTCATACACTACGGACATTTTAGCCTACCCAATTCACCTGTACCCCATGTCTTTGGACTGTGGGGGAAACCGGAACACCCGGAGGAAACCCACGCGAACGCAGGGAGAACATGCAAACTCCACACAGAAACGTCAACTGACCCAGCCGAGGCTCGAACCAGCGACCTTCTTGCTGTGAGGCGACAGCACTACCCCTGGAAGATTATTACTCCGAAAAAATTTTTTTTTTTGCAATCTTCTTTGAAACATTATAGAATAACCTATATTTTCTGTTAAAATGGTTACATATAATACATCTGTATGATGCTGGAGAAATAAACATTACGATATTTACTTTTTTTCTGCAATACATTTTGTGATAAATTGTGACTTTATTAACATGATTGTAAAATGACTGGGGTTATTTTGCAGGGGGATGCATCTGCATAAAATATAATAAACAAATTACGAGCATATATACAAATGATTATGCAAATGATTAATCAAATGTAAAATAACACTGCAATAACACAGCTTTCTCTTGATAAAATAAATACAATAAATCAATGTTAAAGTACAAACATTATTATTTCTTGCGCCTGAATGATTAAACTCACTTGTTTTGAGCTTATATACAGTATTATGCCTTAAACGATATGCAAATGATAAACTGTCATTATATTATTGTTAAACTCTACAGAATTCTATAGAGTTAAAATCTACAATTCATATGCATTGCAAACTGTGGTGTCCTGAGATGTGATTATTATCACAATGCTTACATCACAAAGTCAATGCTGAAATAAAATGTTATTTAATGGAAGCAAAAAGTAGGTCTTTCAAACTGGACTGAAATCTGTATTTCATTGCCATATAAACTAGGGATGCACCAAATTTTCAGCCAATAATGATTGAAAATAGAAGTTCTGGTTTTCGTGTATATATAATGTACATGTTATGTGTACATATATACATTTCATTTGATATTCACTAGGCTTGGGCGGTAATATGGTAATATGGTATTCCGTGGGATCTAAAAATAGCAACGGTATCAGTTTCAATACCGTTATACCGTCATAAAAAACAATGCACTTATATAGGAGACAAGTATTGAATATTAAATATCATTTATTTAATGCCCAAAATTGTGTATACGTCATCACAGGACAGTGTGGAGGAGAGAGAGAGAGGTGAGGTAAAATGACGAGTCGCGCACCAAGTGACCAGGTCTCGAAAAAGAACACAACCTCTGCAGTTTGGCAGTATTTCGGGTTTTGATCTAACGAGAAGGGAGACGTGGTAAATGCAAACTAGAGGGTCTGCATTCCCGCTGCTGTACCGCGGGAGCCACAGGACCCGACCAGATTTCTTGCGGTGCAGGAATAAATTTCTAAATAAAGCATGGGAGCGGTCGGTGTAATTTGAACAGAAGCAGGCGGTCTAACAATATCGCTCCCGAGCACGCGTGGATGCTGTTTATTTATTTATTTATTTATTTATTTATTTATTTATTTATTTATTTATTTATTTATTTATTTATTTATATATTTATATATTTATATATATATATATATATATATATATATATTTATATATATATATATATATATATATATATATATATATATATATATATATATATATATATATATATATATATATTTATATATATGTATATGTGTGTGTGTCTGTGTGTGTGTGTGTGTAAATGTGTGTGTGTATGTATGTGTGTGTGTATATGTGTGTGTGTATATGTGTGTGAATGAGAGAGAGCTTGATGCTGTGTGTCGCTTGTTTGGTGCTGTCTGTGTGTGTGTGTGCGTGTGTGTGTGTGTGTGTGTGCAAGTGTATATGTGTGTGTGTATATGTGTGTGTGTATATGTGTGTGAATGAGAGAGAGCTTGATGCTGTGTGTCGCTTGTTTGGTGCTGTCTGTGTCTGTGTGTGTGTGCGTAAGTGCGTGTGCGTGTGTGTGTGTGTGTATGAATGAGAGAGAGAGCGTGATGCTGTGTGTTGCTGGCTTGGTGCTGTCTATGTGTGTGAGAGAAAGCGTAGTGTTGTGTGTCTATGTGTATGTATGTGTGTGTGTGTGTGTGTGTGTGTGTGTGTGTGTGTGTGTGTGCGTGTGTGTGTGTGTGTGTGTGTGCGTGTGTGTGTGTTTAATCAGACAGCTTGTTAGCTGTCTGGACTCTGTATCATTTAGCTGGGTGGTTTTTGTTTCTGCTCTTCTGTTTGCAAACACATCATCTTACCCTCCTAAATATCAGTCACGCGCAGATCTCTAATACGAACAAGACAATTTGCAAATTGTGCAACAAACCTAAGGCTGCATATAGGGTATTCAGTTTCTGAATGGTTTAGGCACAAGCCAACAGTTTGGTGATGCTGTCTGAGCCCTACATCATAATTTTTTTTTTATTATGCACGTTAATATAGAGGTAAAATCAGGAGGAGGTTTGACGTTATCAAAATTTACATAAAGCCTAATATTCACATACACTTACTGTACTTATCTATGCATGAATCGCATAGCAATGCACACTCAAATAATCAATCCAGACTCATTCTGAAAACGTACCCCTATATATTTCTGGAGAGAGCAAAACATTTCCCAGGAGCTACGTTTTTTGCAGTTTTTTTGTTTTCACCAATCCACCAGAGGCCGCTGTGTATGCTTTTTGAGATCTCAAATTTCTCTTGCGAGTGCCATTCGTGCCTGCTGTTCTCGTGTAAATCCACCAAAGGCTGCTGTCGACTGACTGACTGATCGATCGACTGATCCATCCTCCTCCTTTCCTAAACCGACTGAACCAATGGTGTTTACAAAAGCGCCGATTGACCAGCTCACCCACTTCCCTAAACCAAACCAACGTATTAAAAAGCAATCCAGAAAAAGAAAAGCCCTCGTCTGATATTTTTACCACGTTTTCAGATTTGACCACATTCTCACCCTGTTATTCACTTCTTTATTTTATTTTTTGGCTTCTGTTTTTGTTTTACCCACTTTCTGGAACCGTTCTTCGCCTGATTCGAACCTTGTTGTCATGGTCAAGTCCTCTCTACGTCTCAAGACAGCCGACATACATGTAGGGATAACTGGACAAACTGGTAACAGCGGGAAAGCCGTCCATATGGAGGTAAGCGGTTAGCTGGTAAGTGCAAAAAAAGGAACAGCGTCATACCGCCCCATATCGTTCATTATGAAATGCAGTACTTCTGACTACATAATTCGCGATCTCCAGAAATGTATATGGGGTACATTTTCAGAATGAGCCTATGTTGCAAATAATCCATATCTTTCTAGTAAACTTGTTCCTTCTGCTTGCAATAGTGCTACCATGTTGTCAAGGCAATGCTGGTAACATAACACCTCTCAACTTGTTCACTGTTAATAAGTGGTTATTTTATTGGCTTGTGGGTTTTTTATAGTGTAATTTAAGATATTGAGTTATATTTTAAAAGCCTCACATTATATGTTAAAATTTAAAAATAAATAAATAAATAAATAAATAAATAACGATTGCAAAGCAGATTTGGTTTCAGATTTTAGCCAAGTACATACAGAATTTTCAGTTTCAGCCCAGAATTTTTCTTGTGGTACATAACCAGCATGTACTCCCTCAAATAGCAACACTTACAAGTGTACCTCTCCCAAAAATGACAAACATCTATTCTTTATGCACACTTGTGTGTTTCTCAATCCATTTCATTTCATTTATTTTTTTCTGATGATTACAAAAAGTGTTTTAAACAATATTTCCATAAACATTTTCCATATAACAAACTCCAAAACATCACCACAAATCTGCCGTAATGACAGAATCCTTCGTTTTTGGGTGAGCTATTTCTCTAGCAGCAATTATGGAAATATTCCTGAACACTCGATAGGTTTGCTGATTGCGGAGTCAAAGATCAAGTGTAGCACTAGTGGATTTACCTGTTCTCGATGCGAGGTTTGATGATGGGCTTGTAGAGCTCTGGGATCTTTCTCTCCAGCATTGGCCTCAGGTTCTCTCGCAGTTTATTGTAGTTTTTCTTCATCTCCTGCTGGTACTCCTTCTGATCGGGAGTGATGAGTTGCTTGTTCTTCTCAATGGCCTCTCCACACCTGCAGGTATGCAATCACAACAGCATTAGCGACACAAGAAGATGAGCAGAGCACCAGGTCAGAATAATTAGCGCAATTAGCTGCATTTGGACAGAAATAGCCAAAAGAGTTGCATAAGGAGACTCAATTAGTTTTATTCTCAAAAATGTTTGCTGAAAGGCAAAGGGTCTGAAAGACTATGCTCACACCAGCAGGTTTTCACCACACTGTGTTAACTCACAATTCGAATTATCGCAGGAGAAAAAAAAAAAAAAACTTATTTTGAATGAAAATCTGATCATTTTTCACCCAAATAAATTGAGAGAGTTTGCACTCGTTTGAGGTGGTTAACATAAACAATGGGAGATGGAAAGCCATTTGCCGAATAATGTCGACATACCAAACTTTACACCCATGTTACTCTATTATGCTTGCGGTGTTTACTGTTGGTTACTAGGTTACCAATACTACAGTCAGTCACTTATGTCAAACAACAGACAACTTATACCGACTAAAAAAAAAGTTGGCTCAACTTAAATTTTAAGGCAACAAACTTCAGGACATTTTTGAGTTGACTCAACTTTCATCCCAATTACTGCACTTGACTCGATTTGAGTAAACTCAGGAATGTCCTGAAGTTTGTTGACTCAAAATTTGAGGTTGAGTAAACTTTTGTTTTTACAGTGTTGATGGAAATGCACCTAATTCGCATTCATGATTTTTATTCTTCTTTTCTTTTGCAAACTTTGAAAAGATTAGCTTCAAGTTAGGATGAAAACTAAGGCAGCTACTGCTGGGGTTTGGGATTTGATAAGAAAGACTACATTACCAATATATCTTGTACAAAAAGTTCAATTCAATTCAATTCAGTTCAAGTTTCTTTGTATACAGTAGCTCTTTTCATAATAATTTCTTTTTAAAGCAGCTTTACAAAAGGTGCACATTATTGTATTCCAATCAAAATCAGAAAAGTTAATGTTATTAGTTACCATAACTTTATTAGTTACTAATAATTGTAATTAATTAACTAGCAACTAATTGCTTTTAACAGTTAAAGTTATTTTATATAAACATATTTATCCTGCAGTTATATAGTATATAGGTGATATCCGTGTATCAGTTCCACCAATCAGAGATCTAAAGTCAACAAAGCAGGTTAAATTTGTCTTTAGCTCCACCCACTCCAATGAAGCGACACAAATGATGTAATTAATGCTTTTAAAATAACTTGTTATTTGTGTAATACATGGACTTTTTTTTTATAAATCTTAAATATACATTTATGTTGCTATAGATAAAACCAACATCTTTATTAACTTTATTAACATTTTTAACTTTGATTTTTGCATTTGCAATTCTTTATGGGTTTATAATTTATAAAAGTTCAATTATAGTTCTTATTTAAAATCAAAGTTTCCAATCCTGTGATTCACATTGGTTGGTTTGGTTTATGGCTTATGACACTTTACTTTTTTTTTTTTTCGTTTTTAAATCCCTGTTGTAACTGAAAAAGGAAAAAAAGTGATGGGCATTAATGCACTCTAGCGCAGTAAAATCCATATTCTACTTGTGACAATCACATGTAACCATAGCAACAGTGAACAAAGTAAATATGAAACATGGCACCATCAAAAACTGCATAGATTTATACAAATGTGTGATTTCATGCATTAAGTCTTAATTAACCAATAAAACCTTTTTATTTTAACGCAAAACTGGAGGTTGTGACTGTAAACCTGTAGATGACATGGCTGAAGTAAATTTGTGACATTTTTTACGTATGTTTGTTAAGATCATGTAGGGATTCGTTGAACTCTATTAGTAATTCTGTTATTTGTGAACATAGTTTGTTAACAATGGGCTTCCCCAAAAATATGGTTGGGAGTCCTGAAAATGTAAGTTTGGTTTTAGAACGTGAACTAGAGTTGTTCAGTCCTTTGAATAACCAAATGTGTGTTAGCAAAACCGTTTTAAAGGAATAGTTCATCCAAAAATGAAAACGTACTCATTATTTACTTAAAACGGGCGGTGCGGTGGCACAGTGGGTAGCGATGTCGCCTCACGGCAAAAAGGTTGCTGGTTAGAGCCTCAACTGGGTCAGTTGGCGTTTCTGTGTGGAGTTTGCATGTTCTCCACGTATTCACGCAGGTTTCCTCCGGGCGTTCCGGTTTCCCCACAGTCTAAAGACATGTGCTCTGGGTGAATTGGGTAAGCTAAATTGTTCGAAGCGTATGTGTGTGAATGAGAGTGTATGGGTGCTTCCCAGTGATGGGTTGCAGCTGGAAGGGCGTCCGCTGCGTAAAACATATGTTGGATAAGTTGGCGGTTCATTCCGCTGTGGCGACTCCAGATTAATAAAGTGACTAAGCCGAAAAGAAAATGAATAAATGAATGAAAGCTGAAAACCTGTAACCATTGACATCCATAGTAAGAATAACAAAAACTATGGTAGTCAATAGTTTCAGGTTTACAGCTTTCTTGTTTCTTTTGTGTTAAACAGAATAAATAAACTCATAAAGGTTTGGGTCAAGTGAAGGAAGAGCAAATGATGACAGAATTTTTAGTTTTGGATGAACTGTCCCTGTCCCTTTAATGATCCTGCTGCTTTGTGAACGTGGGACACCGAGGGACAAAGCCCCTTTTTTAAATACATTTTAAATGGCTTCAAATCTTCCAAATATGTTTTAAACAGTCTAGCAGGAGAATTAACATCTTGGCACAAATAACGCTAACTTGGCTGAAGAAGGATTGTGCCAGCTTGGATGGATTATGGGGAAAAATAAACATATTTCAAATGACGGTAAATATTTGTCTGCAACTCTGGCAGCAATTAAGTCCCAGAATCCAACAAGAACTATTCCATCACCAAAAAAAAAAAGCAATATATAAAACCTTCAACTTGTATATATCCTGCGAAAAATCCCTGCATTCAAAATCTTAATTTGTTGCGAGTCTTGCTTTAAACATTGTGATGATTATGCAAAACAAAAGCAGCTGGGTGGCATTAAAGTGGGGTTCCTCCGCTTGCGGAAAAGCCCCCTCGGGGTGTCTTACGTCCACATATTTCAGCGAACTTTCAAATAAAGAACTATAAACAAACCAATCACTATTAAATAAAGGCGTTTCCATATATCCTTTGATCCGACAATAGAAAGCCAGCTTCATTTAGTCGAACGTCACTGAAAAACTTCTGAGTTTGTATCTCTTTTCCATTGAAAGCAGCCACTCACCGCAGTATGAACTCTTTGAAACACAAGCGCAGTTTGTTGTGATGACGGAAGAGCTTGGGGTCTGCTGGGATTTCATTCAAGAAGACCTGGGCCACCTCCAATGGACCCTGCGGAGACACACCGAGTGAGAAAAGGAAAGAAAAGCCCCCCCTTTCTCCCCCCACAGCGCTAGTGGAGAAAATGAATGCTTCATCCATTGGAGGCCACAAGGTAAAGTCAACACATAAGGGAAAGATCATGAATAAGTCTTTGTGTGAGTGATGTCACCGTGGAGCCAGGAGCAGAGGCATTGCTGCGCTCTTTGTATGTTGTTTCTCCAAAGGGCATTTATCACAAAACCGCAGCCCTATCCACGGGATTTGGATACGTTTTTAAGTTGATTAGTGGTGTAAACTGTCACTCTGGAGCTTCAGGCATCATTATAAGTGTAGAGACGTTGGGAGAATCACTGTGAATCCCTACAACCTCAAAATGAACGTTTTGCTTTTATGTGGTGTCCTTACATTACCTAAAGTATTTGAAAACCACAGCGGAGATCTGTTGTAGAAAAGGGATTGAAGGAGACTGGCTGGCTGGAAAAGCGACTGAGGCTGTGTTTATGTCAGGGGATTAAAGTATGGCTGGTTAGAAGGGATCCATTAGCCCCTGCTGGCAGATGTGGAAACTACATATTCTGGACCCCAAAAAGCATTTTTTCCCATTTCCCATTTCATTGATGGTTATTTAAAATGATCACAATCATTTTTCTAAAATAGAATTATTTATTTATTTATTTATTTGTTAAATAATAATAATAATAATAATAATAATAATAATAATAATAATTATTATTATTATTATTATTATTATTATTATTATTATTATTATTATAACAACAAAAACAATAATATTAATAGTTATTTATTTATTATAATTTTCTTATTTTGTTAAATAATGATAATACTAATAATAATAATAATAATAATAATAATAATTAATATAATTAGTAATTAATTGATTAATTAATTAATTATAACAGCCATAAAAACCAAAAAATTCATTTTTTGCATTTTAAATTGCATTACATCATGGACACAAGCCTCTTTAACTACATTGAAGCCTATTGACTCGATATATAAACAAGCAGTCAAAATGATGGACTTAAAGCTTATGCAATGGTATCATTGTGAGGTTTTATGTAAACATAACCTTTTTAGTTTTGATAGTTTTGTTAAATCTAATTATCTTAAATTGGTTTTTAAATGTTTAAATAATCATGTTCCAATAGCATTTTCAGATCTAATCAGAAAGCATCAGACCTCTCACTGAGTCACACGAGCAACTGCTAATGGGGACTGTCTTGTGCCAAAATGTAAGACCTCTTTTGGCCAATGTGTTTTTTTTTTGTTAAGCGAGCCAAATTGTGGAATGATTTACCAGTTTGCCTCAAATTTGAAAGTAATATAAATATTTTTAGTAATGTTCTTAAAAAGTGGTTAAAAACAAAACAGCAGAGTTTGCACAAATAGTCTACTATTAGTTTGTTTGATCATGTCGTTTTGCTTTTGCCTTACAGAAATTTTATGTAAAGAATTATAATGTTGTGTATATGTACCTGTTTTATTTTAATTTTTTCAAGCCTCCCGAGAACAGGTGTTGAGAATTAGCAAGTCTGCTAAAACACTTAAACAAATGCATTTGAAGCATTTTTCCGCTGCGTAAAACATATGTTGGATAAGTTGGCGGTTCATTCCGCTGTGGTGACTGTGGGTGTAAATGTAAATGTGTGTCCTTCATCTACTTGTGATCCAATCAACAGTGCATCGTGTGTAAAAAGAATCAGAGCAATTGTGTGTATATAATGGTTTCAGACCTGATTGACGGTGGCTGTGACGGATCCCTGCAGAACCATCTGAAGCATCACAGCATCCGGTTTCTCTCTGTGTGTGGCTTCAGCCAGCTCTCGGGTCTTCTTCTGCATGTCCTCAATGGCCACCTCGATGGGTGTGAGGTCAAACTATAAACACGTCAAGAGAGAAAATTCATTTTTGTATTCATCATCCTAAAAATGAGAAACCTTGAACCATTTTTGGTTCAAAACCATTTTGCGGGCAAATAAATAATGAAAAAAATCCCACAAAAATTGAGTACTTGCTGTACTTTCATTGTTATTAAAAAGAAAAGAAAAAGCAAATGTTAAAAAATTCAAAAATTTCTGCCAAAATTTTGATTATCGTCATTGTTTCAAAGTTGTTTGAGTTTCTTTATTCTTTTAAACACACACACAAAACAAAGATATTTTGTAGAAAGCTGTAAATCGGTAACTATTGACTTCCATAGTGCTTGTTTTTTTTTTTAGTTTCAGCTTTCTTCAAAATATCTTCTTTTTTGTTTAACAAAAGAAAGAAACTCATAATGTTTTTTGAAACCAATTAAGTAGACTAAAGTGAGCAAAGTTAAATTTTTGGGTTAACTGTCCCTTTAAGTTCATTCAATCCTGAGACTGTGTAAAGAGGAAGGAGAGTCCCCATCCTTATCAAGAAGCTGTGAATCATCCAGAGTGACTAAAAGTTTACTTCTGGGATGTTAGCTGCTCATGTTAATGCTTTGCTAGTGATTCTGGAGTCACATATTAACCCTTTAACTGGCATCGAAACTGCCTGGTTTACCTTTTGTCCATGGGTTATCATTAAAACAAAAAACTTTAGATATTTAACCCTAATAAGAAAATTATTTAACCACAGAAATTAGTTGTTTTTCTTAGAGTGGAAGTAAAAGGGTTAAAGATTTCCATGAATCAACTGATCCTGAACAGAAAGTTTATCTGAAGTATGGACATGGACACGAACAGACAGAAGCACACACATAGAACGGTAGGGAAACATGCATGCAAGGCATCAAAACAAATCTAGATTTTGCCGTCCACTCGTACGATGGCTCTGAATTGTCATCGAAAGTGTGAAGTGAAGTGTGAAACCCAATTCTTTTTTTCTTTTTTTTTGATGAATGAATGTTTTGTTGGCAGTGTTAATGTGACTGACGCAACACAAGGTTGTATTTATTTTTTAAATAGGAAACATTCCTGAGAATTTCGGACTGGGCGATAGATAGGGCTGCACGATTACTCAAAATGAAATGGAGCAATTCAGAAAAGGCTGTGATTCTCATCCACATCTTGTAATTGAAGCACGGCTCTATGATCAGTAGTAAATTTCCTCTAAAGGCCAAAGGGCTCCCTTATGTAGAAACTGCATATATGCTGCAAAGAACACACAAGGGAAATCAAATTTAACTGCTTTTATAGATTCAATGTGACTAATAATCTATGGAATCATCTCGCATAATGATTTATTTCAGACACTCGGCTGAAGTTATGAGATGAGTTTGGATTAAATTTCTTTATGAGGTGAGAACATGTTATTAAATGTGGCATTTGTGTGTGCTGAATGATGCTCTTTGATTTTAGGATTGTAATGATTAAAACGTATGCAATTTTGGGCATAGCATGTCAGTGAATTATAGCTCTGTGTAGTAAATGCTGCTCCATCTGAAGATTCATGTCCACTACAGAGACTGTTTTACTACTAAAATAAGCATGAATATTGCCTTCGATTATTAGTGCAGCCCTAGTGTGCAAGGTCTTTAAGAGATTAGCTGAGTAGTAATTTCCCAAATATATATATATATATATATATATATATATATATAGTTCTGTCTGGATTTTGAATCTGATTGGTTGATAGCCGTGCGATATTCTGCCAGTAACAGCACTCGTACCGCCTCTTCACCCTTCACTCTTGTGTTTTACTCCACCCATAGAAAGCAACAAGCAGAGGGCACTCTACAGTTTGAAAAGTATTGCTGCTGTTGGACAACATAATGCACTTTTGAGGCTTTTTTACTCAAGAATGTAGTTGTTTATATTGCAACTATGCAGTTTATTTATAAGGATAGTGGCTATTTTGAAATATTTATCAGTTTTGAGAGACAGCGCATCGGCGGCCATTAGCCTGTCATACTGAGCAAAGACGGTTGACGTTGTCCATCCACAAGATGGCGACAGAGACCACATAATAAGCCCTTAGAAGAGGAAAAATACACCGTAATTTCTAAACTATAGCTGATCAAATCATTATTAAACAGGTAAGTACTATTCTAAGTCTATCTCTCTCTTTTGTATATTGTACTGCTGTATTTATACCATTTATTTGTAGTGTGTTGAGTGTGAGAAGGGACTCCAATATCAGGAATGTGTGTTGTGTTGGCAGAAATATAAAAGAAATGCCCGCATGTGTTTAGCGTTTTCCTTATCGCAAATACAACAGCAATCTGGTACTGATTAAGCTGTTTTTTTCAGGGTTAATTATTGTGATTTTCCTATTGCAACAGAGAAATACTGTAGACTGTAATAGACTGTAAGGAGATATCTCGGTAGACGGACGGCATTTCATGCCACGTTCAGCCTTATGATCTTAAAATGTGAGCAAATCAGCTGTTTTGTCATCACTTTAGACATTACGCCAGAGAATCATTCAAACACTAGCTCTAAAGGGACATTGATGAATTAGTAACGGCTTCTGCTGTTCTGACGTCAGCTGCAGATGTGAATGAATGGCAGAGGAAAGTAGTTCCTAATGCAAAAGGGTTTTAGACTCTCCGTGTTTCATTTTCTTTTTATATACACGATTATTTTGTCGAACTGTTGTATAAACGCAATATCACACTCGTAGCAGTGCGATGTGGCTGTATATCATCACTAGTAGCAACGTACGCCTCCCACCAGTGCCGATAAACAGCCGCAATGCACTGCTATGAGTGTGATATTGCTCATATATAAATTATAGCTAATAAATTTGAACATGTATGTACATATTTGTAATTCAAAACACATGAAACAAAAATATGTACTGTATGCAAACTGCCATTTTTGCAATATTTTGAAATACATGCTGCATACATGATATATTTAATGTATGTGAATTTGTGAAACATGAATTTGTATATCTTATATGTAATTTGCTTATATATTGCCATATTTCTATACAGGTTAGAAGCAGTTCTACCCCTGCAGATGAAGCACAAGATGGGGCATTCTCTCCTAGATGGTCATTACCTCCTCCTTCTGAATGACGTTAATTCGTGTTTTGATGTAGGGGAAGGCATGCATAGTGGTAAGGATGGTTTTCCGCTTATATTGCTCGTTGAGTTCTCCTCTGGGCCGCCCACTCTTTGTGAACGGTGTGGTGTACATGAAGCGGCGAAGGTTGAAGTTCTTCTCAAAGTTGGTGAGGCGGTCTTTCATCTCATAGTCATCAAAGTAAGGCTCCACAAAGGTGATCTGTATGTACGCCTGATGTGAAACGCAAAAATCAACACATTTTGTCACAGGCACTTAAAGGAAACATAAATCGCTGAAAGTAACATTAGTTGAACGAGGCAACAGAAATTTGACTGCTGACAGATTTTCAAGGCTAATGAGGGTCGCACTCAAGAAAGCTTTCGTTTGTAATTGTGTTTACATTGGCAGGACATTTGATGAGAAGTACCTTGTTGGGACTCAGCTTGTTTCGGTCTACTGGTGTTGAATCTTTAATCATTTCCAAAACGCCATCTCCAAAGCACTGACTGTAGAAGTTCTGCAAAAGTAGAAGACAAAGAGGAGTCTTGGTCAAATAAAACGTAAGTGAAAATGTAAGACCACATTAGACTTCTAAAACGATCAAAACATCTAACTGAAAAGTTAAGAAATACTTCAAACTTCACAATTTATTGCCATCGCAAATGGATTTCAGAACTTCACAGGTTTCCAGAGAAATTTCACCTCGAGCCGATGGGATATCTCCGGTAAATGGGTGATTCCTGGCTCTTTGTAGATAAATTCTTGCTCATCCAGGTCTCCAAATTTAGAGCCATAAAATCCCACGCGGAAGTAGGTTCCAAACATCCTCTTATGACCCTGAAGAAGTAAAAATAAACATTTAGCTAAAAGACGGTGGCTGACACATAATGATGCATGATTTTAGGACCAAATTTATACAAATGAACATTTTCCACTGGTTTTAATGACTTTTTGTCTGTCTAAATATTTTTCAGTGTTGTAAACACAATAAAGGTTAATGAAATATGCCTGAAAGAAAATACTATATCAGTTCTTGGACTTAATTTCACATTCAATTTTGTGTTTTTTTATATTTATATTAATAATATTTTATACATATATATATTTAAATAAATTATGTACAGTGCTCAGCATAATTGAGTTCACCCCATTTTGAAAACGAATATTTTTCTCCATTTCTCAGTGAATATAGGCAATGTATTTTGGTGCAATTAAACAAAACAGATTTATTAAACGGATATATTTATTAAAATAATATTTCAGTCACAAAACATATTTAGAAATTGAAAGATAATACATTACATTTACATTTAGTCATTTAGCAGACGCTTTTATCCGAAGCAACTTACAAATGAGGACAAGGAAGCAATTTACAATTAATTAATACAATTAATAGATTAATACAATTAAATTCAAAGAAAACATGGTAAAAAAATTACAACCTACAAAATTTCAACAAAATTTTTCAATTTTTTTGCTTCTCTTGATTTTTCCTCTTTTTTAAATTAGGATTTTAATATTTTTCTATACCATAGAATTTGGGTGTACTAGTTCTTGGAGCGTTATCGTAAGTTATTTTTTTAGATAAGCTCCAGATTTGGCTTCAGTGCTGACTAATCTAATGTATATGCATAAATACAATATTGTATAGCTTCCTATTAAAAATATGAATTTAAAAGATAAATTTGTGAGCGGTGTACTTATATAAGCTGAGCACTGTATATTTATATTTCTTTTTAATATTAACAAATGTTATTTTCTTGTTTAAACTGTGGTCAGTAAACTAAAGGTACAAAAAGTGTTATTAAAGTATTATTTATCAAAATGTTGTTTAAAATCATTTCAGAAGATGTATAGCAAGTCTAAGCATGTAAGCTTGCCTATTTCTACCTAACTGCCTACACATGTATATATCATGATGGCATTGGACAGCTTCTTCCTGCCTGGCAGACTCATGTAGGAGGACATGTCATTTGTATGCTTTACCTTCTGAATGATGTTGTCAAAAGCCCTTTGGAGCTTGTCATGTGTGGAAGCGAGTTTCCGGAAATCTCTGTGGGCCTCCAGTATAGGCACGATTACCTTGTACACCTCATTAACTGCCTCAAACAACCCACCCTATAAGTAAACAATGGAGGCAATGAACACCAATATATATTTCATATAATAGTTAATTATATGTAATCATTAAACTTTTAAATTATTTTGATAAAGAAAAACTTTATTTTATCCTTATCATTTAGAAAAGTAACTATAAATATTATATATTTAATATCATAAATGTGATTACAATTTTACCAATCATATCATTATCACTTATTACAAATATTAAAATAAAAACAATACTTTGTATGTACTTGTTTATATGTATTTAATATTCATTATATATATATATATATATATATATATATATATATATATATATATATATATATATATATATATATTTAATGTAATACATGTGTAATGAAACTTATGTAGCTTATATATTATTTTATAAATCATATATCATAAATATATACTATTTATCATGAATAAATATAGACAATTTCAAATGACTTTTTTAACATATTTTAGAAATATAAAATTTAATATTATACTCAAAAATAATAGTTTAAAATAAAAATGGACATCTTTAGATATTAATGATTGATAACATTACAATAAATCTAAAATTGGTGCATTTATAAACTAATCATTTGTATATACACTCACCGGCCACTTTATTAGGTACAAAGTCCAACTGCTTTTTAATGCAAATTTCTAACCAGCCAATCACATGGCAGCAACTCAATACATTTAGGCATGTAGACATGGTCAAGACTATCTGCTGCAGTTCAAACCGAGCATCAGAACGGGGAAGAAAGGTGATTTAAGTGACTTTGAACGTGGCACGGTTGTTGGTGCCAGACAGACTTGTCTGAGTAT
The DNA here is from genome assembly GCF_903798145.1 of Danio aesculapii. Lineage (NCBI taxonomy): Eukaryota > Metazoa > Chordata > Actinopteri > Cypriniformes > Danionidae > Danio > Danio aesculapii. The sequence continues at coordinate 23,544,965 of NC_079442.1, read as the reverse complement.
TTCAGAAACTAATGATCTACTGGGATTTTCATGCACAACCATCTCTAGGGTTTACAGAGAATGGTCAAAAAAAAAAATATATCAAAAATTCAGGCTGGTGGTGGTGTAATGGTGTGGGGGATATTTTCTTGGCACACTTTGGGCCCGTTAGTACCAATTGAGCATTGTGTCGACGCCACAGCCTGCCTGAGAATTGTTGCTGAACATGTCCATTCCTTTATGACCACAGTGTACCCATCTTCTGAAAGATATTTCAAGCAGGATAATTCGCCATGTCATAAAGCGCGAATCATCTCAGACTGGTTTCTTGAACATGACAATGAGTTCACTGTACTTAAATGGCCTCCACAGTCACCAGACCCTAATCCAATAGAGCACCTTTGGGATGTGGTAGAATGGGAGATTTGTGTCATGGATGTGCAGCTGACAAATCTGCAGCAACTGCGTGATGCTATCATTTCAATATGGATCAGAATCTCTAGAGAATATTTCCAGTACCTTGTTAAATCTATGCCACGAAGGATTAAGGTAGTTCTGAAAGAAAAAGTTCCAACCCGGTACTAGAAAGGTGTACCTAATAAAGTGGCCAGTGAGTGTATTTACGTAATATATCACATATATACACACACGCATATTAAACTCAAGCAGCTCATATATACAATATTTTAATTATATATATATATATATATTACATATAATACATACTATAATCATTTATATTACTTTAATTAATTGTAATATTCATAATATTGAATAAATTCAAAAAGAAATGCCAGTCAATATGTATGTATATATATATGTGTATATATATATAATTAAACTAATATAAACAATTACAGTATATTATATGAACTGATATTATTATCCCTACAAATATGAAAATGGGATAAATTAGCTGCACAGTGATATAGAAAAAAATATGGAATAGCATAAAAGAAGATGGTTTTTGGAAAGGTTTGTTGGAACCTTGCTCCACAGATAACTCACATTGCTGAATAGCTCAGCAGCCTGTTCCAGAAGCCCTACTAGGCCATTTTCGGTGAAGTAGCGTCCCGAGCAAACCCCATCCTCGTCTGGAGACAATATGTCGTCTGAGACTGCAGACTCCTCCAGCACATTAGGAGAGATGTTCTGGTTGGGGGAGACAATTATTTACCACATTCGGACATGGATTTCATTTAGACTGAGCCACGTGTGAGGGTTCGAAGAGCAGCCGAGACATAATTTACGCCTACTGTTGTTTTTCGGAAAGGGAGCAGATTTGAGCGTTTCCTACTCATGATAATAACTCACTTGAAAGGTGACGCTGCCCACAGGCAAGTATTTGTGATCCTCCAGCATGCTGAGATATTCAGCCACCAGGGCCGCGGCGTGAACCAGACACATGGCCGACTCTGTGAAGCACTTTCTGCCGTTGTGTTTCTCTGCCATGTTTTGGAGCCAGGTTAGACGCAGGTCTGGAGAAGTCTGGTAGCCCTTCGCGATCCTGGAGCCAAAGCAAACCGTAGGTTAATGCTCTGAGCAAATAAATAACATTTTGTTCCTAATATCAAAAGAACAGTGTGGACTGGCATATTCACTCAAGTTATTGCACATGTGAGGCACACTGCGGGGCTCAAATGTGCCACTCGGTTTCCATGGTGAGTCCAAAAACAGTAGACAAACAGTAGAAACCACAGTCAAATGGAAAGCAGAGAAGAAAACCACAGGCCTGGGATCCCAAAGGCAGATGCAGACTTGGGTTTAGCTGTGTACCTATACATGAGGTCCATGAGCATCTCGGGATCTTTCTGGAACTCCTTCATCTTGACTGTATCTGAGAGGATACTGTTTAGGTTCCTCAAGAGTTCATCCACCTGTTGAGATGATAAAGTTATTTCATTACAGTAGATTGGCTGGATGTCTAAACGTCTACAGCAGGAGTGTTCAATCTTCTTTCTGGAGATCTACATACCCTCAATTCCAGCCCTGATTCAATATACCTGTCTGTAATTATCAAGTGCTTGTAGGGCTGCACAATATATCGTTTCAGCATCGATATCGCAACGTGTGCATCTGCAATAGTCACATCGCAGGATATGCAATGTTGAGTTTGGTTTTAAGTTGATCAGGAGCTAGTTTGTTTTTTTGTTTTGTTTTTTATGTAAGTCTGTCTTTATCTGCCTGTGTTTTTAAGACCTGTGACTGTATGAACATTTCAAGAGCATTTAAAGCATTCAGGTACAAGAAATTGTACCATTTGTAACTTTATTAAAGATCATTTTTATTTTATTATTTATATAATGAAGACAATGCAGTTTTATTTTACATTGGATCTTTCCAATTTCTTTACCTGAATACTGTTTGACAAAACCATAAAGCAACATTGATTGTGATTTGTTTATTATTTTATGCATAACTCAATCCCATATTGCTATCAATCTAAACTAATGAACACTTTCCAAATAGAGTTATTCAAACCATCTGATGAAACCATATTCCTATCATAATTTGGTTTGGAGCTGAATGGGCACCTCTAGTCTAAAAACTATAGGCCATGTATATAAATTCCTGCTCCTAAGGGGCCAACGTCCTGGGGTTAGTGTTATTACACCAAATAGGACATATTCATGGATTAACAACTATGTTAACCCTAGAACACTGTTCCAATCAGTCAGATTTAAAGGATAAGTTTACAGTTTATGTTAAGATTAGGCTTGCAGATAGGGTTTATGTGCTTATACGTCAGTGTCCAATCTAATTATTAATCCCCTCTGAGAAAAATGTACAGTTTAGGTTAGGTTTAGTGGTAGGGATTAGATATGGGTTATATTTTTGAACAGGAATGATGTTCCAGGATCAACATAGATGTTATTCCAGGATCGCATCCTACTTGGCAAAAATCACACCAACCACATCCTTGGAAAAATCAGCTCCAACTACAGTACCTACAACACACTTGGCGGGAGGTTTCTGGTAAGTCTGAAGATCTGTTTATCTGGTTTTGGTGTATTTAATTAGGTTTAGAGCTGACCATTGCAGGAAGGCAGATCTCAGGAAACATGATCGAGCACCCTAGTCTAAATTGAAGGAGGTCAGGGCAGTCCAATTCAGCCCCTGGATGGCCTATGCCCTGGAAGGAAATCACACTATTCTCACATTCCCTATTGTCCACTTAAATGAGTGAATGAACATGAGTTGTACACTTGTTATTGCATCACATTGTGGGATTGATTGAGTGCACATCAGAATATTCACTATGGTTTTGGACAACACTACAAATGGTAGCTTCCTCATATAGTGCATTATTTAAGGGTATAGAGGGTGATTTTGTATACAGCCCTGGAGAGTTCAGATCCAGTCAGCTCCAGCACACTTTTATGTAAATTTCTATTGAGTTCAAAGAGCTGACTAGTAAGATCAGGGGTGTTTAATCAGGGATGGAACTGAACTTTGCAGGAATGTGGTCCTCTATGATATGACTTTAGGTTAAAATTGTACCTGCAATCTGTGTGGGTCCTAACAACCCAGTATAGTGAAGGGCTCTCTAAACTGCTCAGTGAGTGAGTATCTTTATAAACCGAGATCCCGACTCTGTGGTCATGAAAAATTCTAGGATGTCCTTCGAAAAGAGTAAGGGTTTAACTTTAGATAAAATTGCCCACTGGCCTCTGTCCATCATAGCCTCCTAACCATCCCCAAATCATAATTGGGTTCATTACTCGGTCTTCTCTTCACCAATCAGCTGGTGTATGGTGTGCGGTCTGGCGCAATATGGCTGCCTCCGTGTCATTCAGGTAGATGATGCACACTGGTGGTGGATGAGGGGATTCCCCCAATGTGTAAAGCGCTTTGAGTGTTTAGAAAAGTGCTATATAAATGTAAGAAATTATTATTATTATTATCATTATTATTACCTGTGAGGGCAGCTGTGTAGACTGCATTTCAGTGTCCTCTTCAGCGTATGCCAGGATGGTTCTGAAAGAGCGGCGTAGATACTCTTCATGGATGTCTGAAGACTTGCCGACCAGTGAGGCCAAAGACATTGTCACCTGCATCTTGACTCTGGAGAAATTCTGCAAGGGCAAATAACATGTGGTCAAGGTTTGGCCAGTTAGCACAGTTTGCTGCCAACAGCTATCGCTCTGCAACTCAAACCTAATTGCACAATGAAGCTAAACAAGGTTGAGCCTAGCCAGTACTTGGATAGGAAACCACATGAAAAAAAATAGATTGCCTCTGGAAGAGTTTCTAGAGAGGATCACTAAGTACATTTACATGGACACCAATAATCCGATTTTAATAAGATTAGACAATACTCTGATCAAGAGTCTTTGATTAATTTAATCTGATTAAGGTCATAATTGAACTAAACAGAAATCGGATTAAGACATGTGGAGTATTCTGATTTTAATCAAATTACTGAAGTGCAGTACAGACATGTAAACCTTAATCAAACTATTACTGTTTCTGCATTTTGCAACAGGATATTTCTTACACACAAGGCTATTTGACACTATTCTTTGCACCTACTGAGTCAGTGAAGGACCACAGGCACCAGCATTGCGAAATGCAAAGGTTTTTTTTTTTCCCATACGGCATGCGGTATCAAATTCCATTAAAAAAACACTCTTCCAGCAGTTTATACTCGCATCCAATATCTGGTTTTTCACAGGGGTATGGATGAAATGTCCCTGAATGAAAGTGAAAGTGCCAAACTGCAGTTGAAGTCGACAAATTGAAAAAGAAACACCCAAAATTACATGAAACTCCTGAAGAAACGTGGATATCGCGGTGATGCAATGAAGCAATGTAAAACGGGATCAGAAAAGGAAACATTCAAAAAGCAACTCATGTAAACATCTTGATTATATTATTGTCTTATTCAGATTAAGGCAAATATTTCAATTACTGATGTCCATGTAAATGTAGTCCATGTGTAAGTACTAGTATCCAATACTCATCTTTGTATTTAATATAGAACTGTAGAATATAGAATTAACACGTAATAATTGATGTGGACATTTTTTATTCCTTAAAAAATTTAATTCAGAAATGTTAGTGGCTTTTTACTCACACTGACAACTTTCAAATCTCATTCACACTCATGGGGCAACCAAGCGGCAACCTCCTGCTCTCCCTCGTGAAGCTAATACGGAAGTGAATAGCTAATACTGAAACTGCAATTCATCAAAATTCCGCTAATCCTGGCTCCATAATAGAGCACATTTCTATTGAGCCCACTGTTAAAATGAGCAACTTTACAGCAGAAAAAAAAGGTGTTTACAGCTTGGTACAAAGAACAATTTTGGTTCATATAGCTAATATTACCCTTCATGACAACTGTGAAGGGGGTGAATTTTTTTGTTTTTTATCAAGTTATATTAAGTCTGCATAATTAATGGCGTGGGCACTTGAGTGACAGCTAGGTCTCGCTGGTCGCCATCACTTCACCTTAGCTGATTCCGGCTGATTAGCCGCTGAACTCGGCAAATACATCGTATTTTTGTTTTGTTATATGTAGCTTCACACAGTCAATTGCCTTTTGGAATTATTTCCTACAATTATCAGATAATACAGCATGCTGTGTGCACTTAATTGTGCTCACAAACCATTCAAGTGTCATTCAAGTGCCCTCCATTTCCCAGGTGAGTGAAATTATATACTTTCATACCATCTCTATAAATGTATTTGTTTTATTTAAGATCATTTATCATTCATAATTTTCTTTAGACCTGCAATGCACTTATAGCTGTAGGCTATACAACAGTCATCTGAAATGTTGTCATACAGTTTTTTGCCTGGATTTCATAAATAGCCTTGCATTTACTAACACAGACTATATTTGAAGTATTTGAAAGTCATTTGCGTTTTCCTCCTGTAGAAAAACGTCATAAGATCAATGCTTAGTGGCTCACTGTATTGCAACGGTGTTTTTAAAAGTCTAAACACTTTATTGATATGGTGTACAACCAAGAGCGTTTCTCCCAAAGAAAAGCCTGTCTAAGCAAAATGCTTGCAGGCATCTGTAGCTCTGCCTCTTGGGTAACCCCCAGTTGGAGCAATGACGTGTGAACAAAATGGCGCTGGTTGGCCATGCCCATTTCTAGCTTCATTTGCGCTGTTCAAAAACCCATGGGTGACATCACGGATACGTCCATATCTTTTACAGTCTATCGGTGAAACAAATATGCCATTTTAATACATTATGCAACAGGTTTAAGGTCAACGATGCCACGTTTTCATGTGGTTCTCAAATTGTGGTCTTGTCATATTACCTTAAAAAAGATGTATTTTACTACGTATTTTGCCTTTTTGTCAGTTTTGGATCTTCTTTTGTGTTGCATGGAAAAAAATAAATAATACAGGTTTGAAAAGAGCAAAAGTGTGAATGTCAAAAGCATCATGACCACAGAGGTCTGATTACTGCCTGAGGTTTCCCCTTTTAGAAAACAGCCCATCCCTCTGCGGCTCCTGTCAGCCAGAGCTGTGTCATTTATCAGGACTGGCCCTGCTGAGGTTACTGAAGGTTACATTGTCAGATACAGGTGTTAGGCTGTGAAAGGAATCACCACACCGCTAGGCCATCGCTGTCATAGTCTCAGATCATTGATTCCGAGGGAGGCTTGAGCCAGAGGCTGAAAATGCTCCATCCATCTTGCTTAGCATCAGGAAACTGCAAAATGATCCCCCATTAACCCCTGTATAATTGCCAATGGATCATTTCAATGGCAGCATTATGTTAAATTGAGCGTATGCGCGAAGCATCTCTGGATGTCGGCAATCTCGCATCTAGGTCAGTTTTACCGTGAAGAACGACTCGACATCGACACCGCTGAGAAGATTAATTCCGAATTTGTGCTCAAACCTGACTTCACTGTTTCCACCGTTTAATCAAATGTGAGAAAAAGAGCCAGAGGAAACATAAAAACGCAAAACAGAGAGGAGGAGAGAGACGGCCTGTCGCTAAAAGGAATCAGCATGACTTATTCAAGGTTACACTAACGACAGGGCCGACTGCTGGAGCCTTTTACAAACCAAACAAGCAAACAAACAGACAGACAGGGAGAGAAATCCATCCTTTCCCCATTAAAGATGAATGAGGTGGCAAACAACATGGCCATCTGGTAGGGGAGGGTTTGAGGGGGGTGAGAAATTGAGTAAACAGAGGAAATAGTCCAGCCATCAGCCCTGGTGCACAAAGAAAAGCGAACAACAAGCTGCGACGGGCTCATGTTATCAGACAAAGAGAAGATTAACTTTACAGAGGGCACCGTCAACGTCTGCGTCATTTTAACTGAGAAAAGACATGAAGGTGGAAGTGGTTGGTAATAGAGGTGTTGAGTGATGGTTGTCTTACGCTGGCTGAGCTGTAGCTGTATCTCATGATCAGGTAGAGCGTAGCGCAAGCCTGACTCCTGTTGCCGTCCACACAACTGCTGCAGTAATGAAGAACCTTCTGGCACAGGTCTGCACACTGCTCGGCCTCCTCCTCAAACAACAGGTCGCCAAACTGAAAGATATCATCACAGTGTAATTGATATTTTAAATATTGCATTAGGTTTGGTAGTTTTCATGCTTTGTTGATCTTTAGTGAAACAAACATTGAAAAGTTCACTCAAAGCAGAAAATGCTGTCATCTTTTACTGGTACTCCACTCGATCTAAATCTGTTTCTGTTTCCTTCATGTTGTGAACAGAAAAGAAGACATTGTAAAGAATAATATATACTAGTACCTATTTACATTTATATTTTAACTACTATGGATGTCAATGGCTACATATTTACAACATTCTTCAAAATATCTTATTTTGTGTTCATCAGAAGAAAGAAACCCATTAAGGTCTGGGACACCAGCGTCGAATGTTATTACTCGATTCAATGGGTGTTATCAGCTGTTATCAGCTGCCAGTAAGGGCCTTCTGGGTCTACTGGTAGGCTCAGAAGGCTGTTATCATCCATCCACATAGTTCTTCAGCTATACTAAAAGAGAAGACTCCAGATCCAGATCTGTTTTTACATTACTTTGATGGCTGGGTTTAGGGTAGGGGTAGACGTTAATAAAATACAATTAATGGGAAATTTAATAGACAATATAAGTAATTCTCGTTGATTTCCGGCAACAGCTATATGTGATCTATAGCTGATTAAGCATGTGGATGGATGATAACAGCCTTCTGATCCTACCATTAGTAGTGATAGCCCATTTCAATATAAGAGTGAATTAACAAACAGAATAATATGTATATATTGTACAGTGTGTGTATGCAGAAAATTGGATTCAGGGTTTTTTGATAAACAGTAAGTTTAAAGAAATACAACTATTTAAAAATCAAATATTTAGTGACATTTTAAATGTAATTAATAATTTTAGATAATAGTTTTAAGTATTGATTTCTTAAAAAAAAACGCACTGATTTGATTTATTTGATGAGAATTATTTGCCCCCTTGGAAATTTTCACAGTATGTCTGATAATATTTTTTCTTCTTGAGAAAGTCTTATTTGTTTTATTTTGGCTAGAATAAAAGCAGTTTTAAAAACTATTTTAAGGTCAAAATTATTAGCCCATTTAAGCTATAAATTTTTTCAATAGTCTACAGAACAAACTATCATTATACAATAACTTGCCTAATTACCCTAACCTGCCTAGTTAACCTAATTAACCTAGTTAAGCCTTTAAATGTCACTTTAAGCTGTATAAAAGTGTCTTAAAAAATATCTAGTCAAATATTATTTACTGTCATCATGGCAAAGATAAAATAAATCAGTTATTAGAAATTAGTTATTAAAACTATTATGTTTAGAAATGTGTTAAAAATATCTTCTCTCCATTAATAATTCTGAATTTAACTGTATATATAATTGATATACTGAAGCCAAATCTGGAGCTTATTTAACAAAATAACTTACTATAAAAAGTATAAAACTAGTACACCCAAATTTATATGTTATAGAAAAATATTAAATACTAATTTTTAAAAAGAGGAAAAATCAAGAGAAGCAAATATATTTTAATATTTTGCTTGAATTTATTTGTATTATCTTTCGATTTCTAAATATATATATATATATATATATATATATATATATATATATATATATATATATATATACAGTCAGTTTTAAGGATATTTATGTTATTAATATTGTATATCAAACTATTATAATTAATAATATTAGTATCATATACGACCGGTCACTGGCTAATCTGAACGTGCTGTAGGAAGGTGGGTCTCCCTTTAACATCTATAGGCGATATGGCAATTTAATACAGTTACTGTATGTGTGCATATATTTTCAGAGGTAATTGCTTGGATATGTTTTTATTTATTCTCATATTATTGTCTGTTCACTAAACATCCACACTCATGCTCTTTTCATAAATTTACAACCATACAGTCTAATTTCTCAAAGATTTTAAAAACTACATCAAAAAATAACTGTTCTTTGCTTTGACCTAATATTTGAAATCTCTTCCTCTAACTTACATTATGGTTTTTTTTTTTTTTGCTAGAGGGGTTAATTTTTGTTTTGACACAGTTTTGAATGTGTTTTGAAACAAGTTTTCTGACAGCATCCAATTATAAACCAGAAATTAAACCTGCAGAAATCCAATCCCGATCTAGCCTACAGCTATCATTATTTTAGTGTAGCTCATTCCTAAACCCCAAAAAAGCTTTTATATAGTTATGAATAAAAAACTAATTCAGTTTCAGCACATCTGAAAAAATAATGTGTGTACTGTCAGCAAAACTGCACATGACTCACGCAGTCAGTAACTCCCAGAGTAGGAGATTAACAAAGCCTTGGGGCAATAAATGCCACCAAATAGAACAAAAATACCTCAATAATTTATAACAAATGGGTAAAAATGCCCCAGCGCAATTAAATTAAATCTATTATAGCTTTCACTATTAAAATGAGATATGAAAATGAAATAAAAGTGGCATTACATCTAAATCTGCTCACTGTTTTTTTTTTCTTTTTTTTTTTTGTAGTGGTAGTACAAGTAACACTACAAAATATACATTGTACAGCATTACAACCAAATCACACAAGTTTCTGTGGGGCTTATGAATGCAATAGCCAATTAGAGAAATTTACTGTAGATTAGTCACCAGATAAAACAAAAACATTTTTTTAATGTATGCTTGTATATCTATTAACCAAAATAATAACTTATATTATATGAAAGGCTTATATGAAAGGCCTCTAGATTACACTTACTTTACCAAAATAAAATATGAACATGGCTTGATTTTTAATTACTTAATTAGGACAGTAAGGTCTGACTTAGCTTAGACAAAAGTCTTGTCACTTAACAGAAATAATGTACAGTATAGAATATATTAGATATAGATTTTTCCTTCACCAAACTTCTTTGGTCAACGCAGATTGCAATAGGTCTTCTGCAGTATTTGTGATGATTGGGATGCAGTTCAACTGATGATTCATCAGAAAAATCAACCGTCTGCCACTTTTCCAAATGATCAACTAGAGATCAAGTTATTATTTGTTGCTCTTACAACTGGCACTGACGGCAAGACTTTTGTCAGATAGTGTATAATATGATTCTATTGAAATAGTTTGCATGATATGCTAGGCTAATTCCATTACCCAACTTTTGTATGCCACATTAGAGTATTGTTTAATTGTTATTTGATGACATTTCATAGCAAAAATGTCACCAAAATTAACAAAATTCTTCACAAATTATGTATGTGCGTGATTTTGATTGCTACTGTAGACATCAGTCCACTCATTTATTTTCTTTTTGGCTTAGTCCCTTTATAAATCGGGGGTTGCCACAGTGGAATGAACCGCCAACTTATCCAGCATATGTTTTACGCAGCGGATGCCCTTCCAGCAGCAACGCATCACTGGGAAACTCCCATACACACTCATACACACACATACACTGCAGACAATTTAGCCTACCCAATTCACCTATACCGCATGTCTTTGGACTTGTGGGTGGAAACCAGAGCACTCGGAGGAAACCCACACGAACACGGGGAGAACCAGCAACCTTCTTGCTGTGAGGCGATCGTGCTATGCATTGCGCCACCACCAGAGTTTTTATTTCCAAACTATAAATGATGTCCAAGTATGTCTGTGATGGTTTAAATGTTGGTAACAGTAATCACAATACTAAACTCAAGCTGTTTCATAATCATACATGATGAAGGCTTTCTGTGGGTCAAACTAAAATTTAAATATACTTCTGTGATCGTTATAAAATTAACAAACAGATGCAAACTGAGGTCATTTTAATTTGAGATCATGTGGGGTTTTGAGTTGATATAACGATTAATCATGCCGCTCTATTGTATAGTTATTCTGATTGTTTAAAGTAATTGATTAAATTTAAAGAGATGGTTCATCCCCAAAAGAAAGTTGTTATCATTGACTTCACTTGAACACAATAGAAGTTTTTTTGGAAAAATCCCCATTGACTTCCATAGTATTTTTCTCCCTATTATGGAAGTCAATGGGTCCCAGCAACCAGCATTCTTCAAAACATCTTCTTTTGTGTTCACCAGAAGAAAGAAATTCATAAATATTAAAAAAATGCATGAGGAAAAAATAACTATCCCTTATAGTAAAACCTAAAAGATAATAAAAGCCACTGGATTTAAAGTAAAACATATTATAAAGGAGGTAAATATTGGGCTTTTAATAAATAAAGTGAATTCTTGCCCCTGGTACCTTGACAATGAGAGCCCTCAGGGTGCTGAAACAGTGCGACAGGTAGGTGGTGCTCTGATTACAGGTGAGCGAGTGCAGCAAAACCTTCAACACTCCGCCAACCACATTATCCTTACAGTCAGCCAGAGGAACTGCCTGAAAAATAAACCCCACACATGTATTTATTCTGCAATGACAAACCATTATTCAAGTCCACAATAAGAGTTCACAGTCACCTGTACGATCATCTCCAGCAGGTCCAGCACTATGAGGTTGGTCTCAGTCGCCAGATTCCCACTGATTATGGCCTCTTGATCCAGCTCTGCTTTGGATCTGGAAAAACAGCAATAAGAAGACGGTTAGCAAAGGCCAATTCGAGCTGCAGCTGAGAAGTAGCAGCGGCTATAAAAATGAGAAGTGCCGCAGGTTGAATGGATGTGAAGCGTGAAATGATGGTACTATTTTACGCTCACTTGTCCTGCCTGTCGTTCGTCTGGCGCCACTGTGTAAGGTCTTTCCTCCAGCGTAGGTTCTCTCTCAGACCCAGCGTCCGGTCGTTACCTTGCACTGCACAGCCAACACAGGACATATTTAGAAAACAGTTAAACAAAGGAAGTCTGCGGACTGTAAACATGCTAAATCAGACAGCGATTACGTGAAATGAACGATTATTTTGGAATTGCCGTTGTGGAAAGCAAATGATATATTTTTTATTGTTCCAAAAGTAACCGTTCTCTCTAAAGCTAAAGGAATCGTTGTCCTTGTTTTATTCACCAGCATACAGATGCTAAAACCTACAGTATATGGCTTTACTTATTTGAAAAGAACTAAAGGTATTTATAAATATCCTCTAACATATAATGAAAGTAAAGGGTGATCAAAGCTGACAAGCTGCAAAATGACAACGAATACAGATTAATATTTGTTCAGATTTACAGTTAATACCAAATTTAATATAATATAAACTTAAAAACATAAATATAAAAATCTCTTTCTTTCTTTCTTTCTTTCTTTCTATTATGCTTTTAATAGTATACATATATGTATGCACAGTTGAAGTCAGAATTATTAGCCCCCCCTGTTTATTTTTTCCCTAATTTCTGTTTAAGAGAGAGATTTTTTTCAACACATTTCTAAACATAATAGTTTTAATAACTCATTTCTAATAACTGATTTATGTTATCTTTGCCATGATGAGTACATTAATAACTATAGTAAATACAGTAAATAATATTTTACTAGATATTTTTCAAGACACTTCTACATAGCTTAAAGTGACATTTAAAGGCTTTACTGGGTTAATCAATTTAACTAGGCAGGTTAGGGTAATTAGGCAAGTTATTGTATAATGATGGTTTGTTCTGTAGACTGTCGAAAAAATATAGCTTAAAGAGGCTAATAATTTTGACATTTTTTTCTCTAAAAAGAAAAATAATTACTGGAGGGAAGACTTAGAGGTTTGGTGAACTACCCTTTCCAAAGCTAAGACAGACAGAAAGACATGAGGTGCAGCAGCTCACCTCCCACCCGTTTCATCATTTCTCCTCTGGCTCCGATTCCTCCCAGCAGAGCCTCCTCCAGACGCGCCTTGGCCTGCTGAGACTTCTGGAGTGCCTGAGTGCTCACCTTATCAGAGCTCTGCTTCCCCTACACACACACAAACACTATGGTTTTTCATGTTTTATGGGGACTTCCCCATGATTTTGATACTGTAGAGCCTGTGTTAGCCTAACCCTTACCCCTAAACCCCACTCTCACAAAAAACATTCTACAGTTTTTCAAAATACTTCATGCTTTATGATTTATGTAGATATAAAAAAAAAAGTCCCCGCAAAAAGGTCAAAAATTACTGATGTTGTTGAACATTTGGTTCCCACAGCATGATGAATACCAGTCACACACATTCACTCACTCACAGACACACGCATACACACACAAACACTTGTATATTTGATTTACAGTATGAGGACTCTCCATATGCGTAATGTATTTTATGCTGTAAAAACTGTTTATTGTCAGTTCTCACCCTTAAACCTAACCCTCTCAGAAAAATTGTGGCAAATTCTAAATGTCAAAAATGTCATTAAGTATAATTTTAAGCATTATGAATTAAGAAGACACAAGAAATGTCCTCATAAACCACCTTAATAGAGTACAACTAGGTCATCATACAATTTCATGTCCTCATAAATCACATAAAGATGTACACACACATACATAATATCAGAAACATAATATAGACATAATATCAGAAAGGCCATCCAGAAGACGTCTTCCTGTCCAAATCAAACATCGTACTCATTTGTATACTGTCCAAGTAAGAAATACATTTAAATTTCAATCTTACTTCACAAGAAAAATATATTCTGTAGCAAACTTTTTACTATGTCCCATGATGCTTTGTGCAAGTTATGGGAGTAACTTTATTGGACTGTTAACGGTGAAGTGTTTAAAAATAAAAAATAAATAAATCTTGGTGCAGTGAGGTGTCAGTATTTCCCTCACAGTCCATCCACCCAATATTAAAAGGCGGCTTATTATAATTAACTAATGGTTTTCAGCAAGTCATGAATAACACTAAAAACTCAAAACAAGTCATTCCATAGCTATATTATGGACATATATTGGATATTACAGTACTGTAGGGAATACAATGAGAAATTCTGATGGTTTTCAGTTTTTGGAGTCTGCTGAAAGTCATAAAGTAACATTCGAGGGATCATCAGTGATGAAAATAATGCATTGCACCCAGTTTTTAAATACTTCAGTGACTTTTAACAGTTTAATGGAAGTTATTCCCACAATTCATGCAAACCCTCATGAGGCACAGGAAAAAGCTGGATCTCAGTAGGTGATTTCAGATCGAGTGAAATTAAGCGAACAGCACCTGAAGGCCACTGAATGAAGCTGTTTTACCCTGTACTCGAAGCAGGAGGTGCAGATGGCGAGGAGCTCCAGCAGTCGACTCAGCTGAGATGAAGGCATGTCCACAGTCCAGCGCTGGATCAGATTCTGGTCTGCATTCTTGATGATCCACAGGAAACACATCAGCAGATTGCGACTGGTCTCCGCCGTCAACATGTTGGTGGTTTTCACACTCTGGACATTGTGAATAGATTGTGAAGGATGATTTCAATGAGAACTGCGGTTTCAATTGTTGGAATATGTTTCTTAGAAATATCCATGCATGGCTTTGGATTAGTTAATCATTGTTAAATATTTGTGTTCACTACATTGTTTTCATTCACAGAGCTGTGAGAAAAAAAAAAAATATATATAAATATATAAATATATAAATATATATATATATATATATATATATATATATATATATATATATATATATATATATATATATATATATATATATATATATATATATATTTAATTCAACAGTTCTGTCTGGTTCTCGAATCTGATTGGCTGATAGCTTTGCAATATTCTGCAATATCAGAACTTGTACAGCCTCTTCATTGTTGTGTATTACTCCTCCCACACAACATAATGTACTTTTGAGGCTTTTTTTAGGCAACAATGTAGTTGTTTTGTAGCAGAACCAGGGCTTAATTTATGCCAGAACACGTCGGATCCAGAACCTCTGAAATCTGAACCGGCACCTCATTTTATCGATCCCCCTCCTAAACCGCCCTCCTCCCCCATCCGCTGTTCACTTTCACTTTATTCTGCGACTCCCCAACCCTCTTCACTTTCATCCGCAACACCCCTCTGCCATCCAACGCCCCGCATCCCCCGTCTGCGACAAACGCCCCCACCCGCTCTTCACTTTCGTGCACGACACCTCTACATCCTCTGGTAACATGCCGGATCCGTTACCCCGATCTATTCCGGGACCTCGCAATTCACAAATTAAGTACTGAGCAGAACAAAGACGGTTGAGAGATTGCATAATAAGCCCTTAGAGGAAAAAAATCTGTATAAAACTACAAACTACATCTGATCAAATCATTAGAAATCTGGTAAGTGATATTCTAAGTTGATCTCTTCCTTTTGTATGTTGTAGTGCTGTATTATTTATACCATATAATTGTAGTCTATTGAGTGTGAGATGGGACTCACATATCAGGAATGTGTGTATTTGTGTTGGCCACTCTTTGTATAACCCTGAGTTACTTTTTAGTTTGCCATCTGTTTCTAATGAGTCTCCAGTCTTCATTATTGGAGACTAGTTTAGTAACAAGAAAGAAAGAAGAAACGCCCGCATGTGTCTAACATTTTTCCTCATCACAAACACAACAGTAATCTGGTTGTGTTTGCTTTTCTTTGGGTTTTTTTTGGGAGTTAATTATTATGATATCTCAATTGTAACAGAGAAATATTGAGAAATCCCTGTAGACTGATGGCATTTCATGCTGTTGTCAGCACAAATGTCAACAAAATCAGCTGTTTTGTCATCACTTTAAACATAACGCTAGAGAATCATTCAAATACTAGCTCTAAAGTGACGTTGATGAATTAGTAATGGTTTTTGCTGTTCTGACGTCAGCAGCAGATGTGAATGAACACCAGAAGAAAGTAGTTCCTAATACAAAAGGGTTTTTAGACTCTCTGTGTTTCATTTCCTTTTTATATACACGATTATTTCGTTGAACTGTTGTATAAACGCAATATCACACTCGTAGCAGTGCGATAAGGCTGTATTTCGTCACTGGTGGCACACTACGGCCTTATGCCCATGCACGCATCCCATCAGTGCTGATATAAAGCAATATTGCACTGCTACGAGTGTGATATTGCATTTATACAACAGTTCGACAAAATAATATGAATTTACATATCTATGTAACAATTTTTTTTCCATAGCTTTGTTTCTATGAATGTGTGTGTATCACATATACATAATAAATATATACTGTATAGCATACACACATATATATTCTGTCGAAACAAACTTGTAATTTTGGATGCAGTTAATCACGATTAATTTTGACCAGCACTTAATCATGTTTTTGTTTTGTTTGATTGTTTGTTTTTGAGAACTCTGCAATAATAGTCATATTAAATGCTAAATCATACTTAAATGTTATTTTTAAAATAATTAGTCTTTTAAACACAACTTTGCACAAGATATGACCATATTCTATTCTAAATTATACTTTAACTCATGATTTTTTAAAAACATTTCTTTCCATACCACAGAGGCCATAGACACCAGTGCATTCCTGGTTAAGGTGTTGAAAGGATTTCCAGCGATTGCCATTGCAACAGACTGATTGATGGTGGCAACGTTGTCAGGATCTTCCTCAGACCCACCAGACTTGCCTTTACCACCACGCGAGTCAGAAACTGTGACAGACAAAGAAAACACAAGTCTGATCCATTCACTTCTGCTCAAGGGCAAAAAAAAACATCTATTATGTCTAAGTGAGATTAACAACTAGTACCTGTGAAGTCCAGGTAATTGATGGAGTCAATGATTATGCCCACTAGAGGGAGGTAGAGAGCAGCGATCTTTGCCTTGACCTCTGACCTTGAGCAGCGCTGGTCCAGATCATGAGCACATAACAGACTGTATGTGGCATTGATGGCTTTTTGTTGAACTCTGCCCCTGAGCATGAACACATTGAGAAACATTGTTATGACACCTAATTGGGTAAATGCATTGTTGAAAAATGACTAAAACCTTTTGACATGACTGACCCCTCGGACTCTATGTCCAGTGCAGTGCTGAGTTCAGTCAGCAGGAGTCCGGTCAAGTAATGGCGCTGCTTAAAGTCCTGCGACAGATCAAACATGGCTGCGATCTTGTGGTCCTGAAAACTGCATGAGCTGGACGTCTGGCGACAAAAAAAGAAACACTCATGTGTTACAAACACTAACACACTAGCACACAATAATTAATCAATAATTAATAATCAATAATTAACACAATACAGTAGAAGGGTACATTTTCTATAGGTCCAGAGGTCCGTTCATCGTACAAGGTTCCCACTCTAAGCCAAATGTCAAATTCCCTGACTTTTCCCTGACTATCACTGACTAAAAAGCTGAACTTCCATGATCTACAATGAATAAAAAACGGGCAGCTGTTGTGTAGAAAAGTCCCTCCAAAATTCTGCCAATCTGTGAATGCTAAATTATCACAAAATTTAGCACATTTTCTTTTATTTACGCATATTTCCTGCAAGATTTCTGTATTTTGGTTTTCATGTTTTTCCCCATTTATGTATGCTTTAAATAGCACATACACTGAAAAAAGATTAATTGGATTTTCTACATTTTTAAGGCACCTGGTTGAAAACAGTTTATATGGGCTGAATTTAAACAAACAAATTAACTTAATTTGCATGTATAAATTCAGCCCACATACATTGTTTGCAACCAGTTACCTTAAAAAATGTAGTAAATCCAATGAATCATATTTTTCAGTGTAGAAAGTTATTATTTGGTGTGTGTGATACCTCTTGTTTTCATAGAGATACCAATGGTTCTTGAGGTCAAAAAATGATGAAGAACTAATGTTTTAATTCTGTATATTTTCACAGCAAAACAACAAGGAACACTGTAAATATTTCCAAAAATGTTTAATTTTTGTGCAAATACTAGGAGGGTCTGATTAAGCACTGAATAGACAAAAAACAGCACCAGACTGTATTTTAGCAGGTACAGCCTGGTGCATATGATTGCCGGTTGTCAAGTGGGAAAATGAATAAAATGGCAGTGAAAAAATACTTAAATATAACAACAGGCAAAACATGTGAAACAACATGATAAAAAGAGCACATAAAACATTTATTTTAACAAATGGGAAGCAAAATTTTAAAAAACAAATAAAAATTCCCTTATGTTCCATGACATAGACAGAAGTAATATTAAATCTGCTGTCTGGAAAAGCCCTTTTAAAATTCTATGATATTGCAGAAAATTCCATGACTATGGGAACCTTCTCTGTACTTCACTTTGTGACTACTTTGTTAAAAATATATTTTAAAAGAAGATGTTTAAGAAAAATATAGGAAAAATTGACAGCTTTGGCATCTATAGCAGAAAAATAAAATGACTATCGGTTTCCAAAATTCTTAAAATACCTTATTTTGAGTTCAACATAAAAGAGAAACTCACACACGCATGAAAGGTGAGTGGTGAGCAAATTTTCATTTTTGGATGAACTATCCCTTTAAGAAATTACTGGCTATGTTTAAATGAATAAGATTTAATATTTTTGAAATAAACCTGCCCTTTATTTTCTTATTCATGCACTTCTTTTAAAAAATTGCCATGTCAGATCCAAGCACTACACAAAAACATACATATACATAAAAATATATCTGGCTTTCAGAAAGAATGTGATTTTGGTTTTAATATTACAGGTTAATAGAATTAAAATTAGAACATAAGTATATAATAGTGTACTTAAAAAAAAAAAAACAATAACATAAAAAATATGCATTAACATTTATGAAGGGCCTTGCATCAATCCTCTCATTGGCACATGTTACTGCAAATGCATGGAAAGCTCAAAACATTAAGACGCTGTTTATTTAGCACTGTCCACTTGTGCTGTGACTGGACTGACGAATATGTGTCATTAGTACTGGAGTAAAGCAGATCTTTCTGACCTGTGAGGAGACGGAGGGTGACGGGGAGGCCGGGGCAGATGAAGGGCTGCTGAAGAAGAGACTGAGGTTCAAGTAGTGCTCATGACTGCACAAGACCCTCAAAAACTCCAGCCTCATACTTATCAAAGTTGCCATGTTCACACTCTTTGCTGCCATCTAGAAAAAAAGAGAGTGGATTTTATAATATATTTAGTGTACAAGGTGTGGTGCAGCGAGAATTTATATGAATAAATATACAAAAATAACAAACATTTTTGTAAAACTTTCATTAAAGTAGGAAAAGGCATTAAGAAAAAAACACTAATGATAAAGACTATAGTACTAATAGTATCCTAAAATAACACTCATGTTTAATATATATTTATTTTTTATGTATAGAAAGTAGTTAGATTTTTCTGATTTTAATACAAAAAAATTATAATTTAATTTAAGATTAAATAACAAAAGTTTAAGAATGCCTTGGCAACTTCCTAAAATCAGATTCCTAAAAATAACTTACAAAAGAAAAGCATTGAAATAATATTACTATTACTATATTTTTAATATTACTGTTAAAAAACAGAGCTTGCTCAGCCATGAGAAGAGGCCATATAAGGATTTTCATTAATGATGTCAACTAGAGCAGTGTTTCTCAACCACGTTCCTGGAGGACCACCAGTTCTGCACATTAACCAAATCTGTTTCTCAATTCCATGAATGCTGAG
The DNA here is from genome assembly GCF_903798145.1 of Danio aesculapii. Lineage (NCBI taxonomy): Eukaryota > Metazoa > Chordata > Actinopteri > Cypriniformes > Danionidae > Danio > Danio aesculapii. The sequence goes on along the minus strand of NC_079442.1, from coordinate 23,525,015 downwards.
ACTTGGGTTCTTGTGGAGAGCGGTCTTGCCAAGTTACCTCATAAGAATGAACTCGGGAGACCTCGAGAACAGTGAACACGTCCTGTGAGAAATGAGGTGCTGCGTTCTTCCTGGTGGTCACGTGACCTTCACGCACTTTTAACGGAAAATTATTAAAACATTTCAGCATTCATACAATGATTTATTGTTTTTCCCCTTTTCACAATATATACTACGCATAAAGACCTTAAAAATATACATTGTACAATACAAAAACTAATTTTAATACAAATTTCAGCAAATAAACACCCTTAATGTTTTTATGCCTTTATAAAGATTTTCACGGTAATGTTTATATTCACCGTTTCATTTAAGAAAACTCCAGAAATAAATAAGTTTATCTCTGAACTTTAATAACAAATCTATGTTAAATGCTGCCCTTCCCACTGGCCGCAATGACTTCTGGGACTTCTTAAGCTAATTTTGCGCTCAAGTCTGCATTGATGCATCCTAGATATCAAGAACGCATCTGGGAACTTACACATCCTCTGTTCTTGCGTTCTTGAGTTTTGGAACTGAACTTTGGCAGTTGATGATGACAATACACGAGAACACGAGGTCGCAAGAACGCCGAAGAACACATATTGAGAAACAGCCCATGTCTCCTTAACAAAACACATTTGATTCAGATCATCAGCTCATTAGCAGAGATAGAAAGACCTGAAATGGGTGTGACAGACAAAGGAGACAACCAAAATATGCAATGTTGGTGGTCCTTCAGGAACGTGGTTGAGAAACACTGAACTAGAGCCATGTTTGAAAAAATAAATCTGATATTAGTATCAAGTAAGATTTTTGACAAGTCTGTCATGTTAAAACCATTTTTATCACTAAATTAATGATTTACTATGTAAATTATGCTTTATGATTTGCACAAGAATACAACTCACTTTAAAAAACTCGAACTACAGGAATTGCATAATACCTCCCTTTAAATTAGTGTAGTTTTTAAAGTTTTAAAAATAGTTGGAATTGATATATAATTGGCTATATATTAGTATTCAAATGGTCTCATTATTGTTGGATTTTTGTTCAGGTCAAAAGTGTAATATTTGCTTGGGTAAATGCCTCTCAAATTGTCTATACAAACTGTAAAAATGCAGTTAATGAAACATTGCGTTTTATTTCAGCCATTCATTTAACCTCAGTTACGTTAGTATTAAATTAATTCTTCATTCAGACTGAATGAACAACAGACTTTACTTCATAAAGTGCTCAGTGAAGCAAATAGCCATGAGAGACTATCAAGATAATGATTTGTAAATGAGATGAGCCACAGCACCTGGTTGCAGTAATTCTTCACCAGCTGAAACACAAAGCCTCGGTCCATAAGAGACATCAGGTCATACAGGAAGAAAGCCAGGCTGATGTTAACCTTCTCTGCCTGCTCCAGCTCCTGAACACAAACAAACACACACACACACACACACAGGTCTCTTCTCATCAGCACTGACAAATAACATTCCTCCCAAAGATCTAACATCTAACCTCTTGTTTGTCTCATGTGCTCTTTGTTTATAGAGCGTCTAAACAGTTCTTGGGTCAAACTAAGATGTGTTTAGATGGATTCAATCACCTTTTGCTGCTTTACTAAAATGTTCCCGATCTCAGCGGTCACCACGTTGACAATAGTGGTGATGTCATCTTTGAAGCGGTCGGAAAATCGATTCCTGCGAGAGACCGTCTTCTTATCCAGCTGGGACACATGCTGACTCATGCTCTTCACCTGTGATGTGTACATGCGGACAATGAGAACTAGTATCTGTACAAACTGTACAACCCAAATTCTTAAAACACGGGATGTTTTGTTCAAAATGCAATGACACCAAGAATGTTTCTTCAGCTTGATCCCTTCTTTATTAGTGGAATGATCCACCTTGATGATGCTCTTTTCCCATACAGTTGAAGCCAGAATTATTAGCCCTCCTTTTAAATTTTAACTCTTTTATATTTTCCCTGCAATTTTGTGTTTAATGGACAGAAGATATTTTCAACACATTTCTAAACATAAACGTTTTAACAACTAGTTTCTTTTATCTTTGGCATGATGACAACATATAATATTTTACTAGACCAAAGAAGAAAAGGATCATCTAGACCAGCAACAAGCCCAAAACCCAGAGTCTGACATGCTCAAGTGGCTGTGGCACAGGTAACTTCTGTGATGGCACCATTATTGCTGAAAAGTACATAGAAATTTTGGAGCACAATATGCTGCCTTCTTTTCCAGTGACGCCCATGCATATTTCAACAAGACAATGCAAAACCACTTTCTGCACACTTTACAAAGTCCTGGCTGCAGAGGAAGAGGATGCTAGTACTTGACTGGCCTGTCTGCAGTCCCAACCTGTCTCCAACAGAGAATGTGTGGTGCATTTTGAAGTGCAAAATAACACCTGAAACTGTTCATCACTTGGGCCATGTACATACTGCAGCCAAATGTGGCCTGAATCTGATTTTTTTTGCCCACATGTGACTCAGGTAATGACAGTGTGAACAGCATGGAATGTGAACTGATCTTTTCAGTTAAGATTTGTGCCACTTTCAAATGTAGTATTAAACCAGACACAGATCTGATGTTTTGCAGTGTGAACGGTTATGTCAGATTTCATGTGACTTTTATATAATCTTTGAGCAACATGCGTCATCATTCTGTGCTGCAAACATCATCTACTCCTCAGCAGCATAGTAGAACGGCACATAACTTTACCACAGAAAGTAGGTTGTTCATTTTGGAAAAAAATTTGATAGCAAAACTGGTGCTTGTTAACCAATCTGGTTAACGATTTCGGCATGGGTTGATCGCGAAGCTGAAGAGCGTCAGGAGTGTTGCAGATAGGGGATCTGTGCGCAAGGGAGGGGGCATTTTTTTTATTTTAAGGATGAACTTTCTCTCCAAGAGAAAAAAGGGCAGGTGCTCAAGCACCCAAACCCCCATTTTGCATGTTCCTGCTGTTTATAACAAAGTAAAATGAAATAAATCTGCAAACAAAGATAAATCAACTCCGCCTTCACAGTTCAGTCTGCTGCTGCTCATCAACCCTTGATGAGTTCACTACAACGGTGTTCAGAAAGACGTGCACTGCGGTGGTCATAAATCACAATTGATCAGTGTTTTCGATCACAAGTGACTTATTTTAGGTTTCATAGATGCCGAAATACATTATTTATATATAAATAATGAGGAATACATTAAATAATGTTTGTTGTATTGTCTGCAATGAAATAAAAGTCAAAGTAAATTTAGAAAACACTGCTTTTTTATTTGCGTTTTCCATACTGTCCCAAATCTTCTGATTTGGGTTTGTATATATGGGTAATGCATTGGTATATTCTGTATTCTTTGAACTTTCCATCTTTATTTTCCTCGTCATAACTATTTTGGAGTGTGTTACAGCCATCAACATTAACATTAACAACATTAACCATCAAGCTATTCAATTAAACGAAGTGTAAAAGATATTAAATCACAGATTCTTGATTTATTTCAACTTACATAACCTGTTTAGGTAATTTGTGTTGTACATTTACGGAACGTCTTCTATTTTAAATTTCAGAGTTGGTACGCTCAGTATCAAGCACATATTAATATCACAACCATCTTACCAGAACTTCAAAGAAGAACCAGGCGTATTTGTAGACGTTTTCTCTGCAGACTCCAGTGCTGACCACCATCTGAAGAGCCAGCTCCTCGTGGAACAACTACAAAGGCACATGGATCTGCTTATTAGGACACGTAACTCTGCTTAAATGATCGACTTCCTGGGTAATGAAGTGGCAAGTCAAACAGTCACCTTTTTGTTGATGGGCCGCGTGCTTCCCGTGGAGCTCTGCGGAGAATTGGAGGCATTTGCAGCTGTTGACATGCGACTGCCTGGATGATTTAAAACCTGATGGAAACCAAAATTATGAGAGATTAAAAAAACAAAAAGAAAAGGGCAAGTGTGTGTGTATTTGTGCATGTATAAGACTGTGTATCATTCTGGGGTGCGTTTCCAAAAACCATCGTTCCTGTGAAATTCCGTCATTACAAACATAGTTCATTGATTTGGCATTTCCCAAATCCATCGTTCCAGCGAACATACGCAAACTGCACGCTTGTACCATCTCTAGAGCTACAGTTAGAAGCATAGTTCCTGGCTGTGTTCTATTCCCAGTTATCCTCCCTATGCACTATTCCTTTTGAACGTTCCAATGTTTAAACTTGGAATGATTAAAAAAAAAACATTAAAGTCATCTCTCTTAGGTGTAATTTGCTTTTAAAGTATTTTTGCAGTTCAGTTTTAGCCATCTTCATTTGACAATTGCGTTCCCTAAGTGCACTTTGAAACCGTTTATGCCATTTTGAACACAGTCGTGGCTCATGACGAAAGCTGTAGGTGAGCTATTATTTCCCAGTGGAATATACATTACATCTTTAAAGCTTGTAAAAACAAAAATATTTAGCATATGTTAATGGTTTTAATTTAAAATAGGTTATTTATTAAGAAATGTATCTGTGCTGTATATGACATGGTCCTGTTGGTTAGAACATTTCTGCAGTGATTTGAATGTGTCAAATTGTAAAAGCAGACTTTTCAAAAATAAATAAATTAATAAAATAATTAGACAATATCCTAATAATGATTAAAAAAAAAAAATAATAATAATAATAATTATTATTATTATTATTATTATTATTATTATTATTATTATGAAGGAGGATTTTTTCATTTCTTAAAAAATAACCTACTGTAAATAACCTACTGTAAATAACCATAAACGATTTATATGAGAGTAGAATAGAATAGAATATGGAATATTCTCAATAATATTTGTAAAGGAAACATAGACCGTTCAACGTGTGCCGTTTACATATATTTCAATTAACATGTGTGCTTGTGAAACAAAAACCACCCAGTTTAGAGCATCATATGGACATTTTACATAATAACTAACGTGGTTCAAACGATGAATCTGCAACAGAGAAACTACGGTTTTGAGAAACACTCGTCACTACATCGTTCTTTTACTAAACGATACATCGTACTATGATAGATGATAGTTGAGGCCACAGGTTATGTCTTTGTTTGGGAAATGCACCCCTTAATAGAAAATAAACAAAATAAATAAATAAAATTGCATATTTTGTATTATTGTAATTCTAATTTGCAAACCTAAAATAAAAACAAAAACATTGTATTTATATTAAATTTTTAAAAATATATTACTATTCAAAATGTATAATATAATATAATATAATATAATATAATATAATATAATATAATATAATATAATATAATATAATATAATATAATATAATAATTTTAACTATAAGCATATTCTTTTTTATATTTTATTTTAACATAATGTTTTAAATTAATTTTGCACAACCCCAGTGTGTTGCATGTGTGTATATATATATGCTGTACCTTTCCTAGAATGTTATTGACCTCTGTGTCCTCTGGGCTCTGTGGTGCTGGTATATCAGGGTTGCTGCTGGAACGAATTCGTGACTGCAGCAGCATGAAGCCAACAGTAGTGGCTGTTGTGCGAGTCAAAGTGCTGTATCGACCCTCTGGATGAGCCATCAGACCACCTGTACCTGGTGGATAAACCACAATAACAGATAAAAAAAAATATTCAGAGTCAAAAACAGTTTTTATTTTGAATAGGAATTACATCATTTGGTGGTCTACAGGCCTGCTGTACCTGAGGTGTGGATTTCATATTGAGTATCTGGCAAGCGAAACACAAAGTACAGGTATGTTGCGAGAAGACAGTTTCTGCCCTGATGGTCTTTTGCCAGATCCTGACTGTTGTGAAGACTGTTGATCACCGACACCACTGACTCAAATGCAATCTGGGCCAGATTTGCTGCAAGAAATGAGATTAAAACTGTCAATACTCAACTTGTATGCTCCATGACTGAAAACTCAGAAGAGAACGTACAGTGTCCTCCAATAATATTGGCATCATTGGTAAATCTAAGCAAAATGGCTGTGAAAAATGGCTTTATTATTAAACCTTTTGGTCTTTGCACAAACTATCAGCTCTGCTCTCATTGAGAATTTCAATTTATATATAGCATATTTAAGTGGAAGTTGAATTGTCTAAATTGCTTCACATAAGACGTAAAAAACTTAAATAAACAATTGACATGAACAACAATTCTACAAGCATTTCTTACACACTCGGAAATTAAGAAACAAGAGCTGTCACTAGGGCGGTACTTTTTCAGAAGATACACATTTGTACTGATAGGGTCCACAATGGTACCTAAAAGCTTATATTTGTACCAAAACATTTTAAGAGGTACACTTTTGTACTGTTTAGGTACTAATATTTCCCCCTGCATTCGTGTGGGTTTCCTCCGGGTGCCCGGTTTCCCCCACAGTCCAAAGATATGCAGTGCAGGTGAATTGGGTGAGCTAAATTGTCCTTAGTGTATGAGTGTGAATGGATGTTTCCCAGTGATGGGTTGCGGCTGGAAGGGCATCCGCTGCATAAAAACGTGCTGAATAAGTTGTCGGTTCATTCCGCTGTGGCAACCCCGGATTAATAAAGGGGCTAAGCCGAAAAGAAAACGAATGAATGAATGAATGAATGAATGAGGTACTAATATGTATTCTTGAGGGACCCTTCAGGTACAAATGTGTAGCTGCTCTCATACCTTTATTTCTGAGAGTGTGGAGTATGTCAAATGCTTAACTGAACAAATGTCTCTTCTACTGTAACCTAAAAAACCTCTGAAGATTATAAATCCAGGCGTAAAGTGATAAAGCATGCACAAGCTTTGGTTCTTTAAAATTCAAGAAAGCTTTTAGTTTGGAGAAGATTCTGAGCTGTCAAAAGCTACAACTAAATTGATCTGTTTATCAAAGGTAAGGGATTAATCAATTATGAATACATTTTTGTTTGTTTAGCACACACACACACACACACACACACACACACACAACTCTCTCTCTCTCACACACACACACACACACACACACACACACACACACGCACACACACACACACACACACACACACACAAAAATTAAATATTTGTTAAAGATTTTTGCCACAATTATTAGTACCACTATGAATTCATATAAGTAAAATCATTTAAAGCATATTTTTTTGAGGTATTTAGAGGTTTTTTGTGACTACTAACAGGAAATTGTTCAACCACGGGCTCATTTTTAACAAGGGCTTAAATAAGAAGTATAGGGTATAATGGGTATATGGGCATTCTGAAGTGCACTCAATCCCACAATCCACCCTAATAACGAGTGTACAACAAACATACACTCAACGGCTATAGAATACCCAAAAACGCACTGTGAGAGTTAACGCATTGAAAGACTTCCTGTGTCTGACCACAAGATGGCATCCACATTATGATTACATCTTAGTGGTGTAACTTATACTATTGTTTATTTGTTAAATGAACATTTGTAGAAATGACAGCAATCAAAATACTTTGTTTTAATACATTCTAAGTGTTAAATAACTTTCACAGGGTCTGACCAAGGAGTTATCTAATCTAAATCTAATCCATCTGAGGGATTTATCAACAAGCAAATCACAAACAAAATGACATCCCTCCAGTGCAATCAGTACTCAAATTCACCCGCTTACATTTACTCCTTTGAGTGGGCTATATTAGTAGAGTAATGTAGGGAATAGTGAACGAGGACATAAAGGGCAATTTTGGAAACAGCTTCAAAAGGTTGTTGAGCTTTACAAAGTGTACACCATTAGGACAATAACGAAGAAACTCCAGTCAACTGAAAATGTTCTAAATCGGACTGAGAGAGAGGATGTGTGTTTGAAGAATTGCAGTTGGCTCTTGGGGACAGAAAATTCTAAACTACAATCATGTTCATCACAACAAAGTGTTTCAAATGATTTCAATGCAATCTTAACTTTTTTGTGAGTTAATTTTTTTGACCAAAATATCAAAAATGTTCGGGATGAATAAACATCCACTGAATTAATCTGCTTGTAAACATGCATCAGATAAAAAATAGGACAAAATACAAATTTTTCTTTTTTTCATAAATCTGTTAATCAACCTCAGTCCTGATCAAAACTACTTAATTGCTTAGAAAATGTACAGGATTTTAACTCTTTAATTGCCAAGTTCACAAATGATGTCACTGATTTGGTGAAAAAAAACACACAAAATGATGTATTTTCAATTAATTGTGGACTGGATTTTTTAACCTGTTATCAAAGTCTTGGACATGTGAACAATTAGTAACAACATTGGCTTTGATGCATTGTTATTGATGTTTTTGCCCCATTGACTTCCATTATAACCACATTTGATGGTGCATAAATACACAGTTTTTGTTTTTGTTTACTACATGTAGTTCTGAGAGCTGAGGTGCATATTTTGATTTTCTCAGACAAATCAAGGTAAGTGGCATAAAGATCACTCTCACACTTTCAAACATTCCCAGACACATACACACACTTTAATTTGCCGTAATACTTCATATAAATTCCATAAACTAACAAGCCTATCTAAAGGGTTAATGGTGCCAACTGATGCAGGACTGATGATCAACAGTTACAAATTTTACCTTCTCCCAACAGGGAAAATCAGCAACAATCAAAATGCTTGATTATATGGTGTCATGGATTTGTAATCCAAAAAATGTGGTTATAATTGAAGTCAATGGGGCAAAAACAGCCACCAACATTAAATTAGGGGGAAAAAAATGTTAATTATTCAAAAACAATGCATCAAAGGTAATGTTGTTTCACATGTCCATGACTTTAATAAAAGGTAAAAATAAATCCAGTCCACAATTACTTTTTATTTTGAAAATACGTCATTTTGTGTTTTTTTCACCAAATGCGTGACATCTTTAATGAATTTGCCAATTAAAGAGTTAAAATCCTGTAATTTTCAAAGCAATTTAGTAGATTTGATCAGGACTGAGATTGATTAACAGATTTATGCAAAAAAAATTTGAAATAAATATTTATCAGATGCATTTTTACAGCAGTTTAACTTAGCGAATATTTTCATCCCGAATATAACAAAAGGGTAGTAAATTTGCCCAGAGTGTATTGTTGAGGCTTTTTTTTTTAAAATCAAGCATTTTCTCAAAATATGTGTTTCAATAAGATTTGTCACCAAAAATCATTAAGCTAGCTGAAACACAGACAAAGTTATGTCCAAATTAAGACTCAAAATCACCCAAGAGTGGATGAAAACATCCCTAACAGTGCATAAGGGTTAAACAATAAAGACATTTTCCCTTGCCTTCTTTAATCATATAAACCAGGGGTGTCAATATTAGTGGAGAGAAATCTACTTGTATGCTAAAAATGACATATTTTTAATTAACGTAAAAAAACACACAATATTTTCCCATCTAATACGAACCGGTCTGTCCAGCGATGACCATGGGCTGCATGATGAGACGGAAGAGCTTGTCGAGGACCTGATGGAGAAAAAGCACCAGCGGCTCCAGGCCGGCGGAGGACAGTGAAATGATGCTGAGCTTCAGCTCGTGCTCAAACATGTTTTCTTGAATCTTCTCATCTCGTACTCGGATGGGGAATGTGGATTTGCCCTCCAAAGCATGACATAATGTGAAGAAACGCTCCAGGTGACTGTCCTGTGATACAAAAAAAAGATTGAGCACATTTAAAAGAATTGATGATGTTAAAATAATTCATTACTTAATACTACATAATATAGACCATTCTGTATTTGACCAATAGAAACTTATATTCAATATTACATATAATATGATATATGATATGATATGATACGATACGATACAATATAATATAATATAATATAATATAATATAATATAATATAATATAATATAATATAATATAATATAATATAATATAATATAATATAATATAATATAATAGCGACACGGTGGTTAGTAGTTAGCACTGTCGCCTCACAGCAATAAGGTTGCTGGTACAGGTCCCAGCTAGGGCCAGTTGGCATTTCTTTGTGGAGTTTGCATGTTCTCCCCGTGCTTGCAATGGTTTCCTCCAGGTCCTCGGGTTACCCCACAGTCCAAAGATACACGGTATAGGTGAATTGAATAAACTAAATGTGTAAACTAAAATAATATAATGGGCTGCGCGGTGGCCCAGATCGCCTCACAGCAAGAAGGTCACTGGTTCGAGCCCCAGCTGGGTCAGTTGGCATTTCTGTGTGGAGTTTACATGTTCTCCCCATGTTGCCGTGGATTTCCTCCAAGTGCTCCAGTTTCCCACACAAGTCCAAAGACATGCGCTATAGGGGAATTAGGGTAAGCTAAATTGTCTGTAGTGTATGTGTGTGAATGAGTGTATGGGTGTTTCCCAAAGATGGGTTGCAGCTAGAAGGTCATTCGCTGCGTAAAACATATACTGGATAAGTTGGCGGTTCATTCCCCTGTGGCAACCCCTGATTAATAAAGAGGACTAAGCGAAAAGAAAATGAATGAATGAATGAATAATATGATAAGATAAGATATGGGTTAGGGAGAGGATGAAAATGTGTACTGTTGGCGTGCCTTCAGGAACAGGGTTGGGAAACTCTGCATTAGAAGAGACTCCAAAACCTGAAGTTAATGGGTCAGATGAGGGAGACATCCAAAACATGAACTGTTGGTGTGCCTCCAGGAACAGGGTTGGGAAACACTGAGATATGATATATGATGATAAGATAAGATATAATATAATATAACATCATTTAAACAGAATATTCTATTATATACAGCAATATTCATATCACATTATATAATTCATTTTCATTAATATTTTGAATTTGCTTTTATTTTTATATTTTCAATTTTCTTTTTAACTTTCATAAATATTAGTGCTTTTGTTAATTTTCTCTCTTCTTTTTTATTTCTTTGTTTTATTTAGCTGTAATTTATTTTTATTTCAGTTTTACTTTTAGTCATCTCAATAGTTTTTTATTTATTTATTTATTTAGTTTTTATTTTGTTATACAGGGTGGGCCATTTATATGGATACACCTTAATAAACCTTACTGGGAATTCCACAAGAAAAACAACGGTGTGCTTGGTTTTACACGTAACTTTATTCTTTCATGAGTTATTTTCAAGCCCCCTCACATATACTAATGTGCCACAAACAGGACATTAATATCACCAACCATTCCCATTTTATTAAGGTGTATCCATATAAATGGCCCACCCTGTACTAGATAGTCAGCAAGGCATCATTTTAAAATTCGATTTATGCTTTTAATTTAAAGATTTCCAATTGATGCTGCTATTTAACTTTATTTCTGATTAATTTCAATAAACTAAAAGGACTAAAATGACAATGCTATATTTAATAATACATTTTTTTTTTTACTAAAAATGGGGTAATTTTTATTACCATTACTTCTTATTTCCTGAAGCTGGTTGGGTCAATGAAATTCAAAATTCATTATAATTATTTGACAAAATAATAATATAGTTTAAAAAGGTCACATTCTAGTATTTTAAAAATAATATAACCCTCAGGTCTCTTAGAAAATGCTCAAGATGAGAGTGAATAAGTAGTATGAATGATATTAAACATACTACATCCACCATTTATCATAATCACATGACCTACGTGCTTCAGTTACATTGCTTCAGTCCCATTCATGAGTTATCTCATGTGGTATTATGGGATAGCATACAGTCCATTGGAATCTCACAAGAAGTAGTAGGTCATTCGGGTACTTCTTGCCTACTGCTTTTCAAATACTATAAATTCTGACATACTGCTCGACTCGCATACTGTTTTTAACATACTATACAGTAGGGAAGTATGTGATTTCGGATGCAGAGAGTGTTTTTTACGCACCTGAGTTTGGACTGAGGACACAGCTTGTAGCTCAAGGTTAAACAGTCCTTTATGATTCTCCAGCCATTTCACTGGAGGTACCTGAGCTGGCAGTTTCTGGAGGCAGATAAAATGGCAAAAATGTACAGATTCAAACAAATGAACACACAAATCCACTTAAGACCAGCTGAATATGTGCCCAAATGAGACATCAATGTGATATGACTACATTACATAAGTGGTATCCTAAAAAAGGCAGATGTTGAAACGGTTGACTGTACCTCTGGGGTATGTAGGGAATAGTTGATGGGAAGCTTGTCCAGAACGATTGGCAGACACTGCTGACTGGTCTGCAGCCGGTCATTGTTCAGCATGGGTAACCACTGCAGGGATAGAAGGCCAGCATCACACTTAGAGTAATGTCTCTTTATGCACATTTTTATAATGTTATTTTTTTCAAGGTTACATTTATCTGATCAAAAGTACAATGATACAACTAGATACAAATGCAATATGTAAATATAATAATAATTTTCTGTAATTTAAGTCAGAATTATTAGCCCCCTTTGATTTTTTTCTTTTTTAAATCTTTCCTAAATGATGTTTAACAGAGCAAGGACATTTTCACAGTATGTCTGATAATATTTTTTCTTCTGGAGAAAGTCTTATTTGTTTTATTTCAGCTAGAATAAAAGCAGTTTTTAATTTTTTAAAAATCATTTTAAGGTCAAAATTATTAGCCCCTTTAAGCTATATTTTTTATAGACTACAGAAAAAAACATAACTATACAATAACTTGCCTTATTACCCTAACCTGCCTAGTTAACCTAATTAACCTAGTCAATCCTTTAACTGTCACTTTAAGCTGTATAGAAGTGTCTTGAAAAATATCTAGTCAAATATTATTTACTGTCATCATGAAAAATATAGAATAAATCAGTTATTAGAAATGAGTTATTAAAACTATTATGTTTAGAAATGTGTTGAAAAAATCTCTCTGTTAAACTGAAATTGGGGAAAAAATTATCAGGGGTGCTAATAATTCTGACTTCAACTGTATACAATTCAAAACAAATCTCGTATCCACTGTATACTGTACACTGTGGAGCTCAACTGATTCAAATAATTTATGCAATAAAAAAACATGACAATCACATTTATAGAATACATTCCTCAATGAACTTTGAAAACAAAAAAAGTCATGTGATTTTGCCACAACAGATTGTGTAATTGGCTAACTGGACTAACCAGCAGACCAATCTCAATCGCATCATCTCAAAAGATGTTTTAACAATTTCAAAAACTATCTAAATGATTTTTCATAGAGTAATAACCTCCCATTAACAGTGTTTCCAAACCTCAGGCCCAGCCTCCAAACTCAGCTTAACATGACAGTGATTGTTACTTTGTGTGCCGTCTGGCTCTCTGAGGCACAGCACATTTATTATGGCGGGAAAAGCGATACAGCGGTTTCCCGCCAGCAGGAACTTTAGCTTTTCATGACTGATTATTTTGTGCTAGTTTCCCAGAAAGTGATGTTTTTATTCTCTTGAACCCTTGAACCAGCTGTTTTATGCTAAATTTTACATTTGCACTAAAGTTATATTTAAGTTTTTAAGTAATATAAACAAAGCTACTGAGGCAAAGACCATTCCAACACATCCCAAAGATGCTCAGATCAACTAGTGGCCAATCAAAGTGGAAAAAAGAAGCCTTCATTCACAGTTTGAGCTGGATTAATCTTTACAATGTGGGCAATATAGGGCCAATAAAAAGCTATACATGGCATTAGTTTAGAGGAGTTGTTTCCAAACATACTGTATAACACACCAAAATCACTGGCATTAAGATCCAATCATACTTTTTAAGTTTTTGTTTACTTCTATTCTAAACAGCAATCTTTGGCTAGGCAGTGTGTGTGTGTTTGTGTGTGTGTGTGTGTATACAGTATATATTTTAAATTGACCTACTGTATTGACCTATCCAGTGCTGTTCACCCGGAGAGAAGCTTTTTAAACATAATAGTTTTATTTTAATAATTAATTTATAATAAATTAGAAATATATATATATGCTATAATTTATCTTGTCTTTACCATAATGTCAGTACATACTATTTTGGTAGTTATTTTGCAAGATACTAGTACTATATTTCTAATATAAAGGCTTAAATAGGATAATTAGGCAAGTTATTTGGCAACAGTGTTTTTAATAGCCTACTGGCTATTAATAGCTAATAATATTGACCTTAAGAATTATTATTATTATACATATATTAAAACTGCTTTTATTCCAGCCAAACTTAAAAGAATATAATTATAAAACATTCTTCAAACAAAAATATCATAGGTATAATACAGATAATACTGTAAAAAATTGCCTTGCTCTGTTAAAGACATCTTGACAAATATTTCAACACACACACACACACACACACACACACACATACAAATCTGTTCAGTCACTTACTGAATATCCAATGAGAGCCTCCAAACTTCCAGTCTGGTTTTGTTTCTGCTGGCAGCTGATATGGAAGAAGGTGAACAGCAAGTGGTGTTTATCTGTTAAACGGGCTGGCAGGAGGATCTTTATCTCATCATAGAAATCAGGAGACCTGAGGAGGAGATACAGGAAACAGCCCTCTCACTCCACTCTTACTTTTGCTTGATGTTCAGAAGATTAGAATCGCTTTAAGAGACCAAGTGTACCTGTTGTGGTAAGTGACTGGAGTGTAGACCTCCGAAAGGAACTCCGGGCCACTTGATTTTCCAAAGATTACCTAGAGAGAAAGTGCAGAGAAAAAGAAAAAGGTGAGTGAGGCATACAGGCAAAAACACATTATGTTACACAATCAATTATGACTTCAGTCATTTACAGTGACAACAAATTTTAATATAGTCATATAATTTAGTTTAGTATAAAAATGTAACAGGGGTAGAATAAAATTAGTGGTAAGATGGCAATAACTGAAAATAAATAAATAATATATTTATAATTACATGTATTATATATATTTTATACAATTATAAAAATATTAGTGATTTGTTTGTCTACTTTCAGTTTGTAGATAATGATATTTTTAGAGCATAGCCAACATGATATTTTTGTTATATTATTATTTTATAGAAGTAGTAGGAAAAATAATAACAATAATAATAATTATATTTAAAATAGTAATAATAATAATTATTATTATTATTTTTACTTTTATAATTTTTTTAATTATTATTATTATTCTTTCATCATGTCCATTATTATTATTATTATTGTTGTTGTTATTATTATTATTATTATTATTATTACGTTAATATATCTTTGATGTGCATGTACATATAGACATGTAAATGTAATGTTGCACTTACAGGCATGGCACAACTGGAGTCCTCACCGCTCATGAACTGGATTTTTACTGTAATGTTTCTGGCTGAAGTCAGACGGTTAGTAAGATTCAACCTCAGTGGATATACATACAGCAGATTCCTGTAACATTAAACATGAAGTATGGGTTGCAGACAAAATACTTCCTCTTGATCTCCATTAAAGAGTGTAAAAACATTACCTGACCACTAGATGGCAGAAACTGTTCACAGTTCAAAATTAATAGGAAGGCCGAAACAAGCGTTGCCATGTTTCATAAAAGTTGTTTATAAATCCTAGCTGCTTATTTTCAGATACATTGGCAACATTAATGAAATATGTGATTTTGTTTTTATTCTAAAAACAATAAACAATCCTCTCATCAGTTTAATCGATGTTTTTCTTTTTTAGGTGACTCATATTTTACATTTTTGCTTGTTTTTCTGGTGAGCATCTGGCAACACCATTGCATGCAGTTTTTTTTCAGGCATTTGCGTTCAAAGTCAATGAGTGACTAATCATATCAACCGCAGTTCTGACCTCTAAATTCTGACAAACATTATAACTCTGAGATTTATTCAAGGTTACTGATTAATCACTGCATCCCAGATCTGCTGAATATCAACTTTTCAATTTGTGTGTTTGTCTGGGAGAGACAGAGAGATTACCGGTATATGTTGTGAGGCACATAAACTTCCTTCGAAGGGAACTCGAGCACTTCTTTAACCGGCCGTTGATTTTTCTCAGACACGGGCTTCACTGGAATCAGTTCAGGAGACAAACAACCAGGAACCGTGTCTGGCACTGGAAGCACTTCCAGTTTCAGATAACCTTTCAAACAGCACATAAACAAGATGAGTTACACACAACAAGCTTAATAAAGGGACAGTTCACACAAAAATTGACAATAGCTGTTAATTCACTCTCAGGATATCCAAATTGTAGCTTTTTTTTTTACTTAAGCAACGGGAGGCCCTTGTTAATTCATAAAATACAAAGCAGCTAAAGCCACTTTGAGATATAATTAAATAATAAAATTATCCATAAAATATCATTAATTTAGGTTTGCCTGTGTGTTTTTTGACTCACAAAGGACTTGCATTGTATGAAACGTCGCATTTTCAGCACAAAATCTTCTTTAATGCTCTACTTTCATGTTCATCTTGGATGGCCCGAGTAAACTGATAGCAAACACTCTTTTATTTTTGTTTTTGGATGAACTGTCACTTAATCATCTGACTTCCACTGTTAATATTTACATTATTCTGTGGAAAATCAGACAATAAAAAAAAAGAACATCTGCTCACCAGGTATGATTTTTACACGTCTCTGACTGGACGACCTCTTTATATCCGCCAGGAACTTAAACAGATCTTCATCACTCAGACGTTCTCCTTCCTGTCAAGACACACACACACAAGACAATCTGCTCAAAACACCTCACAAGTTTGGATGTTAATAATGCGTTAGTAGATTTTAAACTATGATTATTAAATGCTTTACAAGTACTGTTCACAATTAGTTCATGTTAGCAAACACATTAACTACTGAAACCTTATTGTAAAGTGTGACCTATGAATCAAATGTGTCTGCATTATGGAAGACAGCAGAAACATTTTTATTTAGTTTCAAGGATGAATGCTGGAGAATGCGTGTGATATCAGAGCTAGCTGAAGAACGCAGGCACCAGCTCATCTGGAAAATGTAAAGAATGGAAAAATGCACTCAAGGTGCCCAGATAAAATTTTAATCATTTCAGGAACTCAAGTCAATAATGCTGGATTTTATTTAGAACAATAAAACACTTTTCTGAAATACACAACCGGTACATTCTTAATACATATTCCTAATCTTACAGTGAAGTTAAGTTATTATTATTATTACTTTTTAAGTTATTTAATAATATGATTATGTTGGCATTTTATTTTACAGTCCTGTTTCATATATATATATATATATATATATATATATATATATATATATATATATATATATATATATATATATATATATATATATGCAGTTACCACAGTCATGACACACTAAACATTCATGATCATGTGTTTGAAGCTCCCTGTAAAGCCCATAATGTGGCCCTGATAATTTCTTGTCTCAGAAGTTTTTGATGTTCTTTGGCGAGACACGCCATTTATAAAATGAGCAACAAATCATGAAGAAAAAATATTAAGAATCCTTTCAAATCAAATAAATAGCATGAAGATGTGTCCAGCGATGAAGACCAATTGCTCTCACACTACTCGTATGTTATTAAGAGTTGTTTGTCTTCATTTTTGCTCTGTCACAACATAGGAGATATTTAAGTAAAAAAAAGAGTAATGAAAAAAAAAAAAATAAATAAATAAATCAAAATAAAATATAGGAATTGAAAAAAAAAATAAAATTTAATGTTTGTAATGTAATGTGGTTATTTATATAGCGCATTTAGCGTGTATGTCCATACACCCAAAGCGCTTCACAATCATGAGAGGGGGGGTCCTCTCCACACCACCACCAGTGTGCAGCATCCACTTGGATGATACAACGGCAGCCACAGGACAATGGCGCATGTGCACTCACCACAAACCAGCTATTTGTGGAGTGGAGTGACAGGGATACAGCCAATTCTGTGGATGGGGATGATTGGAATGCCATGAACGGTAAGGGCAGATGAAGAGAATTTGGTCAGGACACTGGGGTTACAACGCTACTCTTTTACAAGAAGTGCCATGAGATTTTTAATGACCACAGAGAGTCAGGACCTCGGTTTAGCATCTCATCCGAAAGACGGTGCTCACTTACAGTATAGTGTCCCCTTCACTCTACTGGGGCATTAGGCATCACACAGACCACAGGTTGAGTGCCTCCTGCTGGCCTTACTAACACTACTTCCAACAGCAACCTAGTGCTCCCATGTTTAGCTCCTCCCTTTAAATCACCTAGGGACCATGCCCATGTATGCTACTGTAAGATGGGGTTTGGGATCAGTAGGAACTTTATACTAAAACTTTCATTAAAGAAATCCCAAAGCAATGTCACAAAAAATATCAAAAAGCACAACTGTTCAGGAAAGACTACTAAAGGATTGTGTGACATTGACTATAGTATAGATCAAGTACTAAAGCATTGTGCTAGAAATACCATGGTTTTGGGTTCTTCTCCCATGGAAAGCAGGAACTGATAAAATGTGTGCCTTCAATGCAAAATAAGTTTCTTTCAATAAATAGGTCTGCCGAATGCATTAATACCAAAAACATTTGAATAATATTGTCAATGTCATAACATTTCAAACTATAACCCTGTTACACTTTTAATTGTCATAATAATGAACAAAAGAGACTTCTTCCAGAACCTATTTGTTTAAATATATTTTTATTCATTGACCCCCATACTCTTAAAATGTGCTATCTATCTTTCCTGGATGAATAAAACACCTACATTTGGAGAAAGATGTGAACTATCTGTTTTGAATTGTACAAGTAATACCTGTTTGATGAATGTGCACATGGTGACAGCTGGTTTGAAGCCTGATAGGATATAGTTGTCCTCCATCAAGCTGAATCTGTCAGAGTTGCGTCTAGGCAATCCCTTCTTGTCCATACTCCCCCTGCCTGTTACATTACCAACATTTTATATGATTAGCATTTTATATGATTTTTTACAATGTGATGCAATACTTTATTTTTGGGTCCTAATATTGGGTAGCAGTGCCCTACAAAGGTTTATAGAGACAGTTCCCCCAAAATGGAATATTTTGTCATCATTTACTCACCCTTGACTTATCATAAACCTGTTTGAGATTCTTTCTTCTGTTGGACACAAATGAAGATATGTTTTTTTTAAATGTTGAAAACCAGTAACTATTAACTTCCATATTATTTGTATTTCATACTATTAAAGTCAATGGTTACCGGTTTCTAACCTCCTTCAAAATATCTTATTTTGTGTTCAACAGAAAAAGGAAACTCAAATGCATCTATGGTTGATTCTGTTTTTTAAATATGCTCTTACTATTATAGTGATATCAAACGTTTAGATTACATATTACATCAATATTTCAGACTGCAAATAAAATATTTTAAAAACTTTAACATATCACTGGTGTTCATCTATTCGGCATCTTACCATTAATGCTGTCTGTGTCACTTGTGTCTCGTTCCAGTGTGGAGTTGATGACACTCATGATGTTGACCGTAGCAAAGGCTAATGGCATCCTGTAGCGGCCAAGTCTTTGACAAAACCCCTCCGCCTGATTCCTCAACTTCTCCAGCTTGTCTCTATTCTGAAGGACACAGAAAACAATAGTTTCATTAAGAAATGATTTATATTAGTTTTCAGGTAAATAAACCAGATTAGCGCTGCTCAATTATGGAAATAAATTCATAATCAAGATTAATTTGGTAAATATTTAAATCACAATTGTTTTTTAAATGATCATTAGTGGGCCGTATGCAGTGTTAGAATGGAAAGTTAAAAAAAACTAATGCATTACAGTAAGTATGTTTTTGCAAATTTCATTCATATTTTACACTAATCGTGCATATCAAGTAATGTGAATTACAACACATTTCAGGTTTAAAATACAATTGTTGAAAGGCAAAGCACATCAAGACCGCAAGCAATTGATGGCAGAATATATATATTTTTTTGTCACTAGAGGATGCTTATTGAAAACAAACAAAGGCGTTTTGATGATGTCATGGCTGAGTGTGGAACCATGCATGCTCCCTGTAGGATTCCTGCAGAAGTCCAGCATGTTCCCTTTAGAACTCCTGCCGAATTCCTGCATGTTCCTTGTAGGACTCCAGCAGGAGTCATGCATGTTCCCTGTAAGATTCCTGCGGCTGTCCTGAATGTTCCCTGTAAGATTCCTGTAGGAGTCCTGCATTTTCCCTATAGGATTCCTACAGGAGACTTGTATTTTCCCTATAGGATTTCTGCAGGAGTCCTGCATGTTCCTTGAAAGATTCCTTCATGTTCCCTGTAAATCTCCTGCAGGAGTCCTGCATGAAATCTGACACACTTGCCTTTAAGTTCAACTTCTGTAGTTAATTTATTGAAAGTAACTTAAAAGTAACACAGCAGTAATGTAATGCACTACAATTCTGAGACTGTAATATTGTAAGGGAAGGGATTACTTAACAATAATATTAAAATTAACAAGTAATCGGCAATGTATTACGCGTATTAATATATTGTTTTTTCAGTATGGGTAACTAAAAACTAAACTAAATTATTTTTATATTATAATTAATTTTTTGTGTACATTAATAATGGAAAAAAATTAGTTTGAATAAAAGAGAAGTTTTCAGTTGTTACCTTAGTCGTGTCACTCTCCTTCAGTACCATGTATGGTTCAGCACAATCCCCAATCTCTCCCTGCTGAAGAACCTTCTCAATCTAGAAATACACAATACAAACATACTGTTAACACTATTTTTTATGTAAATCTGCCATTCGTCAACATCTGCATAATAATTTCCACTGTCATCACTTTTGATACTAGTGGTCCTGATACAAGTTGATATAAACAGCATATTTTTATTTAATACACATTATGCACATGTATACTATGGCTGTTTTGGGTTCAGTAATTTAATTATACATATTGTTGTTTGTATATAATTAGGACACTATTTCAACAGCAGTTTTATCTATTGAACTTTTCATTCATCAGAGAATCCCTTAAAATAAATCACGATGTCCACAAAATTTCTTGAGCAACAACTCAACATATTCTAAATGTTCTAAATGTATTTTATCTTTTAAATAACACAGAGCCCCAAACATCCTCCTACCAGGGACCCCCAACCCCTAAAGACTGTCAAATATTTCTGCAAATATATAGGAGACACTTTCTCTTTATATATGTTATTGTACACCTTTAAATATTAACATCATAAATTTGTCTATCATATTCTTAGTATGTTTTTAAATTTACTTAATATAGTACTGTATTTTTTATACTATTTAAATCAAAACACAGTTGTTAATTTTAATCCAGTTTGCATTTGTTTAGCTGTTCTTATCTATTTTGGTGTATTTCAGTTTAACTTTATTTAATCATATTTTTCAATCTTATTTAAATTGGATTTTGATATATTTCTATGTCTTTAATTTTTATTTTTATTAATATCTTAATAAATAATTTATTAATTGTTGCTAGTTTATTTTTCTTTCATGCTTTTTTTCCAAACATTTCCACTGAGCCCCCAGCAGTACTTAGTCACCCATAAAACAAAACAAAACAAAACAAAACAAAACAAAACAAAACAAAACAAAACAAAACAAAACAAAACAAAACAAAACAAAACAAAACAAAACAAAACAAAACAAAACAAAACAAAAAACAAAACAAAACAAAACAAAACAAAACAAAACAAAACAAAAAACAAAACAAAACAAAAATCAGACCAAGTACTAACTATTTCAATAACTGCTACAATGACCAATCAATTTCTCAACACTACCTTAATGACCAGATAGATGTCTGGAGAGGGGTAGGAGATGGAGAAAATTGCAGATCTGGCCAAAGTGGAGGTGTCAATTTGAGGAGTGTGTGGCCGCAGGAAACCCTTCATCTGATCTGAGTTCAGGTCAAAGTTGAAGTTCTCTGAAATCTAATAGAAAAAATATACAGCATTTAGTATGAAGCAACCAACCTGATGATCTCCAAGAATATTACCTGAGAAATGATGTCCCATAATGACCAAAATTCTTATACGTTTTAATTAAATATAAATTTCCTGACGTAAACATGGTCTAAGAGTCACATGTCAGATCAGAGTCCCCTGATAAATCAATTAATCAAGCCTCAGGCATTTCAGGAATCTTAAATATTTTTTTCCTCTGTAAAAATAGTTATTCCTTCCATACAAAACACTTTCTACATCAAAATATGAAAAAAAAAATCCCAGAATAAAGTCCCCATTTAGCATGGATCATGTGACTTGATGTCTCATGTATTAACCTTCTTCAGTCAAAGCTAACGCTAAAGAGGATTAATGTAATGCAGGATATTCCTCCCAAATATATCTGCCGTCTGTCTGTTTAATATGGAAATACACAGCACTGCATCTAAAAGTAGTATAATCACTGATTGCTTAACATCGAGGACTGTCACTGCAAGACCTTCTTAAATCTGAGGTAAAGACAGGCTGTGTCCATTAAAATGTTTTATGTTTCCTTGTTTTATACTCTTCAGACTTATCTTGAGTCCCATTTACACTTGTTTAGACTATTGTTTTTCACATTTACTCACACTTCAAATAAATTAACCACATAGGATCTTGATTTAACCTTTAACAATTCTATGTTAATGGTTGTTTATGGAAACCGCTTTTCTTTAAAGTCCAGCATTGTTCAGACTGAAGTCAAGGAATGTGGGAGGACTAACGGGAAGGACACTGACAGGCAGAATATTTTTTTAATTATGTCTCCACAGCTTAAGGAAAGAGGTCAAACTACACCACATATTTTAAAATTTTATTCTTAGCTTTTAAAGTGACCATCAGAAACTGACCTTCTTCTTCTCCTTCAGGTCATAAAGGGCCATGGTTGCAAAGAGAGGCTCGATTTCAATCTCAAATCTGTTGAAGACATTCAAAACATTCTCTCAAAGACATATACATCTTTAATAACGCTAAATGTAGTGAAGAGAAAGGACACTCAGCACAATTTATACACCATAATTGTCAGATGCATGTGTTTCTTCCTAAAGAATGAAATAAAAATCTAAAACAATTTAACAAATTATGGCGTGTTTAAACATGTTATCATGTTTCCAGCTTAATTTAAAACATGACTATCATCTTTTAGCATTTTGCTAATATGAATATGTTGTTAACATGTAGAAGCAATGCTACAAGTAACAGGCTAACTCGTTTTTAGCATGTTTGACATAATTCTAAGTTTAGCATTTTAGCTTGTGGAAACAATGCTAGAAGTAACAGGCTAACTAGAATCAAGCTAGGAACATGATTTAACAAGTTGTTAGCACATCTAAACGTTATGTTTCGAGCTTGATTTAAGACACTGCTAGCATCTTTTAGCACTTTGCTAATATGAATATGTTGTAAACATGAAAACAATGCTACAAGTAACAGACTAACTGGAATCAAGCAAGGAACACAATTTAACAAGTTGTCAGCACGTTTAATCATGTTATCATGTAGCTTGATTTAAGACATTGCTAGCATCTTTTTGCATTTTGCTAATTTGAATATGTTGTAAACAAGTGAAAACAATGCTACAAGTAACAGGCTAACTAGAATCAAGCTAGGAACACAATTTAACAAGTTGTTAGCACGCTTAATCATGTTATGTTTGTCACTTGATTTAAGACATTGCTAGCATCTTTTAGCATTTTGCTAATATGAATATGTTGTAAAGAAGTGAAACAATGCTACAAGTAACAGGCTAACTAGAATCAAGCTAGGAACACAATTTAACAAGTTGTTAGCAAGATTAATCATGTTATGTTTGTCGCTTGATTTAAGACATTGCTAACATATTTTAGCATTTTGCTAATATGAATATGTTGTAAACATGAAAACAATGCTACAAGTAACAGGCTAACTTGTTTTGAGCTTATTCGACAGGTTTGTACCATGTTTAACACTATAATATTGATTAGCATGTTTCTAATATGCTTTTAACATGTTTTAGCACATACACTGCTAACATGTTTTAGAATATTTATAGAATGAATTAACAATTTGCTAGATTCTAACATGTTTAGCATTTTGATGGTATGAATTAACATTAAATTAACATGTTTAACCTTTCATAACATCAATTAAATGTTGTCAGCTTGTTTATAGGACAATATCACATGGCGTGAATTAAAATGTTATTAACATGCTGCTAGTATTTTTTAATACTTTGTTTGCATAAATTAGCATATAGCTAAGCATAAATTATATTTAACCAAATCTACATCCATAGTATGAAGTATTACTTGACGGTCTGGCATCGCACTAATATCCTCTGCCCAAAATGCTCCTTTGGACAGTCAGGAATAGGCCGAATTGCAACAGCATCCTCCTGTAAACAGAATAAATATGATTTTTTTTTACCTGAATCTTTCTTGTGTTCACACCCTAAAACATTGTTACATTATTTGCTTGCCTGTATTTAATGCAATTTAAAGGTTTCACCTCATCAATAGGCGGGTACAGACCAAAGAGTTCGCCATAGCGATTGCTCTGTCTGGACTCCTGGTTGAAGCGGTCCAATTCCTCAGGGCTGCTGAAGCGCAGGACACTTTCAACTCGCCGGTCTGGCTGCAGGGCCCTCAGGTTAAAATCTGAACTCGTGAGGGTGGTCCGAGCTGTATCATCACATAATGCTGTCAGCGTCGGCGACTTATCCTGAAGAAATATGGAAAAAATACTTCGATATCATTATTTTCAAAATTAAAAATCTATACTCACATTTATCAAAGTCAAATATATATTATTTATGTTTATTTCAAGAGTTCACACTTAGCTGATGATTGATTATAAAGCAAGTTTGGCATGCTGTCCCGGGAGAGAGCCCTGAGCTCAAAGGTCCTTGAGCCCTGGGCTCCCTCCCATTAGCAGGGCGAGAGGGGAGCTCTGAGCTCAGGTACGTTTCGAGAACTCCCAGTTTTGATAAGAGATAATGACAGAAATGATTGATATGAAGAGATATGCTTTTGACTGTAGTGGTAAATTTAGATTGATCAATTCACTTATGGTGCATGTTTTTTGGACTGTGGGAGGAAAACTGGAGAACCCAGGGGAAACCCACGCGAGCTCAGGGAAGAACATGCTAACTTCGCACAGAAACGACAGCCGGCTTGTTTAAGGACTAGAACCGGTGATGTTCTTGCTGTGAGGCAACAGTATCAATCACTGGGCCACCGTGCCGCCCAATGAAGGGAAAGGTGGAAGAGTAGGGGTGGAAGGGGGGATTCTTCAAGTCGAAGATGACTGTAGTGAGAAACTGGCTCTTTATAGTGGGTTAGGAATCGTCTGATTGGTGAATCATACATTATTGCGGAACCAGCCGTGTTCAATCATAATCACGTGATCCTCTCGAAATTAGCTTATAAATAAACTTCACTTAATGGCTTTCTGGAATATTCGATTATGATTGGTCTGTTGCAACATTCCAGGGTATGTTATTTCATGATAACAACGGCTAAATAACACAGGTTCATCTGGGAACTTCAAATCACCATGACCATCAGTGAATACGTTCATATTCTTACATCCACATTCATATGTATTTGCTTGTCTGTCACACAGCTGTTTTTGACAATGTGGCGCTGTATGTTTTCAACATTGGAAGTCTACATACTGAGGATTTTCTTAGGAATTGCATATTATTTACACTGCTGATGACATCAGCCTAAAATAACTATGCGAGACTTGAGCAGTAGTCAAGCTCACTGGAGGACACAAGGCAACACAAGAGTAAATCAAAGGGCATAACGTAAGTACAATGGAAGCCCAGAAAATACATACATTACATTGGGAATAAAATAAATTAAACTGTTAAAACATGGAAGAGTGTGAGAAACCCAGATGTGATGTATCATTCAATGAATTTCAGCTTTGCCGTGCATAATTTGTCATGGTGTTTTCGCAGTGTACAGGGGGGAATGGAGAGGCGATTGAACTTTCCCGATCTGCAATAGGATGATCAGATGGTTTTATATATACTGTATACACATACATATATTTGATACAAAACATTTCTAACAAAATAAACACTTGTTTTGATCTGATAAATAAGATAATTCTCTTATTTACCTATTAAAAGCTCATCCTTTTCTTTATACATGCTTTATTCCTGTACTACACAGCTCTTTGTCAAAGGCAAAAAGGAAAACAAAAGCAGCTCTGAAATGTTTTCCTAATGTCATGTCTTATTCTACTGACTGAACTCAATTCGCTCCTTAGCCACAAAACTGCCAGTGAACTACAGCAAATGAGCTCTGTATATTTCTAAGACTAATGCCTTTTTCCAGGAAGACTGTAAGCCTTTCAGATGGATGAATTCTCAAAACCCTAGGAGAGATTTCTGTTAATCGCCAAATATAAGAACCATATGCACAGACTCTGATAGTGGGCATCACACAGGCTTCCCATGATGCATTCCGTCTAGACCTCTCCATTCCATTCCATTTGTATTCCTAATCTACTTGCTTAAAGACACACAGGTTTTTGGTACTCATCTGGATTGCTAATAACTCCTGCAGTGAATGTGGAGGCCCTTTAAAGGGTCCCAAACTAAGAGGGGATTTTGGTGTTCCTGCAAGCTCTGAATCTAAACTCATGAAAAATACATGGCGTGAAACAAATCTTTGTGGATTGGATAATTAAACCTTGGCAGAGCTACTTTGGGAAGGAACTGTGGGGACAGAATGAATATTCGTGGCTCATTATGTCCCTGGCTCTTGACAAGCTGGGTGGGATGGAGCCAAGGTGGTGAACTAGGGGACAAAAATACGTTGGGAAAAGATTTAGATCATTTCATTTGAATTATTTTTGTTTATTTATTTCCTAATGTTGATTTTAATGCAATGGTTGGGTTCTGTATTTGACTTTTAATAAAAACCAGACATGTGAGCAACAAGTGTTAATCAGTAATTCTGTTTAAGAAAAAAATTCTGCTTAACTGCAGAATTCATGATGAAACTACATCACCCATGATGCTGTGCAGAAAAATCGCCCAATTAATATCAGAGCTAGCAATTAATATAAATCAATTCCACTGATAGACACTTTGCACACTGTTCGGAAAGGGCTCATCCCTATGACATAATCCCTTTGATGCAGTCACTCCGGAGGGTAACCCTTCATAGGGATGAGCTATTCCAAATGGAACGCACTGCTTGTTTGGCTGTGCTTTTGCTCACTGTGACTCTGGTTGCTGTATTTTTCACTACAGCATCATGGGTACTGGAGTTTTTGACGTTATTTCTGCTATTAAACAATAAAATAGATTGAATTCATGTGAACAAATGGGTTTAACAAAAGCACATAAAATCAACGACTTTGAAATATACATTAAAGTCAAGCATTCAACAGCCCTGTAGTGTAAGAGAAAATGAATTTGCTTTGTATTAAGGACTGGACATACTTAGGGGCTTTTTTTCCTTTACAACATGCTACGTTTTATTGTTTTTCAATGTAAACACATGCTTCACGGATGTGTGAGACAATTACACTTGTGTCTTGCATTTTTTTGAAGCGCTGTGTATGTGAATGGCACATTTTTTTAGACGGCATGTGAAGTTAAAAGAACTTTCACATGCAGAGCAGCTCATCACTGTCAGTTCCACAGCAGTGGACCAATCAGAAAAACTTGGATGTGGGACGACCATTTCCTTTTTCTGTTTACAAGTGCTGTGGATGTGTTTGGACACCCTCATGCTTTATGTTGCGATTTTCTTTCCGAATCATTGCGTCTTTAAAAGCAAAGCTGCAAGAAGCCCTTAACGGGTTCACACATGTTACCTAGGTGGCATCCTTAAAGGTCCAGTGAAATTAAAATAATGTTTTTAAGATGTTAGGATCAGTATGTTAGTCTTCAAGGATATCTATAAGCTAGTGTGGTACAAAACAACAGTTTCTCATCAAATCTTGACCAATGAAATGTTCTCTAGTGTCTACATGGCCCACCCTCTTCAAGATGCTTCTCATTTGCTTTTCATTTGATGCACTTGAGCTCAACCACTCTCACTGGGAAAGCTGTGATAAAACAAATCGCTATTGGCTGTTTTTTAAGAGTCCCGCCCTCTCTTCGTTTTTCATTTGAACGTAGAATTTTAAAAAATGCACATTTCAAAGCACTTTACAGGCCCCTTAAAGTGTTAAAAATACCAGCTGCCATTTGTTTTTGTTGTAAAATAGCATGTACATAAGATGTAACTGTATAAACTTTGCTTACTAGTTGCTCCTGGTTGTCAGGCTGAACATCAGACTCAAATGTCTGCCTCTGTAAGATTTTGTTTGAGTCTGTTCTATCCGAGTACGCAATCCATCCATAACCCTGACTTCTGTAGTTAATAAACACAAAAGTATACAAGTAAATAAACATCCAAACACAACATTTTCATCCATTGATCTATTGACAAATAAAAGGTCCTTGTACAAAAAAATCCTTCAATAAAAAGTTTCAGAACTCTATTATTAGAAACCAAGCTTTCAAAATGACTTATGTTGGATTTTGTCTAAATATGATGTAATAGTAGACAAAAGACGGGATTCAGATCACATCTACAAAATGCTTTTCATTTGTTCATGTTTTTAAACTTTTTTTCTGAAAGACCAAAACTGTCACTCAATCATAGCAGTAGGCATTTTTTCCAAGTCTTAAAATTGGTCACCCTATCAAAATGCAATGTTTCAAAAAGAGGCCCAAAAGCATGATAAAAAAGGCCTAAATTACTTTAAAACTGTGTATTTTGATGTCAAAATCTTGCTAACATTAAAAGTGGACTTCAGAGAACATTAAGAAACAATAGTAAATACAGTTCTTGTTATATTGAATATTCAAAATGAAGCCCCGAGGAGTGACAGGAAATGGAATCTGGGAATTTACCTTCTGCTAACCACCAGCCAAGGCTGCGTGTAACTCTGAACACAATCCCTCACATGGGAATCCAGCTCCACTCTGAAAACACACAAACACACACATTACAAACACCACTCAATTATTATTATTATTATTATTATTATTATTATTATTATTATTATTATTATTATTATTATTATTACTATTATTTAAACTAAATACTTTAAAAATCAATTAAAATAAATTAGCAAAAAAATATTCTTACCATTGATAGAAACAGTATATAAACAGCCCCAGATTTACAGTTTGTGCATAACAAACCTTATTTGGTATTAAAAAAACTGTCAGAATTACTAAAGACATGAAGAGAAAATTGTGGTGAAAAGGTTCATTTTTGCAGCTTTAAACTAAAATACACTTTCCATTTTAAAACAATCTGAGCAATCATATACTTTGTGTCTTCCTTACTTAGTACCTGCATTCAGGGGCGTAGCAGACATTTTAAAAAGTGGGGGGATGGCTGTATGAGATCATATGTTCATATAATTGTTAATCACCTGTTTCTAAATGGTCTGTCTCTAAAAGTGAGGGGGATGGATCCCCCCGTTCTCCCCGGTTGCTACGCCCCTGCCTGCATTATTATTTAATACCCAAAAAGCATCTCTTAATAAATTTAAACACTTACCCTTCCTCAGCAACAGTGGGGCGGATGGTCCTGCATTCCCTCTCCACAAGCTCCACCTCCAGGTCGTCATCAGGAAACTCACCCAACTCCTGCATGACCTCGGCATCGCCACTGCGCAGCTGAGACATCAGGAACTCATCCAGGTCCACCGGCTCAACCGCTTCATATGATTGAGGCTAGAAAGAAAACCACATCATAATATCAAAAACAAGTAGTGAGAAGTATGATGAGTGTATCAGTGCATTAGTATTGTTGGTTTTCTTTTACCTAAATATAAGTAATTAATACTTTTTTACAATTTATTACTGATCATATTTTATTATTTTAATGAACGAATATCATTTCGTAAAGTGCCCCAGCTGTGCTATTTAAAAGTTTACAATTTCTCTAACAATGAGTTTACATGCATCCAAGCATGTTGAATGTTATATACTGGATTATTTTTCTAATCAGCCTGAAACATTATATAAATTGTTACAAGGACACATAGTGTGCATTTTTAATGTTAAGCCAGTTAGCAGGGTAGTCCAGGCTCAGTACACTAGGGTTAAGCCTTTTGACAAGGTAGCCCAGGCACACATAATGGAGTATTCTAGAGTTAAGCCTTTTGACAAGGTAGCCCAGGCACATATAATGAAGTATAATAGGGTTAAGCCATTTGACAAGGTAGCCCAGGCACATATAATGAAGTATAATAGGGTTAAGCCATTTGACAAGGTAGCCCAGGCACATATAATGAAGTATAATAGGGTTAAGCCATTGGACAGGGTAGCCCAGGCACATATAATCTAGTACACTAGGGTTAAGCCATTCGACAGGGTAGCCCAGGCACACATAATCTAGTATACTAGGGTTAAGCCTTTTGACAAGATAGCCCAGGCACACATAATCAAGTATTCTAGGGTTAAGCCATTCGAGGGTAGCCCAGGCACACATAATCAAGTATTGTAGAGTTAAGCAATTTCAAGAGGGTAGCCAAGGTACATATAATCTAGTACACTTGCGTTAAACCATTCGACCGGGTAGCCCAGTCACATATAATCTAGTATACTAGGGTTAAGTCATTTAACAGGGTAGCCCAGGCACACATAATCTAGTATTGTATGCTTAAGCCATTTTACAGGATAGCCCAGGCACATATAATCTAGTACACTAGGGTTAAGCCATTCGACAGGGTAACCCAGGCTCACATAATCAAGTATACTCGGGTTAAGCCTTTTGACAAGGTAGCCCAGGCACACATAATCAAGTATTCTGGGTTAAGCCATTCGAGGGTAGCCCAGGCACATATAATCTAATACACTAGAGTAAAGACATTCAGTAAGGTAGACCAGGCACACATAATCTAGTATACTAGGGTTAAGTCATTCAACAGGGTAGCTCAGGCACATTTAATCTAGTACACTAGGGTTAAGCCATTCGACAGGGTAGCCCAGGCACACATAATCAAGTATACTGGGGTTAAGCCTTTTGACAAGGTAGCCCAGGCAAACCTAATCAAGTATTCTAGGGTTAAGCCATTCGAGGGTAGCCCAGGCACATATAATCGAATACACAAGAGTTAAGCCATTCAGCAAGGGTAGCCCAGGCACACATAATCAAGTATACGGAGGTTAAGCCTTTTGACAAGGTAGCCCAGGCACACATAATCAAGTATTCTAGGGTTAAGCCATTCGAGGGTAGCCCAGGCATATGTAATCTAATACACAAGTGTTAAGCCATTCAGCAAGGTAGCCCAGGCACACATTGTCTAGACACGAGGGTTACGCCTTTGGACAAGGTAGCCCAGGCACACATAGTCTAATAAACTAGTGTTAAGCCATTCAAAAAGGTGGCCAAGGCACATATGGACAGTAAAATGTGGTCATAGATCTGCTTATTCTACCAATAGTCAAAGCAGCAGCGTAGTAGCAGATCTATGTAAAAAAATAACACATATGTTGTACATATTCATTACTATACTGAATCTCTCAGAGAGAAGTCATGGCAGAAACACAAAGATCTGTCATAAAACTGTATTGGATAGGCAGGCTGATGAGTCCTATTCAATACCTTTCCAACTGCATGGTGCAGGTGATCTATGCCACCAAGACCAAACACATCAAATCTCTCAGAGAGATGACATGACAGAAATCGCTACCTTGGAATTATAAGGTTCTATCTGCATTCTGAATGATTTTGAGATATTGAGGTTCAAAGTTTTTGCATTCCATATAGCAAACAGTACGTGTGTAACATTAGTTTTTTTTTTTTATTAAAAGTCTTCAAAAGTAAACAACTTATATAAAAAACATCCCATAATGTAAATAAGTTGTCATTTAATAAGAATATGTCAATAACTCAATTTTGACAAAAATGTCAGATAGAACCTTATAATCCTAAGGTGACGAAATGTAGAAAACTATCTAGAGGATTGATTTTTGCATCTTCAGTATTAACATTACAATAGTTGTTTTTGTCATGTTAGAACAAATGTTGAGTTTCAATTAGGAATTATTCTCAACACAAATACTGTTTGAAGGTGGGTCAAAGAAGGCAATCAAGTTTGTTAATTAGTTTTTGCATATGTATGAGCATAATAAGGGGTAGTTTAAGTCCTAAGAACTTGGGAACTTGAAAGTCTGCCATGTGCTCAACCTAATACACACAAGAAAATTATTTGATACTGAATTGAACTAAATCAAAAGCATGCGAGTCAAATCTGAAATTGAATTGTAAACCAATTTAATCCATTCCAGTCCTACTGTCAAATGATGAAGTCATACCTTTAATCTCCTTCTACATCAACTAATGAAAAGTCTAAATATAAAACACAGACACCAAGAACTGGAGCATTCGATGACCTCTATAAAACAATGAAACAAAGGAGAAGGCTGGAACTTGGAAGTAATAAATCATTTTAAAGCTGATGACATGTTCAGACCACAGCAGTAAAAAATGCATTGCCTACAGTTGTACTCCTCTTTTAGTCAAATGTGGAATGGAGTGTGTTTTGTCACAACTTGAAGCAGACGGATCTAGACCTGCTGAGTATCATCAACATAACTCACACTGCTCTTTGAGAGGTTGTGATCTTTCACATTTTTATTAAAATTGATAAATCAGACTGCTATTATACTACAAATTAAAACCATAATGCTTAATATATCCTGTAGAAAAACCTGCAGGATGCCAAATAAAGATTTAATAAAGTGTAACTATATGATAACCCTAAAAGCTGGTTATTAAACATCTTAAACATTTCACACTTAAGGTTTAGCCTCTCTCTTATCACAGTGACAAGTTATCAGAAACAAGCCCTTATAAGACAAGGTCTTTCTAGAGCAATTCTGATAAAAGACCCTAAACTAAACTACCAATCTAGATAGGTTTGTTTTATAATGAATGTTATGTGTTTGAGGCATTTCATCAAAAAAAAAAACACTGGACAGTTTACGTTGATAAGCTGATTTAATCCGATTTCTGTGCAAGCCTATTTCTGCCACAGAGTAAAAATCAAAAGGGAAACCACGAGAGCAGAAAAAGTAAACTTGGTACATTTTGAAAGATACGAAAGTGAATATGCAAAATATGAAACAAACCCTTACAAATCACAGATGTGAAAAATAAAGTAAGCAAAAGTAGCAAAAACTAAGCTGTAAAATGGTGAGAAATAATATCAAATAAAATACTTAGAGGCAGCACGGTGGCGCAGTGGGCAGCACAATCACCTCTCAGCAAGAAGGTCGCTGGTTCGAGCCTTGACTGGGTCAGTTGGCATTTCTGTTCGGAGTTTGCATGTTCTCCCTGTGTTTGCGTGGGTTTCCTCTGGGTGCTCCGGTTTCCCCCACAGGTCCAAAAACATGTGCTATAAGTGAATTGGGTAAGCTAAGTTGTGTGTGTGAATGAGTGTATACGGATGTTTCCCAGTGATGGGTTGCAGCTGGAAAGGCATCCGCTGCATAAAACATATGCTGGATAAGTCGGCGGTTCATTCCGCTATGGTGACCCCAGATTAATAAAGGGACTAAGCCGAAAAAGAAAATGAATCAATGAAAATAATGAGAATTCTGAGGTATAGTTTAGGGCCACAATTATATGAAGCACAGTATGAGTTCGCAGTTGTAGATTTCTAATCAAACTTAGCAAAATCAAACACACAATTGTAAGGTATAAATTTGCAATAGTGAAAAACAATATCATACAAAATTCAAATAAACAAAAATGTAAGACATTAAAACAGATGGAAAAACAGAAAATGATAGGGTCATGAAACTCAGCCTAAATTTTCTACATTTTTAAGACAACACTAATATCTGTTAGCTTTAATTGTATAGTCAATAACTAGCTAAATTTGAGCTTTTCCACTCTATTTTCTTGTGTGTTTAAAATCTGTTATATAACACTGTCATATAGGCTTTCATGATGGGTTGCGCTACTGGGTGTGTTGTCAAAAGTATCAGCATTTACGAGTCTGTACTGAAATGTATAAAAATGTGACGGTGCAGCATTTCTCGCTTGCATTTGGAGCGCTGAGAAGTGGACCCTTGAACACTGCTGATTGGCCATTGTGTTCATGTGCTCAACAGATATGGATGGGATTGGCTCTAACGCTTATGCAGACACTGAATCGCTTGAAATCCCTGTCTATCAAGGCATACATCAGCAGATTGACATAGCATTCAGATGCAGACAGATGATTGTGCCAGTAATCTGTCCCTTCTTTGGGGTAGATCACACCAGACACACATTTCCTTTCTGAGAACACAATATAAACCACACTGCCTTTTTTCTTGACATCTAGGCAAAAAACAGGTCACTAGGCAATGACTAAATCAGCTGCATACTGTGCACAAGCATTGCTGATATTAACGTTATAATTGTAATATTTAAAAATGTTGCAATATTCTACATTTGTGAAGTCATACAGGTCCAGATAACTCGAAACAGCTACCACTAGTCTCTCCTCCATCTTTAAAAGTCTCCATAGTCGTCTTGACAACACAAACACTGCTCAACAGAAACCCCGCCTCTGCTTTAATTTGATTGGAGGATGGAAAACATGTGACTGATTTAGAAATGACTTTTTCCAACTGCAGGCACACAGCATGTAACGGCAAAAACCTGAGGTGCAGCAGGCGGTTAAAATGAGCGCGTGAGGGCAAAATGCTCACGGCTGTTAGTAAACCATTTAAAAATGGCGACTCTCAACGCAAAAATTGCGTTTGGTGTGATTAAGGCCTTACTTTGTTCTTGAGTGAGTGGGATTTGAACGCGAGAAACATCAGACAGTTCAGTGATGTCATTTCGAACAAATTTGAAGTAAAAAATTAACTGAATATTACATAGTCAAAAGAAAAACCGTTCTGCTTCCATCTTCCATGACACAACTCTCCATCTTAGCCGGAAATGACATCATCATATCTTCTATATTAAATATGAAATAAATGACCTAGTACAATATTTTCACATTTGGCTTATCGCATTATTATTCATTTTACAACAATTTACTCAAGGCTCTTAAGACAATGGTTTTCAAACTCTCTAGTGCCCAAGCAAAATAAGCTCTCTTTAAATATAAAATTTATAAATATAAAAAATATAAATAAAAAAATTTCCTAATGTGTTGCCCCTTGATTTTTAGGCAGAGTTAGTTTTGGCCACTGAGAGATAGGCATGGGACAATAACCATTGTCAAGGTGTACCGTAGTTTGGTATAATGTCAAGGTTTTAAAACCGCCAAAATTTTCTGCTATACCATTCCTAAGATATGTGTAAGATTTGATTTCCTTTTTTTGTTTGTTTGTTTGTTTTTTAGAACAACCATGTCTTCCGCAGAAAAGATATCCAAAGAAGCTGTTTTAAACTGTAAAGAAATCTGTGACTCATTTGAATTAGCCTGACATGTTTACTGCTCCAAAATATTTAAAATGTTTCTCGAAATAAAACATATTGTGTTCAAAGGAAAAAAGTTGTTGTTTTTACACAAACATTTTAAAAGAATAATATATTTTAGAGCAGTAATCACAATACCTCGAAAGATATTTTTATCCAAAATTATCACACCGTCAGAATCGTATACCGGCGCATGCCTGCTGACAGATGACCATTGCTCACTTGTGAGAAACAAAGTTGCATAATATTGTGAAAAAGGTTTCAATTCTTACAAATAGCCATACTAGTGAAAAATACTGTGGTAAAAAAGCAATTGGGAGAAACAGATTGATATCTCAGAGATCTAAAGTTGCATTAGTGAGAAATAGAGCTACAATCATGAGTGATTTAATTGTGTAAAATTCACAATACGGTGAAAATGACAAAAAAAATGCGGAAGATATCAGTCGCAATCGTGAGAAATACATAACTGCAATGAAATATAACTGCAGTCAAAACAAATTAAACTCACAACATTAAACAATTAACAACGTAAAAATGAGAAATAAGCCCAGAAATGAGAATAGAATAGAATTTAAAAATAACCGATAGTAGAAATAAAAGAAAATAAAGAAGTTGCAACATTGCAAAAAAGAATAATAATAACTTTGAGAAGCAGTCACAATAGTAAAGAAAATTCCAATTACAAGGAATAAAATCACATTGCAAGATAAAGTTGCATGTGTTAGTAAGAAATGGTAAGAAAGGAAGCAGTATTGAAAAATTAAGCCCCAACAGTACAAGCAAAGCTGCAATAAGATGTAAATCAGTCACAAGTCTAATTGCATTTTATTTCATGGACTACCCAAATAATAACTATACAAACCTCAAATACTATAGCTTTTTATCTGGGGTTTGTGTATATCATATAAATTATCAGCAAACGACAGGAGCAGAAGAAAACGAATTTTTGACGAACACTAAAAATATAGTCTATGGGTGAAGGTGTTATTTCTGTAGATCATCTTACCCCAAAGGTAAACCAAATCAAAATACAATTCTGACTGTATCATTAATATTATCTGCATCGTTTCTATACACTGGTTTAAACGTAAGTTTCTCATCCTGAGGCCTGACTGTGTGTGTATGATACATAGAGGAAACCACAAAAACATTTCCTGGGGTTTATTCAACTACAAGCTTAATATAACCGATGCACCCTGCATGCATTTTGTAAATTTAGCTTGGAGTTTCATTTCTGCATCTATCAACTGAAGACTACCAACAACAAGTGGATCTGAGATGAATCAAAAAAGCAAAGCAAAAAAACTCACCAACTGCTTCTTGCGAACGAATTACTGTGGAACCGACAAGATGGCGTTGCCCGGAAATAAAAACAACTTGTTTCTGCACAACTCTTCCTTAATAGGTTTTAGCCACATGAAGCACTGTATGTTTTGGGGCTTCCAAAAGCAGGATGTGACATCACTACCACTTCCCTTACTAGCTATGGTGAAATATAGCAGGGGCACATGTCAAGTCGAAAAGTGTTGAAATCAAATTATGGCTCAATGACAAAGCCCTGCTTTCAACTTTAGGAATATTGTCAACATTTTAAGAGCTAATATTCTGTTTACAGTAGCAAGAGATGAATAAATAGGTAAAATGTTAATATTAGGCCATAATAAAATACTAATCTAACAAATAACTATTGTGTCATTGTCATTTGTAAACAAAACGATGATTTTTTTTTACAATAATTCATGTAAATAATAATTCAATAAGTGATATTGTGAATAATTCAAGTTTGAGTCGAAGTTCAAGAGTTTGTCAGGGTGATATAATGTATAAATCATCGAAAATCCAAATATCACCAAAGATAAAATATCGCATACTGTTTTATGACATAGCCTACAGTTTAAAAATAACATGCTGTTTAATCCCAAGAAAATTATTATTATTATTTTTAGCATTATAATAGCATTTTTTAACTTGCACTGCAGTCTGTTGTGAATAATGGAAATACGCATCGGGAAGATTATGTTTCTATGAAGTCAACAGCTTTTAAAATCCATGGA
Source organism: Danio aesculapii (assembly GCF_903798145.1). NCBI lineage: Eukaryota > Metazoa > Chordata > Actinopteri > Cypriniformes > Danionidae > Danio > Danio aesculapii. The sequence continues at coordinate 23,487,673 of NC_079442.1, read as the reverse complement.
TATTACAGATGTATGTATGTTTGTGCGTGCGTATGTGTGTGTGTGTGTGTGTGTGTGTGTGTGTGTGTGTGTGTGTGTGTGTGTGTGTGTGTGTGTGTGTGTGTGTGTGTGTGTGTGTAAGCTGAAAGGCACCAGCTGCAGTGGTCTGGGCTCTAACCCATTTTCAGCATAGAGGAAGCGCAGGCATTTCTAATGTTCTTAGAGAAGGATTTTTTTATTTTGGTATTTGTATAGTTCAATAAGTGTACTAAAATATCTAATAATAAATAACTATAAAATTATATGTTAGGGCAGCATGGTGGTGCAGTGGTTACCACAATCACTTCACAGCAAGAAGGTCGCTGGTTCGAGCCTCGACTGGGTCAGTTGGCATTTCTGTGTGGAGTTTGCATTCCTCCGGGTGCTCCGGTTTCCCCCACAGTCCAAAACATGAGGTATGGGTGAATTGGGTAAGCTAAATTGTCCATAGTGTATGTGTGTGAATGAGTTTGTATGGGTTTTTCCAGTGATGGGTTGTGGCTGGAAGGGCATCCCCTGTGTAAAACATATGTTGGATAAGTTGGCGGTTCATTCCGCTGTGGTGACCCCAGATTAATAAAGGGACTAAGCCGAAAAAAAATAGAATGAATGAAAATTATATGTTTATTCTAATAAATATAAATATAAAATTGCAATAATACAAAACTAATACAAATGAAAATAAAATACAAAAATTGAAAAAATTCTTAAATATATTCATTCATTCATTTTCTTTTCGGCTTAGTTCCTTTATTAATCTAGGGTTGCCACAGTGAAATGAACCATCAACTTATCCAGCACATGTTTTACCCAGTGGATGCCCTTACAGCTGCAACCCATCACTGGGAAACACTCATACACACTCATTCACACTCATACACTACGGCCAATTTTAGCTTATATTACCCATTTATTCACGTATATCACATGTCATTGGACTGTGGGGGAAGCCAGAGCACCCGGAGGAAACCCACGCAAACGCGGGGAGAACATGCAAACTTTACACAGACATGTCAAATGACCCAGTCGAGGCTCGAACCAGCGACCTTCTTGCCGTGAGGCGACAGCACTACCTGTGCCACCACGTCACCTCTTAAATATATGATAAATATATATATATATATATATGTAGAAAGTGTGTATATATGTACATATATATATATATATATATATATATATATATATATATATATATATATATATATATATATATATATATATATATATATATATTTATATATATATATATATATATATTTATATATATATATATATATATATATATATATATATATATATATATATATATATATATATATATATATATATATATATATATATATATATACAAATAAAATGTATATAGAAAGTGTTTCTAATTTGTGACCCTGGTCTTATGATGCACTATAATATTAAAAAAAAACACATTGCATGAGTAAAAAATATGTATTTTTCTTTTATGCAAAAAAATATATATTAATTAAAATCTAGAAAAGTATTAAATATTTATATTAAAAATGTTAATTTCCTACTGTACATTTTTGTTTAGTAATGTGCATTGCTAAGTACTTAATTTTAAAGGCGATTTTCTCAATATTTAGATTTTTTTAATCCACCAAATTCTATATTTTCAAATAGTTGAAGTAGTATAATAGCTAAATAGTAGCCAAATACTATACAATCCCAACAAGCCATTAATGGAAAGCTTATTTATTTATGTATAATTATTGTATACAATTTATAGATGTATAAAGCTCAATTTAAAAAAAAGACTATTTTTATTTTTGCTATTTTGCTAATTGTCTGAAACAAGTAATTCAGAGAGGTGTGAAAATGTAAAAATATAAACAAATATATAAACATATAAACCTTTATACTTTTTAAAAAAAATTGAGGCCATGACATCAGACAAATTACACACACTTTCCTATATATTGTCACCTTAGGATTATAAGGTTCTATCTGACATTTTTGTCAAAATTGAGTTATTGACATATTCTTATTAAATGACAACTTATTTACATTATGGGATGTTTTTTTATTTGTTTACATTTTAAGACTTTTTATTTAAAAAACAAATGTTACACACGTACTGTTTGCTATGGAATGCAAAAACTTTGAAGTTCAATATCTCAAAATCGTTCAGAATACAAACAAATATCTTATAATTCCAAGGTGACGATATATGGTTTACAGGGCCATGGATTTTCTCCACAGACAAAGAGACTTTCATAATGTACAAACTGTATATTATGTATATTGCCTAACTCTAAACAAAACCCTGACAAAAAAAATGACTTTAAAAAGATGATTTTGAAACCCATATGAACACATTATACTGTACACATGTCCTTGTAAACCACATATCCAAGCAAACAGACACACATCTAAGCATAATCCACAACTGACCAGCTGGGACGTGCAGAATTGATTTGTCTCAGTAATGTTACTCACAGGAATCTATAGAAGTATCTATTAGTAAAAGTGCATCACTCACTACGTTGAAGCAGAAAGAGCCAGAAGCGTTGTAACTGTGCCGGTGGTGCGGCAGGGAACCATGGCTGACCCCACTGAAGTGTCTCCGGATCTCTGCCGATGAGTGTCTGAGATGAAAGAGAGAGGAGACAAGGATGAAGAGTGTAAAGAGGAACAGATAACAGACAGGTGCAACAGGATTATCCTCCAGAGAGATTTTGTACCGGCACCAGGTTTGGATGTGAGAGTGTGACGCAAATTTACACACACTGACATCAACTACTTCATTAATCATTAATCACATGTTTTACCAATCTGAAATGCCTTGCTTGAAGTGTATGATTTCATCCATTAAGAACTAATTGGATCGTTTAAAGATGGACATTGCTTACAAAGTGAAGGGAGATTGATGAATGGACAAAAGCATGGCAAAAACAAGACACACACACTGATAGCCCCGCCCTAAAGGCATTCCATGTGACCAGAAGTGAAGAAAAGTCATTTTGAGGGGGCGTGGAAGTTATTGTATTTGATAAAAGATTATGAGGGCAAATTAATTTTTACAAAATAACGAAGTGCACACAGATACATAATTCAAAACAAGAACTTAGATTTTATGGCTACTTTAAAGGGAGAGTACACTCAAAAATAAGACTTTACAGCCCTCAGGTCATCCAAGATCTACATGTCTAAAAGTAGCAAGTTGGATAAAAAGAAATGTAAATCAATGGCTTATTAGTAGGCCCACACAGAATCTGCGCGCGCAGAATCCCGCAGATTTTCCCCAGATTTTTAGCCCATCATTATTTTTGTTTATTTACTTGAGTAAATGTGTGTAAATCTATATTTATTCAGTTTTTTTATTAATTACAGTAATATTATTGACTAATATGAAAATGTTCATCTGATTTATGTACAATGCAGTTTGTACAGTAATATTTTCTGTCTTTTAGTAGATATATTATGTGATGGACTTGCTTTGTTTACCAAATAAAGTGGATCTAATTGGATTTGCATTTTAAATATTAAATAAAAGGTAAAAAGATATTATTTTTTATTTGACATATTAAGGTTTTAGTTATGATACTCTGCAGAAATCCACAGATTTTCACCAAAATTCTCAGCAGAAAAAGCAAAAAACCTTTACAAAGAAGTAAGTCATAATGTACATCTAGCCAGTTGTTCTTCTCAGATTCACATCAGTCTGCTTTTAAACCTGCTTTATTCTGCAGAAACAACCAGTTGAGACTACTTGCCACAGAAGTTTGCAATTTAGAATGACCAAAAACACAAAACATTGATCTGAGCTTTCAAAATTTAAACGTAAATCCTGCTTATTACACAGCTACTTGCCACAAAACATAAAAATTAGACACATAACATTTTTCTGAGCCATAATAGTTTATCACTTTAAATAAATGCATAGCAGACAGAAACAAAAATGGCTGAATGGTGCGTTTGATAACTTACATATTATTTAGTCACAAGATGGTGCCAAACACTCAAAAACAGTTTAATGACAGACAAGAATATAAATATGGATGTAAACGTATTCAATGATGGTCAAGATCATTTGAAATACCTGGATGAGCCTGTGTTATTATAAGTTTCAGCAGTTGTTATCTGGGAATAGCATACTGTATCTTGGAATGTTGTGACTGACCAATAAGAATCAAGTATTCCAGAGAGCCGCTAATTAAGAATAACATACCTGAGAATGGAGTGAATTACCAGTCAGAATAAAGCATTCCAGAGAGCTGTGTAGTTAAGCTAAATTAATACCATTGGTTTCTGATGATATGATAAAGTCTTATGAAGTCTAATTTTGTTTTTATTCATTCGTTTTCCTTTGGCTTAGTCTCAGATTTATCAGAGGTTGTCACAGCAGAACGAACCGCCAACTATTCCAGCATATGCTTTACACAGCGGATGCACTTCTAGCTGCAACCTAGTACTGGGAAACACCCATACACACTCATTCACATTCACACATACACTACGGACAGTTTAGTTTATCGTATTCACTTATACTGCATGTCTTTGGACTGTGGGGGAAACTGGAGCACCCGGAGGAAACCCATGCAAACTCCACACAGAAATGCCAACTGACCCAGCCGGGACTCAAACCAGCGACCGTCTTACTGTGATGTGACAGTGCTAACCACTGAGCCACAGCGCCGCCGTAATTTTGTTAGGCTTTAATATGTCACCAAGGCTAATGAATTGTCTGACTTTTGTTTCCATATGCTATTGACTGTCTGTTTGTAGAATTTATATAAAGTACTTTGATCCAAAGTCTGCCAACAAACCTGTCTATTAAATCAACTGTCAACGTACATTTTCTGTTCTCTGTTGAAAACTGTTTCAGCCACAGATTAATGACTTTGCATGGTATACATTACCATTGTTTCAAACATTGTCTCAATACTGAACACATGATCTTATCATAGCGCGATGTATAATGTTTCAGCTACACACACACAGCAAAAACATATAGAAGAAAAAAAATTGGAGATTGCACATAAATTTTACTAATTATTATAAAAGAAATATAACAAATCAAACTAAACAATATTTTGACATATTTAGTACAATAATGTACTAAAACAGAAAAAATGTGAAAATATTTCCTCTTCACATTAATCTGTGAAAACATGTAAAAAGACTGTATCTTGCATGCCAGGCCACTAGATGGCGACATCACTTTGTGAGGAAACACCACTGTCCTGCAGTCCGCCATTGTTATTTTTGGCCATCGGTCTATTCGCTTTCTAACTTTCTGTTCATCAAAGAATCCAGAAAACAATGGCCACATACATGCTGCAGCTTAATGCCATAGGTTATTGTGAAAGTGAGTGCTTATGACAGAGCCCCCCCTCTAAGGAGTGGCTTCCAGACACTCCTAAAGCTACGGTCACACCGGGCTTTGTGTGTGCGAAATTCTGTCGTGCGGCGCTGCGAAAAGGGGCGGGATTAAACAAGATGATTAGACATTAAAAAAAGCCAGCGTTTGCTCCATGTTTTAAATTTCTGTCCAGAGAGGTCCTGTTTTGATCCTCCATTGGTCTCACGCAGTCAAGTGATGCGATTTCGCAGGTTAGAGTTCACCAAGCTTGAACTTTGCACCGCAGCAACCTGCGAAACTTGACGCATGACCCCGCGTTTCCGGTCTGACGCATTTGCGTGCGTATGAATGGAAGTCTATGGAAGGAAAAGTCAAGTGTGACCGCACCTTTATACTGATCAGGCGGGAGGTGGAGCGGAGGCGGAAGAGGGGGAGGGATGGAGGGCCAGGACCATGCAGTGGAGGCGTACCTGAAGCAAGGGGCTGCGGAGGGCCTGGGGCGTGGAGCTGCGGAGGGCCTGGGGCGTGGAGCTGCGGAGGGCCTGGGGCGTGGAGCTGCGGAGGACCTGGAGAGTGGAGCTCTGGAGGGCCTGGAGCATGGAGCTGTAGAGGCCCTGGAGCATAGAGCTGTAGAGACCCTGGAGTATGTAGATGTAGAGAGCCTGGAGCCTTACTTTCAGCAGACATCGGCGGTTCATATGAACCTGGTGGATCACACGGCTTTGACAGCTCTGTGAAGTCCTGCGGCCTTGGCAGCCATTCGTGAAACTCAGACTGCGGTTCTGGCCATTCATGGGACTCAAAGGGATCTGGCGCCCGCCATTCGGGAAGCTCAGGCAGCGGCCATTCAGGAAGCTCAGGCGGCGACCATTCAGGAAGCTCAGGCAGCCATTCACGAAGTGCAGGCGGCGGCCATTCAGGAAGCGCAGGTGGCGGCGGCGACGACTAGTCAGGAAGCGCAGGTGGTGGCGGCGACGATCAGTCAGGAAGCTCAGGCGGCGGCGGCCAAGCAGGAAACTCAGGTGGCGGCAGCCATTCAGGAAGCTCAGGCGGCGGCAGCCATTCAGAAAGCTCAGGCAGTGGCAGCAGCTCTGGCAGTACTGGCGGCAGTGGCTCTGGCAGCGGCTCTGGCGGTGACTGAGAATCTGGCAGCTCTGGAGGATTTGGCAGCTCTGGCAGTGACTGAGGATCTGGCAGCTTTGGAGGATCTGGCAGCTCTGGAAATGACTGAGGATCTGGCAGCTCTGGCAGTACTGGCGGCAGTGGCTCTGGCAGCTCTGGTGGCGGCAGTGGCTCTGGCAGCGGCTCTGGCAGCTCTAGTGGTGACTGAGGATCTGGCAGCTCTGAAGGATCTGGCAGCTCTGGAGGATTTGGCAGCTCTGGCAGTGACTGAGGATCTGGCAGCTTTGGAGAATCTGGCAGAACTAGTGGCAGTGGCTCTGGCAGCGGTTCTGGCAGCTCCGGCGGCAGTGGCTTAGGCAGTGGCACTGGCAGTAATGGCTCTGGCGATGGTCTTTCAGGAATTTGAACTGGAACTATGGCAGGAACAAAGGCAGGAACAGACTCGGAACAGGAAGCCATCTTGTGAGCCAGAAAACTTGAAGCGGCCATCTTGTGAGCTGGAGGACTGGAAGCGGCCATCTTGTGAGCTGGAGGATGTACCGTAGACTGCAGAGATGGTGATGCCAGCATTAATGTTTCAGTGGGGTGTACAGCGAGCCCTGTTGTCTTCTGGTCTTGCTGTACACTGTCCCCCCCCAAAAAACATTTAGGAGTTTCCTCTACTTCGCCTACGGTGAAGGGGGACCCACTCATTTGTAGTCCTAGGTCAATATAGTTCTTTATTGTGCAGTGAGGATCATTTAATGGCATCTGTGAATATAGTGGTTCAGATAGCCCACCATGAAAAAATATCATCAGGCATACCTCGTTCAACGTAGTTAAATGAGCCAGATTAATAAAGTCTTGCACATGATTTTAATCCCCACTGGCCATTTGGCTTTGTTTACACGACACAGTTTTTACATAAAAATACAACACTTTTCATGCATTTTTGCTGTTCATTTACACATCAACATTTTGGAGAATGAAATCGCTAATATTTGAAAACAGCTTCAATTTGCAAAGCTAATCTTAATACCTAAAATTACTAATACTGTGTTTTAAAGAAATTGTATCGATCTGAATCAGCTTATATTTGACATACACTCGCCGGCCACTTTATTACGTACACGTTTTTTAGGAACTCCTTACTAGTACAGGGTTGGACCCACTTTAGCCTTTAGAACTGCCTTAATCCATTGTGGCATATATTAAACAAGGTAATATTCATCATTTTGGTCCATTTTGGAGATTTTGGTCCATAATCATATGATAGTATCACGCAGTTTCTGCAGATTTGTCGGCTGCACATCCATGATGCAAATCTCCTGTTTCACCACATCCCAAAGGTGCTCTATTAGATTGAGCTCTGGTGACTGTGGAGGCCATTTGAGTACAGTGAACTCATTGTCATGTTCAAGAAACCAGTCTGAGATGATTTGAGCTTTATAACATGGCACGTTATCCTGCTGGAAGTAGCCATCAGAAGATGGGTACACTGTGGTCATAAAGTGATGGACATGGTCAGCAACAATACTCAGGTAGACTGTGGCATGGACACGATGCTCAATTGGTACTTATGGGCCTTAAGTGTGCCAAGAAAATATCCCCCACATCATTACACCACCACCACCAGGCTGAACTGTTGATACAAGGCAGGATGGATTCATGCTTTCATGTTGTTGACGCCAAATTCTGACCCTACCATACGAATGTTGCAGCATAAATTGAGACTCATCAGACCAGGCAACATTTTTCCATTCTTCTATTGTCCAATTTTGGTGAGCCTGTGTGAATTGTAGCCTCAGTTTCCTGTTCTTAGCTAACAGGAGTGCCACCCCGTGTGGTCTTCTGCTGCTGTAGCCCATCAGATGATGCAATGTTCATGTTCCATGTTCAGAGATGCTCTTCTGCATACCTCAGATGTAACCAGTGGTTATTTGAGTTACTGTTCCCTTTCTATCAGCTCAAATCAGTCTGGTCATTCTCCTCTGACGTCTGGTATCAATAAGGCATTTGCGCCCACAGAATTGCCGCTCACTGCATATTTTCAATTTTTCGGATCGTTCTCTGTAAACCCTAGAGATGGTTGTGCATGAAAATCCCAGTAGATCAGCAGTTTCTGAAATACTAAGGCACCAACAACCATCAAAGTCACTTAAATCACCTTTCTTTCCCATTCTGATGCTTGGTTTAAACTGCAGCAAATCGTCTTGACCATGTCTACATGCCTAAAAATGCATAGAGTTGCTGCCATGTGACTGATTAGAAATTTGCGTTTACGAGCAGTTGGACAGGTATACCTAATAAAGTGGCCGGTGAGTATATATCAGACAACAGCCACCTCGCTTGGTCATCAAGAACTTCAAAGATTCATATCAATAAGCTACTAGATTTGAACCCACAACATTTGCATTATCATCCCAGCTTCTTAACCATCAGGGTACATTTTCTAAAAGCTTTTTCATGACTTCTTTGGTTACAGTTTGCTAGAGGAAAGGTTTATACACAGATCATGCTGCTAACATGTTTTATTTCTTCAAATATTGACAAAGTACAGTGTGATATGAAAGACTCAATTGTACACTTCTGGCAGTGAGATGAGGACAACAACAAACTCTTCTGTAACACGCAGCAATCAGCTTCTGAGAAGCCTGCTCTGAAATTCACTAATGAGGCATAGAATTGTTCAGACACTCATGTTCCCTGAACATTAGATAGGGTCCAATGATGAGTGTGTGTGTGGGGGGGGGTTTACTTGTTTGTTGAGAGATTTGGTCCCCACAATGATAGCAAAACCTTAGCTTTTTGACATTGCGTCAGAAAAATACTATTTGATGTTTATCTTTAACCTATTTTCCCCCTTTTTTAAGATTTAAGATGTGTCTTTTGTGTCTCTAGAATGTATCTGTAAAGTTTCAGCTCAAAATACCCATCAGATTATTTATTATACCTTTATAAATCTGGAAAATTTGAGCTGTTAGGACATGGTAGCTGTTTTTGCAGCCTGTGCCTTTAATGAAAATGAGCTGGTTCTCCCCGCCCATCATACCTACATACGTGTCAGAGTCATAGAGATCGCTATGATGGGTGTAGCCTTCACCTACTGTGTCTCACGAAGATAAGCAGCACAGTGACAGTACGTTCTAACGCAGCAAGTTAACGCCGATAACGACCCACCACTAGTTAATATACAAAACAAACCTGATTTAAATCCACAAACCAGGATTGAAGCGTCTTTTTTTATAATTGTACTGACATGTGGCAGTGGTGATGAATTATGTAGCGATTTTACTGTCTTTATTACAAAAATGCACTGATTTAAAATCGTTTTAAACTTGTAAAACTCATTCTTGAGGTGCTGATGATCACAAAGAGCTGAACAGACCTTTTAATCCCGGTTGCTTTCCGCACGTCCTGTCTTGTGGATATGATCATACACGGGTGTCAATCAATTCGGTGTGCGGGGAAAACCACACTCCTACATCACGTTGCAGTGGGCCTCAAAATGGGGTTGAATTTGGATCTTATTTTAATGTCAAAAGGAGACTTATTGTATTTATATCACCACAATATTACTGTGGACACACTGTACCTACACACAGTTCTGTCCAAACAGCTTCCAAATTAGGATTTTCATCATAGGTTCCATTTAAATGTAAAATTGCAAACAGGTTTTCTGCAAGAGGCAGGTTTGGTAGGGTTGGGTTTGGGGATAGAAAATGTTGTTTAATCAGTATAAAATAAAAGAAGTCTAACAATTAACAGAAACCTGATATCTGTGTGTGTATGTACTGGTTTAAGCTACATAATAGGGACATTTGGTCCCCACAATGATAGTTAAACCTGAGATTTCTGACAATGTATGGAAAAATATATACTGTAGACATAATAAATGACGTTTATCTGAAAGTGCAAAAATGCAAACAGGTTTTCTGTAAGAGGAAGTTTAAGCGGTAGGGTTGGGTTTTTGGGTTTACGTATAGAAAATATTGTTTGGTTAGGATAAAACAAAAAAAGTCTAACAATTCACAGAAACCTAATATGTGTGTGTGTTGGGGTATGTGTGGATGTGCTTGTTTAGGTTACATTATGGGGACAATCTGGATTGTGTCAAAGCAGCTAGCTGTAACATAGATAAAGAAAAGAGTGAAAAAAGCCATAATTTTTCAAACTGTGGAACATTCCAGCAGTTCAGGCAGGCAGTGACAGTATAAGCTGATGATATAAGCAGAAATTTTGACATTGTATGAAAAAAACTAATAATTAAAAATACTAAATGTTTTTTAGTCATTTATTTATCTTTAAGTAACTGGTTTGATGTAAAAGGCAGGATTGGGGATAGAAAGTATTGTTTGCTCAGGATAAAAACAATAGAAGTCTAACAATTCACAGAAACCTAATCTGTGTGTGTGTGTGTGTGTGTGTGTGTGAGTGTGTGTGTGTGTGTGTGTGTGTGTGTGTGTGTGTGTGTGTGTGTGTGTGTGTGTGTGTGTGTGTGTGTGTGTGCTTTCTAACCACTTTAGGCAAAGCAAAAAAATAAATAAATCAGGCAGACAGTGTCCCAGATTTCCCCACCTCATTGCTGATTAAATGAAATGTACAGTGTAAAAAAAATGACACAGAGCTAGATTTACTTTGAATTTATAACATGTACCCTTGGTTGGCCTAGAAATGAATTCAGCTCCTTCAAAACACCAACCAACGAATCTCATTTCCACACCTAAATCACTTCAGTCACATTCCCACAGTGTCTGAGCCAACAGTTTCTAGTTCCACAATGGCTGTTTTGCTCAGAAGATTCATTGATATTAGCAGACGGATTCGCTTCAGATGTAGAGAGGTTTTTTTTGGAGCTTGCTGGAAGCCCGTTCTCCAGGCCGGGATACAACAGAGCGCTATTGTGCTTCCCAAAAGCCCTAAAAATTGGGTCACCGTTCATAATGACGAGCTGATTCAACTCATTTACACATATTGTTTAATGTATAATAGGGTTGCTGTAATCATATGCACTTTGTAGTCAATATGTTCCATGTTAAAAAGGTCAGCTTATAATGTGAAGCAGCTTTAAACAGCATTTTAAAGTGTTACTGTGGCAACAAAAAAAATCACTACTGTTCTAAGAACTTAAAGACAGTAAAGACATTGATGCTACAAAAGATTTACCCTTCATACAAATGCACTAGATATTTATGTCTATTCATTAAACTTCACTGTAAACAGTGGACACAATTGCAGCTATGTTCGATTGTCAGTTCAACTAAAGTTCATTTTACATAACACCGTTTTCAACTACAAGCTTTTCATGCATTTGCAATGAAAATGCAAACTTTTGAATGCAATAGAATAAAAACAATAGAAACCAATAGAACAATTTTATAGTATAAAAACAATAATATCATGCTCAGCATAGGCAGAGCATGTGTAAGCCTGGGGAAGGCTTAGCCTCCCCCTGGCCAGAGACCACGGAGATTGCAGCAAAGAAAAAAAACTGCATTGAAAACATGTAACAGGTGTAAGGCGTAATATGAATGTAATTTAATGTTGATGATTAACACAACACTTTAGCTATTGTAAGTTTGTCAATCAAATTTAAAGTCCCCCTCCGCACAAAAATGGAACTGTCCAACCCAGCACGTTGCACTGATGAGCGCTGTTTATTACTGGAGTTCACAGCAGCTCTGAAAACCAAACCAAAAGTGCTGGCCAGCGGACTATTTTGTTTTGCTGGTCAAGTACATAAGTAATAAAATGACAAATGAGTATTACGAGAGAGGTATGATAAAATATTATTCTGGTTTAATTTGTTTTCAGCATTAAATTGGTAGTTTCGTTGTAACGTAGTCAAGCCTATAGTGTAGTAATCTTGTTTAGGCAATCGTTTGGAGTTTTACATTTTAAAGGTCAAATATTTATTGCTGAATTACAAGTTCGGTTTTCGATTGGCCTCGTGAAAAAGAGAATGATTTCATATTTTCGGGGCCGGCGCGTCCAGAGGCGACATAGGCGGCCGCCTAGGGTGGCAGAATAGTCAGGGCTGTGTCCGCGATGATGAATTTTCAGCTTTACTTCTGTCTTCAGAGTCACACGATCCTTCAGAAATCGCTCTTATTAAGAGTAATAAAGTTATTACTGGTAATAGTAATAAAAGCAACAAGTAGTAATAATTTCATTTGAAACTGCATACAGTAAGTAATAAATAAATATTTAATAAATAAGTATTTAACAATTTTTTATATTTAATAAATGCCGCCTTGATGAACAGAATAATTTTTATTAGATTTTTAAATAAAATTAATAATAATAAAAAAAATAAATAAACTGACCCCAAACTTTTGACCGGTAGTGTAGATCAGTGGGAGAGTTTAATAAAATAATTTGATGCGTGTGTTGAATATAATAGATGTTTGTTGATAGGCGGTGCTTTTGTTAAAACCTCTTCTTGGTCAGTCGCAAATCTTTTTAAATGCATTAAAGGGCAGCGCATATATTAGCCTTACCCTGGAGTTTGTTCACCCTCCGCCTATGATGCTCAGATCTACTGCTACAGAACAATGCAATATGTTCTGTCAGCACAAACGAGTACAACTCTGACAACTTAAAAATACAAGCCCATATGCTTCCTTGCAAAGCAACATCGCCATCTACTGGCCTGGCATGCATAATACAGTGTTTACATGTATCCATCATGCACTGTAAAAAAAAAAAGACAAAAATCAAGACAACAAATATTTTGATGTTGCTTTCACTTATTTTAAGTTAATCAGGTTTCAACAAAACTGTTATTTAAAGTTTAACTTAATATTTGTTGTCAGTTTGATTGACTAAGTTGAGTTAATTTGAAAACTAATTTGATTCAATAAAAAAGTCAAGTCAGCAATATTTTTTTTACAGTGTGTGAATAGGGGTTATTTTGACAATTTTTTTAAATGCAATTTTTTAATGCACCGCTGCCATATAAATGTACCTTAAAGCAGTGGTTCTCAACCACCGGGCCGGTCCGTGGATCAATTGGTACTGGGCCGCACAAGAAATCATTAATCATTTCATTTTATTTATTATTGGAGTCTGATTGACCTTTCATTTTGATAACATCTTTTATTTAAAAAAATGTCTGTGTTCTCTTGCTTCACATCTCGGTCACCTGAGTGCACCATAGATATATACACTAGATATCACATACGGACCCTGAGCATGCATCAATAGCGCCGCCATATTTGTACAGTGCTCCCAGGACAAGTGTCATTCATCCGCACTAGTCAAGACAGTGTTACTACGTGAAGAGGCTGGACTTTAGCGCTGTGTTCAGGTGTAGTGACGAGCAAACAAAGAAAACAAAGCACAAAGGCAGAACATTTCTTAGGTAAGATCTTGTTTTTTACGTTTTTGTATGTTATGAACTTTTGTGCTACACAGGTAACGTTATTGATGATAATACAGTCACCTACTGCATTCACCATAAGGCAAAGTAGCACCAGCTCGCACTAAACACTCAGCCTATGCTAGTTTTGTTGAATAAAATCAGCAAACAAAGCAAAATAAATATGACAACGATATGCTGCGGTGCTGGAAACTTGTATTATTGTCGGCTAGTGAAGGAGTCGTTCATAACGGAGATTCATTCACAAATGAATCGCTCCCTCCGTCAGTATGAGAAGTGAAAGCAGGAGAAGGGGGTGTGTTTCAGGACACAGATAAGATCAAATGTAACAGGGACGGTGTATAGTACATTTCCATGCACACAAACACAAACTTTTTGTCAGGAATGCCTGAGCGATCACTTATCCATCAATGTAGAAGAGTGACGTAAAATTCTAAGTTTCGTAATTTAAAAAAAATTGCATACTGACCTCCGGGAAAACTCCCGATCATAGATATATGTGTATATGTGTATTTCTCTGGCTCTGGATGGCCAAAGTCCTCGAATGCAGCTTGGTCCTGCATTCATTTCAAAAGAGCGCTACCCTGTACTAAAATGGCGGCTCTACTGACGCTATACTTCCAATAGACAACAACAGGGTAGGCGACATCTAATGTTTATATCTATGTGAGAGCGCAAATTTAACCCACAAGCAGCAAAATAAGTAAGAAACAGACGTCTTTGCAAAGTTTCTTTGCTAAGGGGAAAAGACCCAGTGATGGACCCACACGAACTGTCAAGAAATGGATCTGCAACCCATTTGTCAACAAATTAGGTGAATCCAGTATGTCTGTAAAGATCAACAGCTTCTCCAGCTGACAATGACGGCAACCTTTTAGGGGTCGTTCGCATTTGGCATCTTTTCTAGAGTTCGCGCAAGTTCGCTTTCGCGCAACTTTCAATGGAGGTGCAGGGTTTGCGAGCACAAGCGGCGTGATGCGTTCGCGCTTTCCAGACGCACCAGTTTAATGAATTCTGCGGGGAGTACACCGTTCTAACCGTACAGTTTGTATGGAATATACACATTTTGGTAGACTAATAATCTTAGACAAATAAAGAACAGCCAAACAGCAGTGCTTTGTAATTTTAGACTGCTGTTACATTCCATGGTGTGTGCTTCAATGGACAACTACAGAAAAAACTATATAAAATGACCATCTTTACATGTTTTCTCTTACACACAGTCAGTTATGTCAGAAAGTAATGGAATATGATGACATATGCATTCAGTCTTAAAGTTACACTATCATTTCAATTGAATCAAACAACAAAAGAAAAAGAGAAATATTGACTATGTATAAATATATGTATATTTAATGCATGTTGTGAGGAATGCAATAAATATAAGTGTATTATTTTTATATTTGATTGAATTCCTGATTTATAAGCTGTTATTTTACGTAAGCTAAATTGTTTATTTAATTTATGTTTTTTTTTTTCTATTTGTTTGTTTGTTTGTTAGTTTTCTTTTTTTTAATGTATTACTGACTGTTTTAACTCACTTTTATTTGTTGACAGGAAACCTGCTCTGAAAGAACAGATTAAGAGGATGGGGATTCTGGATTATTTTTAATGCACTGTCTGGGCCCCTGACAAAGTTTTTCTTAAGGCCCCTAAAAGTCTAGGACTGTCACTGATAAGACCATCTGTTAAGTCAAAAATGTTGTAGCTGCTGTTCTTGTTTTTCAGGACTTTGTTAGGGAACTTACTGCCAATAAGAAAAAAGAAAAAGAAAAAAACTTGAAAGGCTTTTTTATTTACTAAATGTATTTTCATCTGTCACTGCTTTTCCATGAATATATCCACAAATCTGCTTCATTATCTAATTTAAAAGTCAAGTCTGGGGCACGACAGCATGCAAATTCTCTGAGCCACAGGGGAAAAAACAAATACAGTAGGAGTAAATTATAGCATGCAGACTGTCACTGCACTGCACGCAGATGACAGAATACAGAACATTCTTGAACATTGTTGAGCATTTTTTACATTTATTTATTTGATTTCTGTTTTATTTACCTTCATTTAGCTAAAAAGTATTATTGAGATTTCAAATCTCTTTTCCAAGAGAGGCCTGTCCAAGGTGTCAGCTATATTATTCATTCATTCATTCATTCTCCTTCGGCTTAGTCTCTGAATTATCAGAGATCATCACAGCGGAACTGAACTGCCAACCATTCCAGCATTTATTTTCCGCAGTGGATGCCCTTCAAGCCACAACCCAGTACTGGGAAACACTCATACACTCTCGCATTCACACATGCACTTATACACTATTATGCCACTGTTATGCCAATTTAGTTCATCCAATTCACTTATAGTGCATGTCTTTGGACTGTGAAGGAAACCCACATGAACACGGAGAGAATGTACAAACTCCGCACAAAAATGCCATCTGGCCCAGCCAGGACTTGAACCAGCAACCTTTTTGCTGCAACCCAACAGAGCTGAGCCCAACCCAGAACCACTGAGCTACCATGCCACCCCTCAGCTATATTATAATATAAGAAATACAAGTACACATTACAACAATATTTAAATATAAACTCTGAACAAAACCATTCACAAGCTTCCCTTACCACTCACTTTATGAAGCCTTTAAATTTACCAATTTACCACACAACATGATCACAATTTGCACATAAAAGTTCACATTACAGAACAAAAGTCAATTTGGTGAAATATCTCAAATGCTGCATCACTGTGTAAAACATAACACAAGACGGAAGACCTGTAAAGAATTATTAGAAAAACATATAGGGTTTTTTATTTTTTTCATCCTTTAGAATTGTATTATGGGACATTGATCTCAGTTTTGGTTTTTAAATTACTGTGAAATCAAAATAAATGAATAAGTGTAAATAAATTATTTTTTTAGAAATGTTAAAATCAGTATTAATCAACACTGTTAGAATCAGTATTAATCTTAAAGTGGGGGTTCACTGCGAAATTCTATTTTAAACTTTAGTTTTGTGTAATATAGCTCTGTGAACATCATTGAATGTAAGACACTCAAAGTTCAATGCAATGGGAGACATTGGTTTTATAGAGTTAGCTTAGCAAAGCTTACAGTGAACGAAGTTCAGGGCTTACAAAAAAATACATCTGCGTTAATGATGTCATAAACCCTTTGGTTTACACCCCAGGAACAAAGGGGTGACAGAAAAACACAGCTATTTTCACAGACCTTGTTCTGTTTCTGTATTTGTGCTTCCAATGGACATGACACAAAGAGAGAAGTGGTTACAATTCATTTTGAATTATGTTCCAGAGAATTATAAAAAAAAGATATAGCTTTATGTCCAAGGTTTTTTACAAAGGACAGCTTCCAAAATCTCTCCCAGTTCAGCACTGGATTAACTTCTCAAAGAAGGAGCAGTTCCAACGATAAAAGAAGAAGCTGTGGATTGTGAGCCACAACCTGTAAGTATTTTTATTTGTTAAAACTGATAGTTTGTAGCATTAACTGTATGTTGTAGCAAGGACGTAATGATTACGTTTCTTGGTGATGCTGAGCCAATCCATGAATCAAAACCCGAGAGCCCGTCGAAGGGGGCCTTCAGAGGAACCAGGAAATATAACAGTGGTTTTCATGTTAGCTGAGAAGCAGTATAAAATTTAAGGTAAGATATGTGAAAAAATAACATGATTTTTTTTTTTAATAAAGCACGAGCATACAGTTTTGCACACAATCAAGCCCTTAAAAAACACTCTGGGTCACCACTTTAAGGATATAGAGTACTCCAAAACAGTGACAAAATTTGCATTGAGAAGATATAAACATCCAAAGCTTGCAGTTTGTCCTTTTTACCTAAATGGATCAACACTTTTGATGTCACCTCATACTTTAGTTCCTCATCAAATCTTCTGACCAGTCAATTGCTCTCTATCTGAGATGTCTTGCCCCCTGAGATGTCTCAGGAAGGTAGATCTCCAGGATCAGGGTTGGTGACCCCTGTTATATGGGCTTGAGCTTAACAACTTTTACTCACAGAGCTGTGATAATACCTAAATTCGTCTTTTAAAAAGTGGATGGGCTACTCTGTGTCCCGCCGTCATGTCTTCATGTTTCAGTTCAAATTATGAACAACATCAAACTAAAATACACACTTCAAAGCACTTCACAGGACCTTTAACTCCAATTTAACTTCACAAACAGTTTAAAAAGTGAGTTTTGCTGACATTTTAGTAGTTTGAAGCAATATAATGTCTACAAAAAAGTATTTATAAAAATGAATCCAACACAGGTTCTTTATTATTATTTATTATTATTGCTTCAGCCTACGAAAATATAGTCAAACTTCCACGTTTGACTGCAGATTTTAGGTTTGGTTAAAATGAATGCTACAGGGCAGTATGATGCCAAAAGCGTTTGTTCCTTTTCATACTTTCTTTTGCCTTATTATCGACAAAATACATTTTTCAAGCAGCTCTTTGCACAACACCAAATAAATAATCACAAAACAACTTAACAACGTCTATGATTTGGTATCAAATACGTTTACCTCACCTGTCTCCATATGGACAACATTTCTGGCATGGTCAGCTTACTAAGTAGCGCAAGTCAGATTTATAAAAATGTAAACAGCACACTCTAGAGGATTTGTCGTCTGAAACGTGCAACGAAATTGTATATCACAAAAATGTAGGCTGAAGCACCTGGGCTGAATAAATCTGTAAAATAACAGAAAAATTGCTGGCAGCTCATTACCCAGGTTTGTACTGTAAAATACAGGATAAACACAGACGATACATAACTACTCAATATGACAACAAAATTAACTTTGTTAAACTTTTCAAAAAATCTGATCAGAATTCATTCATTTTAGTCCCTTATTTATCAGGTGTCACCACAGCGGAATGAACCGGCAACTATTCCGGCATATATTCCGGCTTACACACAGCAGATGCCCTTCCAGCTGAAATCCCAGTACCCAGTACTATGTTAGTTCTACCCATGCGAACACAGGGAGAACATGCAAACTCCACACAAAAATGCCAAATGGCCCAGCTGGGACTCAAACTAGCAACTTTCTTACTGTGAGGTGACAGTGCTAACCACTGAGCCACCATGCCATCAGAGTTGAAGGTCCCATAATATAATTCCAAATGAATAAATAAAAAGAAAACACCCTTGAATCACAAACTTTGAAACTGTTAATACTTTTTTCTAAGTAGGATCACATTTGTCTATAAAAGCAAGCAGGGAATGATAATGTTACACTTCTCTGGTTTAAAAATGGTACATCTTTTATAGAATAGCCAGACATTCAGTTGTGGTAAGTGTTTGACAATGAAAGTCACAATAAAATAAAAATTACAATTAAACATGGTAAAAGGATGTTGACCTACAAAAAAGGATGTTGACCTACATTTGATATCCACAAAAAAATGTTATAGCATGACTGGAATAGTCATCACAAATACAATAACGCAGCTCATTCTTGCGTTGTCATGGACCGCTCTCAACACTGAAGTAATGATACAGAGTGAAGAGAGAGAGAGAGAGTCTCAATTTGACCAGCCGGCTTTCTGTCAACTGACAGGAGCTGTAATTAGGAAACATTTCAGGCAAACAAACACATATGATCTCACGCTTAATCAAACTCTTTCAGTTCTGGTTTTGTTACCAAATTTTGGATGCTTTTTGCCATGATCAGAAATGTTTTCTAATACAATCTGACAATGACTGAACGTATCCTTTAGGCATTTGCGTTATTATGAAAACTGACAGATTACTAAAACAGGTACTAAAGTATTTCAGAAGTGTGAAGAGGAAGAGATGGTGTAAATTCTGACTTTGCTACTTTTTAAATTGCTAGTTTTTATACACATTTGACATACTGTATGCCTTAATATTTTGCAATGTTGCATCTAGTGAAATTGGAATGATTTTCATCAATTTATAAGAATCTTTATGCGTTTTGATCAATGCAACACTATTTACCAGCAATTTTATAGGGAGAGTTCACAAAAACTTTGAACTGTAAAAAAACAAGGACATCTAAATATTTTGTGACCTTAGTTTTTTTGATAAATCTAATAAAAACATAATTTTGCTAAGTGTGTTTTTGCCTGGTATCTTGACCTGTTTAGGCCTATCAAAAAAAGGGAACTGTCATATGCATTCATTCATTCATTCATTCATTCATTCATTCATTCATTCATTCATTCATTCATTCATTCATTCATATAATTCATTAAAAGACAAAAGACAAAAACAATTCTGCCTTTGAAATATACATTCCAATGTAGGAAGCCACCAATTACTTGCATATTAGTGCTGCCAAATGATTAAACTGCATCCACAATAAAACTTTGTGTTTACATAATAAATGTGTGAGTGTTCATATTTATGTACACTGTAAAAATGCTGGGTTCAACACAATCGAGTGTTGGAACAACATGAAGGAATTAAGTTAACTTACTATTTTTACTAATTTAAGTGGATTCGAAAAAACCTCAATAATTGTGTTGTTTCAGCTTATCTCATATACTGTAAGTAGTTTGAACAAACAGCAAGCGTCATTTTTGTGTACATTTACTAATATATTTATAATACAAATTAGAAATAAATATAAATACACTTAGTTTTGAATATTTTAGTATTTTATGTCTGTGTGGGTGGGGGGATGTTTATATAAACATAAATATAAACAGTACACAAAATATATTATGTAAATAAAACTTTTACTTTGGATGTGATTAATCTTGGTTAATTGTTTGAAAGCCCTATTAATTGTGCAGTGCCTACAGAAAATCATCATACCCTTTGAAATAATCACTTTATTTGTCATTCATTGATTCATTCATTAATTTTGGCTTAGTCCCTTTATTAATCAAGGGTCGCCACAGCGGAATGAACCGCCAACTTATCCAGCATATGTTTTACACAGCGGATACCCTTCCAGGTAATTTAGCTTGACCCAATTCACTTATACCACATGTCCTTGGACTTGTGGGGGAAACCAGAGCACCCGCAAACTCCACACAGAAATGCCAACTGACCCAGCGACCTTCTTGCTGTGAGGCGACAGCGCTACCCGCTGCGCCACCACCCTCTTTATTTGTCAAACAGCCTGAAATTAAATAACATTCCAAATAGCTTTCCCAGCCTTTGAAATATTTTGTAGCCTTCTCCTAACCTGTACCTTTCTATAACTTTATCCTGAAGGTCTTTTGAAAGCACAGTGTAATAAGAGTAAAGGAACAGATTTTCACAGGGTATGATTTTTGATAGGCACTGTATTATATTATAAATATAAAGAAAGCATTCAGTGTTATTTCAATTGATCGTTCAAATGTCATTCTAATAGCCTTTATAGTGTTTTCAAGTTTTTTGTCTGTCAAGATGTGTGTTTGTTTTTGGCAAAGTGAGTGACAAATTGTCAGCTAACTTTCAGATAGCTATGAATAATAAAATTAACTTAAATCAGATACTAAATAAATAAATAAATAATATAGATATAAACGATAACAATTCCAACATTGGCCCATGACCACTTAAAATATACAGTAAAACTTCCATCAAGCTGTTTTGAAAAAAAAAGATAGTAAATGTCTTAGACAATAACATTTATTTAATGATGCACAGAATAACTTTTCACGATTTTATTTACTTAGTTATTTTGTGTAAACTATAATGCCTTTATTTTAGGGTGCCTTTATTTACCAAACACCACATGATAACCTCAAAACATTATGCAATTCTGAGTGTCTCACACAGGTGAGTGGGCTTTACAAACCACCTGTAGAAAACACAATATTTCATCTCTCTGACACTTTAACCAACAATTGGACCAGTTTTGCACAAAATTGCACTAGTGCACTAGACTTATGATCACTCCATATTCATATCCACTCCATAAAAATTGTGCATTCATGAATTGTGCTTCACACAGGTAAGTGGGCTTGACAAACCACCTGTGGAAAGACCTGCAGTCTTCTCCCTAAATTAAAAAAACACTTCCACCTCCTTACTCTATAGCACCTAATCCTCTGAGCACAAACATTTCTTTGTATAATTAGCATTTCTTATGTTCACTGCCTCTTCTTGTTGAATCGCTGAATGCCTCCTCAAATGTAAGTCGCTTTGGACAAAAGTGTTTGCTGAATGTGTACATGCAAATGTAGGATCCTTTGATGAATAGAACATAGGGCTGCACAATATATTGTTTCAGCATCGATATCGTAATGTGATCATTCGCAATAGTCACATTGCGAGTATATACACGAGTATATAATGTAGAGTTTAAATATTATTATATTATATTATCATTTATCATTTTCATGTGTTTTTAAGGCCTGTGACTGTATAATGATTTTAAAAGCATTAAAGGAATAAGAAGATAAGAATATATAAGAATATTAAGAAACTGTACTATTTGTAACTTTAATAATGATCCACTTCATGGAATTATTTTTATTTAACAGTTACCTGAATACTGTTAGACATAGAAACTGATAAAACATTGTTTATTTCAATTCATCCAAATGAATCTAAAACTATTCATTCTTCACAAATAGACATATTAAATTCATCTGGTGAAATGGTATTAATAACGCAATATATATCGCAGAATATGCAATATTGAAAATGTCTAAAATGTTGAAATTATTTACTTTTACTGTCCCTTAACCTTTGAAGTTTTAATTTGATACAAACATTTACCAATTACACATTCAGAAAAACCAAACTGGACAGTGGTTTTCAAAATCAAAAGATTCCTCTAATCCAAAAAAAAGCAAATCAAACAGAAACCAGCTTGTCAGATTTGTCCGTTTAGTGCTCTCCCATTCCAGACTGCACAACAATAACAATGAAACATAAGTACTAAGTACGGCCATGACAACGTCAGGCACATTCCAAAGGGAGCGGACTATGATTTGTTTGTCTTCGCCGTCACAGCCAAGTATGATTGTAGGTCAGGGTGTCTCACAAAACTATTGTGCAAGAACACTGCTGTAGCGCGAAACTTCCCTTGAAGGTCGACAACATCGGCTGAAGATAACAAAAAATTAAAGAAGTGCACTCATGATATGGTCAAGCGCTTCCTTTCTGCTGACCGAGGGCTTTCGTTTATAATCTGCCACGTCTCATTACCTTCTGTTTTTACCACATTTTCTGTTCTAAAACATTTTGCTGTCCCTTAGACTTCTTCATGTACCCGGATTATGAAATAGCAGATGAAATACAAAGCAAACACTGCATTCTACTCTTCATCACACAGACATGTTTCTGTGTTTCAAAGTGGGAAAATATCTTGTAAAATTGTTTTGTGTTTCATGTTTTTCTTTTTTTTAGTTTGTGTAGGGTTTTGAATTGTATGATGGGACCTTGATCTTTCCTCCAACATCTTTTGATATTGAATAAAATGAAAAAATTAAATTTGAATTGGATTTTCAGCATGATACATAAATTAAGCAAATTACAACATTCATTAATTCATTCATTTTCCTTCGGCTTCACAAAGGAATGAACCGCCAACTATTCAGGCATGGCAACTATTCTATTTTATGCAACGGATGCCCTTCCACTTTCAACCCAGTACTGGGAAACAAACTACAAAATGTATTTTTAATTATTACTTAACAACATTACCCGTATGAATACTTCCCTCTCTCTTTCTAATGGGAAGAAAAGAATAAATAAATAAAATAAATAGAGTAAACAATTAAATAGTTAAAAATAAGAAAAAATCTTTAAATAATTTAAACAACACAGGCTTATTGTGGATACGTACCACTGTCTACATTTCTGGAGAGTGCAAATTATGTGGCCAGAGGGACATCTGGCTGCATTTCATCTTTAAAACGAACAATATGGGGTTGTATGACATCGCATGACTGCTTTCAATTTAATTCATCTTTATTTCTATAGCGTTTTTACAATGTAGATTGTGTTAAAGCAGCTTAACCTAGAAGTTCTAGTAAACTGTATCAGTCCAGTTTTCAGAGTTGAAGTTTAGTTTAGTTCAGTGTAGTTTAATTTTCACTGCTGAAAGTCCAAACACTGAAGAGTGAAAGACTGAAAGACTGAAGGAGTGAAGACTGAAAACCTCCTGTGCGGACATGCAGTCTGGGCGCCGGAGGCTGGAGAACACTGGACGTCTATCATGGAGAAGCTGCAGGTGTGAGTAGGTCACCAGTGGGTGTTCAAGCTGGCCCACAGGATCAATGCGGAGACTCGTCTGTCACTGGTGTTTATCAGGAATCAGTCTTATGCTCTCCACTCCTCCATGACCACCACAGCATCTGCTCAGGATACAGCCTGGTCCAGGATTATGGAGACCTCTAGAAGTCCTCTATGGTTGGCATCATCTCTTCTTATGTGTTGTCCTTGAGATCCTTAACGGTTCATTTTAGCACTACCAGCTGACCGCTTACGGACGGCTCCGTACGGACAGTTTTCCCAGTAGACTGAAAATGTAGCAAGAATCAGGCGACCACAATGGCTCTTTTCTAGATTCTACATTAGATCAGTTGGGTTTAGAGAAAGTGGTGGGTGGGTCAATCGTTGAGTCAGTCGACAACAAGCTAGCCTGGGGTGCGTTTCCCAAACAATGCATCGTTTGGAAAAAGAACGATGTAGAGATGAGTGTTTTCCAAAACCCGTAATTTCTCTGTTGCAGATCCGTTGTTTGAGCCAAGTTAGTTATAACGTAAAACACCCATGATGCTCTAAACTGGGTGGTAACAACTACTTTAGAGAAGAACCCCATAATTTCTTTGTGCAAATGATATTGTTTTACGCAAACAAAATCCAATATTAGTTTTGGTAAAAACATGCACTCGCTTTCCATCTTAATTGAAATATATGTAAATGGCACAAATAGGGTATGGGTTTCCTTTATGAATATTATTGTGAATATTACATATTCTATTCTAAAACATAAAATCACTTACAAAGGCTAACACGTATTCTAATCTCATATATAAATCATTTAAATAAATAATTAGGTGGTTTATTAAGAAATGAAAATTACTATTTATTATTTATTAGAAAATTCATTCTTTAATAATAATATTAATTATGATGATGATTATTATTATTATCATCAAGTAGGATATTGTTTATTTATTTTATTTTTTAAAAGTCTACTTTTACAATTTGAAGCATGCAAACAACTGCAGAAATTTTCTAACCAACAGGCCCATGTCATATACACTACATACTTAATAAATAACCTTCTATAAATTTAAACGATAAATGTATGCTATGTTTTTTTGTTTTCACAAGCTTTGGAGACGTAACATAAATTCCGCTTTTAAATAATAGGTCACCTATAGCTTTCATCATGAGACATGGCTGTGTTTAAAATGACATCAATGTTTTCAAAGTGTGCACAATTGTAAACATAAAAATCGCTAAAACGGAACTTTAAAAATGCTTTGAAAGCAAATTACACCTAAGAGAGATGACATTAACACTTTTTTTTAATCATTCCGAGTTTAAATGTAAGAATGTTCTAAACGAATAGGGCACAGGGGGGATAACTGGGAATAGAACACAGCCAGGAACTGTTTCTAACTACAGCTCCAGAGGTGTAGTTGCAGGCATAGAAGTTTTGCGAATGTTTGTTGGAACGATGGATTTAGGAATCGCCAAATAAACGAACTATGTTTGTAACGACACAACTTGTGCCCTCTGGTGAATTTATACGAGAAGAGGACGCGCAAGAGGAATTTGTTATCCTCAAAAAGCATACAGCGGCATCTGGTGGATTAGTGAAAAACTGCAAGCAGACGTACCTTGAGTTCCGTATTACGCTGTCCCCTGAAATGTAGACCTGGGTACATATTCACAATATGCCTGGGTTGAATTTAAATCAATAATTTAATAAAACATTAATAAAATAAATTTATGTATAATTTCTGCGCTCCGTTTTAAGGATAAATTAAAAAGTGACTTTAATTGATATTTTTAATAGTTTAAAATGGTATATTGTCAGTATTGGTGTTGGAAATTACAGTACAAAAATACCAGTACATTTTCTGTTATTTTATGGGACTTATATCAAATTTTTTTTCAATCCATGTTTATTTCTATAGCGTTTTTACAATGTAGATTTTGTCAAAGCAGCTTAACATAGAAGTTCCAGTAAATTTAAATTGTGTCAGTACAGTTTTCAGAGTTGAAGTTCAGTTTAGTTCAGTTCAGAGTGGTTTAATTTTCACTGCTGAAAGTGCTGAAAGTACATACACTGAAGAGCAAATCCATCGATGTGCAGCTTCACAATTCCCATTTCCCAAGTTGTATTCCTACTACAATATATTGTTTCAAACTATTAAAAATGCAAATACAAGTCATGTTGTTGGATTTCCAACATCAAAAGTCAACAGAGCAGAGATCAACGTCCCATAATGCAATCCATAAATAATCAGAAAAAGGCCTGTAAATCACAAAATACGAAAACTATATAATTAACAGACTTTTATTTTTACAGTTTGACATACTTGATAATGCTTGCTACATATTTTCCAAATATTCCACAAAGCTATTTAGGAACAACAAGTGAAGGTATAAGTAAGTTATGACCTATTTGTCACTGAAATACAACTTAAAATGAGTATATAGTTTATAGAGCTACAGTTGAAGTCAGAATTATTAGCCCCCTTTTAATTTTTTTTTTTTTATATATATTTCCCAAATTATGTTTAACAGAGCAAGGAAGTTTTCACAGTATGTCTGATAATATTTTTTTCTTCTGGAGAAAGTCTTATTTGTTTAATTTCGGCTAGAATAAAAGCAGTTTTAATTTTTTAAACACCATTTTAAGGTCAAATTATTAGCCCCTTTAAGCTAATTTTTTTTTCGATAGTCTACAGCAGTGGTTTTCAAACTTTAAACCAGCGACCCCCAATGTAAGATCGTCAAGAACTCGCGACCCCCCACTACCAAAGCACATACAAACAATAAAAATAACCTTTTTTAAGTTGTTCATACTATTTTAACTATATTTACTATACATTACAGGGCTCGAAATTAACATTTTTGCTTGGTGGTACTGGTGCTCCTAACTTTAAAAATTTAGGCGTACCAGCCAAAATTTTGTGGCTCCCACCAATTATCGTTATAAACAGATTTATTGCATTTGAAATCAACACTAATCAAAACTAACAAGCAAAAAAATATATATGCATGCGTGAGGAAAATATGTCTCTATGAAATCCCGTTATCACAAGAAAATACATTTTTATAACATAATTGAGTGACCAAAAGATATCACGGACGGGCCGCTCACCAGCCCTGCACGCACTGCTTGACATAAATTAATTTATGAATTTGTTAACGATAACTGTGCTGTGTTCTCTCGGGTGGTGTCTGATATTGCACAGATGCTTTTGACATATACCTTATTATTTGCATACGTCATTTTAATAGCAATACCGCTCTTTTCATGAGCTGCAATATTAGTTTAATCTTAGTCGGTGCAAGCCCTTTAGCGATGATGTACGTGGTGTTAAATTTTACATATAGCTGCCACTTGTACGGCTGACAGCGTCTGGAGATTAAATGAAGGATTAAACAGAACCTCTCGTGCTTAAAATATATAGATGTGGCAAACAGTTACCTGAAAATTCCATCCCACAGACTTTACAGTGAATGTTTTCATAACGGACTTGAAGCCAATTGAAGTCTTTTATCCACTCTTCGAAAAATGTAAATGGTAGATTAACATTCACAACATGATCAGTAATCAGATGTGCCATTATTTGTAGCTTTAGGTATTTCTTAGACAAAATCTGTCAGTGTTGTTTTCATTCTCTCATCAGCGCGTTACATTTTCGCAGTCGTAGATCCTGTCATCTACTTTATGAATTCATCAGTAATATCTTTTTTAAAAATCTGAAAATATTAGCTTTCACTCGTAATACTGAAAATATTTATTATAATCACTGAAAATTACACAATTTTTAAATTACTCTCGCGACCCCTTGAAATTATTCTGCAACCCCTGCAGGGGTCGCAACCCCCACTTTGAGAACCACTGGTCTACAGAACAAACCATTGTTATACAATAACTTGCCTAATTACCCTAACCTGCCTAGTTAACCTAATTAACCTAGTTAAGCCTTTAAATGTCACTTTAAGCTGTATAGAAGTGTCTTGAAAATAAAATGTCTAGTAAAATATTATTTACTTAGAAATGTGTTGAAAAAATCTTCTCTCCGTTAAACAGAAATTGGGTGCAAAATAAACAGGGGGGCTAATAATTCTAACTTCAACTGTATATATTAAAGCAGATGGAATAAGAGCAAACAAAAACCCTAGTGAACCTTCTTCAGTGTAAAACACAGCTGTGCTCCGAAGACTTTTCATGTGTGAATGCAGCATCATTCATGCAAATAAATGTGTGGTCACTGAAAATGAGAAGGGAGGTGTGGTGCATGGGCCAAGAGAAATCTGCAGCGTATGTGCTGACGTTTTCCTCATTTTCGAAGCCGTCTGCACGAGACAGCATGCGTTCAGCTTGTGCAATGCAACCAGATGCCGCCACAGCAAGTATCAGCCCCCTGTGAGCTGCGCTAGTCAGCCTGCACTTGTGTGTAAATCTGAGAAACAATCTGTTGGCTGAGCAGCGTTGCCCTTTTTACTGCATGGTTTATGTTTTAGAGATGCTAAGATTTATCTATAATCCCCATATGAAAACTGCTGTTCACTGTACATTTTTTCAGAAATATCAACAGCATCTGTATTAGACCACTGAATTAAATAAAGAATCACATCAAAAATTAAATCAAATCGCAATGACTTATACTGTTGGCTGAGCTGTGCTGCATTTTGTACTGCATTTTTTTAAGATGCTAAGAATATATTTATGTTAGAAACATCAATAGTACTTGTATTAAACTTATATTCACTCAATCAAATCAATAATCAAACCAAATATTAAGTCAAACTGAAATGAGAGACTGTAAATCAGATTTGAATCAATCATTGCCTGAACAGTGATGGCATTATTAGCATGTTTTTTTCTGTTTTAGAGATACTATAAGATGAGCCGTAATGTCTTATGAACTATTGTTCATTTTTTAGAAATATTAGTAGCTTTTGCATTAAATCTAGATTCACTGAATGAAATCAAGAATCAAACCAAAATTAATCCAAATCTAAACAAGAGATTGTGAATCAATGTATATTAACTCAAATATTAACTCATACACTCTCGAAAATAAAGGTACGAGAGCTGTCACTGGGGTGGTACCTTTTCAAAAGGTACAAATTTTTACTTAAAAGGTCCATATTGGTACCTCAAAAGTATTAGGACCTAAAAGACTTAAGAGATCCACTAATTTGTACTCTTAAGATATTAATATGGACATTTTAGGTAAACGTGTAACTTTTGAAAAGGTACCACAGTGACAGCTCTCGTACCTTTATTTATGAGAGTATAATGTACAACTTATTCTGATGGATGAGCAGTGCTTTAATTTTAATGGCATGATTTTTTTTAGATAGTAAGATGACCTATCATTACCATGTGTAAACTGCTGTTCACTGTTAACTTTTGGAAATATCAACAAAATTTGTAATAAATCTCACTGAATCAAATTATTAATCAAACAAATCAAAACTGAATCACTTATTCTGTTGGGTGACTAGTGGGGGAGTTTTTATGGCATTTTATTTTATTATATTTTTTTTGAGATAGTAAAATTATCTATAATTCCTTTTTGTAAACTGCTGTTCACAGTTTCCCTTTAGAAATATCAACAGCCTTTGTATTAAAACTCACTAAATCAACTTATGAATCAAACGAATCAAAATTAAATCACTTATTCTGTTTGGTGAGCAGTGCTGTCGTTTTTACTGCATGGTTTTTGTTTAAAACTAAGCTACTAAGCTAATCTGTTCCCTACAACTTTTTGAGTCATTCTGAATTTCCTATTGTGAATATATAAAGGGAAGTGAAAGAGCAGCTGTTAATTACTTTATCCTAGTTACCCAATGCTGCTGTGACAACGGATATGAACCTAGAACACTATAAAACAGAGATAAAAGAAGTGAAGCAAAATGCCAGCAGATATATTCAAGACTGTTTGTGAGAACATTGTTTTTAAGGTTTGCCCAATTTTTACTATTTATTGTTCACTTGGTGTGGAAAAAACTATTTATAATCATCCCAAAACAAACACTACTGACTTGACAGACGCCAGCCTGGCATGCAGTGCTAAATTGCACAGTCACCTTGATGTGGAAAAAACCTAAAGAATCAGTTTTATAAACCTAAATCCTTAATGTTGTGGTTCACCTAAAGTATCAATTTGCGGTTTAATCACTCACCCTCAGGCCATGCAATATATAGCTGATTTATTTCTGAAGTAGCATATTAAAGAAAATAATAAAATGCAAGTCAATGGCTACTGTACCAGTGCTTTGAGAGTCAAACAAATTGTATACAGGCAAAACAAAATTAAAGCTGTGGCTTTAATCCACAGCTTTAGTGACTGATCCTGATCACATTCACGACAGTCTGGAGCTCAAGCTTCTTGTTGAATATTGACATGAGCAGTCGCAAAATCTTACCTAAGCTGACACTGTTTACATACAACAGAGAGAGAGGACATGCGTTGTTTTGTTCAACACAATGGTTCTTAATGGGTTATCCTGGAAGCTACAACCAGTATAAGAAAGGTTTGCATACACAAACTCAGTCAGGGTTGTTTACTTTTTGCACATTCCCAATACGTTTTTGATACGTAATTATAATTTGATACGTACATATAATTTGATACGTCATTACGCAAAAGGACACTCGTGAACTAGACAGTAATGTTTGCTGAGGATGTGGATTAAAGGTGATAATGTAAATAATACAGCATTTTGCTTCTTGCACAGACCAGTCAATTCGCTTTATAAGACCATGATGTTCAGGAACTACGAGTATTAGTATTGCTTTGCTTTGCCTGTATGTATTTTTTTTTTTGTTTGTTTTATGTCTCTAAAAGTTCAGTTGTCATCCATTACCAGTACTAAAAATTTTCATTAATGTTCTGCTGAGAAAAGACACTACGTTTGGATAGCCTGAGGGTAAGTAAATTACCAGCATTTTCTTTTGTTTGCTTCATTTTGAGCTATAAACAATAATGGCACAACTGAGAGTTCCTCAGAAAAACTAAATCAGACTATGAGCAGTAGTGGAAAGAGTACTGAAAAATCATACTTAAATAGTTAAATAAAAACTACCATTACTTGCCTAAAATGTAGTGCAAGTAGAGTAAAATTCTCTATTGTGAATATTACTCAAAGTATGAGTAACAAATAGATCTTTCAAAAGTACTCAAAAGTAGTGAGTATTATGCTGTAAAAAGCTGATGCATTTACGTGGGCAACGCAGGGGCGCAGTGGGTAGTACTGTCGCCTCACAGCAAGACGGTTGCTGGTTCGAGCCTCGGCTGGGTCAGTTGGTGTTTCTGTATGGAGTTCTTGGAGTTCTCTGTATGGAGCATATTCTCCTGTGTTCGCGTGGGTTTCCCCTGGGTGCTCCGGTTTCCCCCACAGTCCAAAGACATGCGGTACAGATGAATTGGGTAGACTAAATTGTCCATAGTGTATGAGTGTGAATGAGTGTGTATGTATGTTTCCCAGAGATGGGTTCCAGCTGGAAGGGCATCCGCTGCGTAAAAACATATGCTGGATAAGTTGGCGATTCATTCCGCTGTGGCGACCTCAGATTAATAAAGGGACTAAGCCGAAAAGAAAATGAATGAATGAATGTAAACGTAACATTCTGTAGTGCATTTAGTGATTGGCCAGAAGGCACACAACGTCATAAGACATTAATATTAGGTTAGATTTAGGTCGTGATGTCAGGTGACCAAAATTCAAGGTCTAGCCAGCATCTAAAGACAATGTTATTTTGATGTCCAATAACGACGTCAAATGACGCTGATATTTCGTTGATTTTAGGTTGAGTTAGAAAGTGACCAAAATCCAACGTTGAGCCAACATCTTAAGTTCTGATGTCAACCCAATTTTCATTTTCAAACAAAATGCAACATCCCCATGACGTTGGGCTACAACATCAATCTGACGTCATGTTTATGTCTTGTGCCTGCTGAGTGTTTAGGGACATTTCGGTCATCAAACAGTAAACATCCGTCATCAGTGACATGCATCTAAACAGGTCTCTGGGTCAATGCATGTAGAGATTTTGGACATCTTGGACACTTTTAACGCTTCCAAACAGTTTGGTGCAATTATAATGTGGCCATATCTTGAAGTAGTTCATTATGATGCGATTTACCTTCTATGTGCGATTTGATTGGACAGGAATCGCAGGACAGATTTTTCTAATCCCCAAAGACAGGTAAAAAATTGTAGTAGTGACTGCAGGCTGAAGGAAAGTAGTGGAGTAAAAGTAGCAATACTGAAGGGAAAGTCAAAGTACAAATTTTTAAAACTACTTAGTAAATTACAATTTCTGAAAAAGATTACTCAATTACAGTAATTTGAGTATTTGTAATTTGTTATATTACACCACTGATTATGAGCAGAATGAACTAGCTTATTATTAATTCCTAAAAGCACTAGGATTCACTCCACTGCATAATTTGCTGAGAAAAAAATAGGAGTGTGGCATATGACAGTTGCGTTATGAATGAACCTTTGTGTGTCCGTGTGACATAAACTCACAAGACATATTTCGGTTCATTACCCAGTATATGAGCCCTTTGTTCCCTTTGTTTTATTACCGGACTCCCTTCTTCCACTATGTCCATTTCCTCCCCACCTGTCGATTCGATAAAACAGGAACAATACAAACTTCCACTTCAGCTTGACACCAAACATGGCTCATTCTTGACCACATGTTATAACCACAGAAGAGAGCTGGGGGCTTGTGGAGGAAATGATCAAACAGGCAGGGGCTCCAAATTTAGATTGATACGGAAATGAATGAAAATTGTTCTGAAATTCTGTTTCATTCTTCCTTTCCTTTTGCCTGAACATGTGGAATAGCTTTCACAGTCACAGATGTAGCTGTGATGAATGCAGACCATCTGCATGCTGAGTGACAGGTTGTTATTAATACTCCATGTCAAAATCTATTTGAAAATGAGCTTTCCAGTCTAACTAGAATATAAACTATGATGCTGAATACTCTATCAGTGACGCAATTCATAATCTCATCTGTAGATATCATAGCAATAACTCATAAAACTCACAGGACTATCAAGTCTCAAACTTATCCCAAACGTGTAGCTGCCTGTTCCGGAATTCACCCAAACTCCTTGTAGATTTAACGCTGGCTACACACACACACACACTCTCAGATAGCTCCAAAAATCTGCTCAGCTTCCCTGGGATCAGGTCGTGCACCAGCAATGTGCTCCAGTCAAAGGAAATGAAGGTTACCTGTTGATTTTGAGCGCGAACGCCCGCCGCTCTGACGCCGGCAGAGAAGCCATGCCAGTCGGATCTCAGTCCACGCAGAGCCGCGAAGCAGAGGACGGAGCGCGGGTGATGATCACTGATGGCATCGTAAGCCTCATCTTCGCGGTATCAGTGGCTTGCTGGGCGGAAACTTCCGCATTTTAACTTCAACCCAAACATAGTGGATTTTCGAGAGAGAGAGAGAGAGAGAGAGAGAGAGAGAGAGAGAGAGAGAGAGAGAGAGAGAGAATACATGATGTGAAGATTAAGGGTGGGATTTGTTCTGTAAATAAACAGGTTTAAATGGGTGACATCAGATGGCAGATTATTATAAACACGTTATAAACAATATAACGGAATATATAAATAACCAATATTTTATCGACATGTCATATAGCCTATATAGCAAATATGTTTGATTAAATTATTATTGCTAATGTTTACTTTTACATTGTGGTATTGAGTAAGACTATTGCTCTATTGGGGTATTTGGCGAAGGAGACTTTAGGTTTTTAGGTTTTTACACTTGATTAAGTTGCTGTGTGTTATGCTCAGAGAGATGTGCAGTAGGGCAACTGCGACCCCTGTCGATTGTGAAATTATTTCTTTAAATTAAATGTATAAACTTGCTGTGCATCATAAAGGCTGCATCCAGATACTATTGGATATTTTTGTTCTTTTACATTGTTTCATTTAATATTGAAATGTAACAGTTATAATGTAATAAAAAAATTAAAACAACGTAAGAGTTTAATTAATCAAACTGTATACTGTATATATATATATATATATATATATATATATATATATATATATATATATATATATATATATATATATATATATATATATATATCGTTTGCCATCGTGACAAATAATTATTGAAAAATTAAATAAATATGATTTTTAAGATTTTTTTTTTTTTTTGCTGAAATATATAAAAATAACTATTAATTGAAACTGCAATAGCTGCCAAAATAATGCTGTATATATATAATTTTATTTTGCTATCGTTTGCCATCGTGACAAATAATTATTGAAAAATTAAATAAATATGATGTATTATCAAAATAGATGTTCAATGTAAAATTAGATAAAATGCTGCGTGAAATCTATATGGAAAATTCAACAGCGGTATCAACAGCCGTTCCTTTTTTTTTTACTAGGAACTCTTGCTGCTAGTCAGTGCGCAGGTCGAGCTGTGATTACCGACACACCAGCTTGAATCGCCGCTCAGTAAAATATTACCTATTTAGTATAAGCTGGACGACAGATCCCATTCAACAGGTCATGTTTTAAAGGAATCCTTTATCTAAGAACTCAACTTTCGCACAGTGTAAGTTCTCTTTTGTTTTTGTTTGTTAGCTTTTCATTTAATGCATGGCGCTTGTAGTTAACGTTACCAGTATTGACAGCTCGCTGTTTGACAGCCATCGACAGCACATGTGTTCAAAGCTCATATCTGTCAAAACCAGTGAGCTATAATATATGTCAGGGTTACTTTCGACACCTTGGTGTGAAAAACCTTCTCTGAGCAATCTTATCAATGAATCTTGTCGTTTTACATAGGCTATGCATCTGAACCTTATTTAATATGAAGTACAACTTGTGTGGTTTTTTTTTCCATTTTGTAGACTGATTACTTCAACAGATCTGAGTAATGGAGGATGAGGATGAATGTCCAGAGTTAGTTCCTATCAAGGAGAAGCCCAGTGGACCCACAGCTCAGATACCGGTGACCATTATTACTGGATACTTGGGTTAGTTTTTTTAAGTAGTCTGATCAACTATTAACAAGCAAAAATATTATGTCTGGTCCAACACCTCATTTGATTTACATAGAGTCATCCATTTTCCTTTGGCTTAATCACTATATTCATCAGGGGTCTCTACAGAGGAATGAACCGGCAACTTATCCAGCATATGTTTTACACAGTGGATGCCCTTCCGGCTGCAACCCAGTACTGGGAAACATCCATACACACTCATTCACACACATACACTATGGCTAAGTTTAGCTTATTCAATTCACCCACAACTCATGTCTTTGGACTGTGGTGCAAACCGGAGCACCAGGAGGAAAGCCACGCAAACACAGGGAGAACATGCAAACTCCACACAGAAATGCCAACTGACCCAGCTGGGACTCGAACTAGCGACCTTCTTGCTGTGAGGCGACAGTGCTAACGTGTCGCCATTTACATAGATTGTGAAAGTAAAATATGCTCAGTAGTCACGGTTTTCAAGGTAATCATTCATTTTTAGCACGATTAACAAAGCATGACATTAATCAGAACAGTAGTTAAAATACTAAACATTCTTATCTTGTTATCTAATTCATATCTTGTCAGAAATAATCATTTGGTGACATCATTTGATCGACCTTCATGCTTCATCCCTTACAGTCTGCTTAGCAGAAATCAAATCTTGGCTCTCTCTTACCTTTCTCAAATTAAATAGTGCAAAAACGGTTTTGCTAGTGTGTACCAAATCAACACTCTCCAAAACTGACAGCTTTTCTCTTTCTATTGATGACTGTTCCATTTATGCCTCTAAACAGGTTAAGAGTCTGGATGTCATCCTTGATAGCACCTTATCTTTTGATTCTCACATCAATAACATCACCCGGTCTGCTTACTTCCACCTACGCAAAATTAACCGACTTCATCTTTCTCTTACCCCACATGCCACTTCTGTTCTTGTTCATAGCCTTGTAACATATCGTTTAGATCATACCTGCCAACACTCCTGTTCCCCCACCCCCACCCCCCACTGCTCAGCTTTTTAGCACAGTCCGGCCTGAAACCTGGTGCATGTTCGCGCACCAAACCCAACGCGCAACCATCCCCATACACCCTCCCCGCTCTTCAGCTCGCTCATACCTTAGCAGCTTCACTGGTTACCAGTTCATTTTCAAATTGATTTAAAAATTTTGCTATTAACATTCAAAGCCATCCACAATCTCGCCCCTCCATATTTGTCTTCCCTCATCCACATTGCTGTTCCCTCTTCCACCCTGCGATCTTCTTCTTCCCTCCACTGTTCACAGCAGATTCCCTTCCAGCTGTAACCCATCACTGTGAAACAGCCATACACACTCATTCACACACATACACTACAGCCAATTTAGCTTACTCAATTCACCTGTACCGCATGTTTTTGGACTTGTGGGGGAAACTGGAGCACCCAGAGGAAACCCACGTGAACATGAGGAGAACATGCAAACTCCGCACAGAAATGCCAACTGACCCAGCCGGGGCTCAAACCAGCAACCTTCTTGTTGTGAGGCGATTGTGCTACCCACTGCGCCACCGTGCAACCCAAATAAAATATTATATCTTATAATAATAATAATTATAAATACTGCAACAAAAATAGAGCTCATTGTAAGCGCTATTTAGCACATTAACTAATGTTAGCCAATTAGACCTGACAGTGAAGTGTTGCCAGTGATTTAACTTGACTTATCTTTTTTTGCAGGTGCAGGAAAGACAACTCTTTTGAACTACATATTAACAGAACAACATAATAAGCGAATAGCTGTCATACTCAATGAATTTGGTGAAGGTAAGTTATAAAACAAGCAAACAAATAAACAATCAAAAGGCCTCTAGCCTTGTTCTTGTCCCTTTTTTTCTTGTTGTTGACTGTCACTTTGGGGTTCTCACTATTATAACCAGAAGAGGGCAGCAAAGCGCTCTGTTTCCATAAACGGCGAATTAGAGTTGCAGGTCCCATTTGTGAAAGGCCCACGTTTTGTTCTCTTTAGTCTCATGTTTATCTTTTTGTGTTCCATATTTATAATTATAGTGTAGTGTATAACATTTTGCCATGTTTTAATTTCGTTTGCATCATGTTCATACGTTCTGAATTAAAGTGCAAAGATTATAGATGGTCAGGATTCCAGAGATGGCGTTTTTGGCCTGTTTTGCACTGAAGTTGTGAGTTGTGAAGTGTTGTGTTGTGATTTTCTTTGCAGGGAGCGCTCTAGAGAAATCTCTAGCTGTGAGTCAGGCAGGAGAGCTGTATGAAGAGTGGCTGGAGCTAAGGAACGGCTGTCTGTGCTGCTCTGTCAAGTATGCATGTGTAGATTCTAAATACCTCTAAATACTGGGACAAAGTGTCTAAAACTCAAGAATATGTCAGGATTCAGGAATGTATATTTACTCAGTAGTCCAGTTGCTGATGTAATGAAAGACAATTTTAACCAATGATTTGGAGCCAGATTACTTTGGGGTGTAAGAGTTTTTTAAGAGTTGGCAGTGTTATGTTATTTTTACACACAAAAAAAGGTAGATCTATTTGTGAAGTCTTTTTACTTTTGTAATCTTTGTTGCAGTGATGATTGTTCAAAAATGGGAAGACATTTCTGCTGTATGCAAAAAGACCCACATTTGCTTTTTGTCCCCTGAATTTGTGTACAGTTTACTTTTGTAGCCAATGGACTATATGCACACAGACTTTTAATTTTCAGCCAGGCAGCCCAACGGCTTCCAGTCTTTTCATTACAAAATTGTCATGTGTAAGATCTGATTTCTTTAAAAATCAGCAATCTTCACTGCCTTTTAGATATATGATATGAAGTGGGTCTCAGATCTGACAAGAAGCACTGCATTAATGCTCATTTCTCCCCAGCATGTCTTTAAAATATGTTTATTTTACCCCAGTATTTTCAATGAAATTACTGCGCTAGCCTGTTGCTACTGACAGCGCTAGTGGTTATAACGGTCTTTCATCTCGTTTTACTCTTGAACAACTAAATGAATGCTTAAGTCTATTTAACTGAATGGATTGTAATTACATTACAAAATCGATGCTGTAAGAACAATCTTTTGAAATTTTAAATAGTCACATTAAGCTTTCACCTGAAGTTTATCGTTGGCTTTAAAACTCTAGCGGTGCATAGAACCTATTAAATTGAACCAAATAGAGTTTTTTTTTTTTTGCTATTATCTTTTTCTTTAAGAAGTCATTTTTGTTTTATTGATTGATTGATTTCTTTTGCCTTTATTGGGATAGGACAGTAGTCGGAGAGGAAGCAACATTGGAGAGTGGGTGGGATTGGGAAATATTAATTCTCTAATATTAATTATTAATATTATGGATATTTTCTCACTATTTATGATTTTTTTAAAAAAATGACAAAATCAAACATTTTGATCAGAGGCATTTTTTTTTTTATTTGGTTGATTTGACACTGATTCACCCCAGGGCTCACACAATCTGGTAGCCTGAAGTCCCAGGGCTATCGTTTTTTCAGTTGGGCTACCAAAATTTATCAACACTGTGCCTGGTAGGTTAACTAGATAGCCCGCCGAGCATGGTGTAGAGGAATTTTGGTAGCGCGACTGAAAAAACAATAGCCCCGGTACTTTGAGCTGCCAGGTTTCGTTAGCCCTGCACCCAAATGAAGTAAAATCTGTACCACAGAACTATTGTTGGGCTTCGGTTTCAAATAATTACTTTTCTTTTGAGCTTTTTCCATTCATATTCATCAAAAAAAAATTATGAAATAACTTCAAAGATATAAAGTACAGCAGCTTTTTGCATTGATACAAAATATGTTTCTAAGTGCCAAATTAGCATATCTTATTTAAATAGAATAAAGAAGAAGTTATATTATTGACTTCAGATTAAGTATATGCAGTCTCTATGAGAATAAAAGAGTTTAATAATCTTACAAATTCTACATTTTTTGTTAATAGTGTGCTAATATTGAATTACCTCAGAATATACATGTTCAGACTTTTCTTTTACAGAGACAATGGTTTAAAAGCTATTGAAAACCTAATGGAGAAGAAAGGAAAGTTTGACTACATCCTTCTAGAAACAACAGGATTGGCCGATCCAGGTATTTCACTTGCACAAACAGAGAATTCTTTTCTCTTTTTTTTTATCTGTTTATTAAACTTTTAGAAAAATAGCAGGATCATTTTACAGGAAAATAGAAATAAATGTTATTCCCAACTCTTTCCAGTTACACACAAAAATACATAAATAAATAGAAAATGAATAGAAATAAACAAATAAATAAAAAAGGCATACTTGGTGTCAGTTATGTATAAAATATATGTTAGATTATTCACATTTAGAAATAACCCATGGACAATCTACCCATCAACAAACAGAAATTACAATCATACAGAAAATTCTCTTTGAAGTGATAGTTTTGGGATTGATTCCCATTCTTGCTTTAAGTGTTATTTTACCCAAAAATTTAAATTCTCTTACTTGTTCAAAAATGTATTTGAGTTTCCTCCTTCTGTTGAACTCAGCAGAAGATATCTTGAAATATTAGTATTTTTTTGTACATCAAAGGCTACTGATTTCAGACATTTCACAAAATATATTTTGTTTTCAACAGAAAAAAGAAACTTATAAAGGTTATTACAAGTGAAGGGGATAAGTTACTAGTCAGTGCATTTACATTTTTAAGTGAACTCATTCATTCATTTTCCTTCAGCTTAGTTCCTTTATTTATCAGGGGTCGCCACAGCAGAATGAATCGCCATCTTATCCAGCATATGTTTTACACAGCGGATCCCCTTCCAGCTGCAACCCACATTTATATACACTCATTCACACACATACACTACGGCCAATTCAATTCACCTATTCACCTATTCACCTATTCAATTCACCTATAGTGCATATCTTTGGACTGTGGGGGACCCGGAGAAAACCCATGCAAACACGGGGAGAACATGCAAACTCCCCACAGAAACACCAACTGTCTGAGTCGGGACTCGAACCAGCGACCTTCTTGCTGTGAGGCGCCAATGCTTACCACTGAGCCACCATGTCATCTTTTAAGTGAAATATCCCTTTGAATGTTAAATTTTATATATATATATATATATATATATATATATATATATATATATATATAGTTGAAGTCAGAATTATTAGCCCCCCTTTGAATTGTTTAACAGAGCAAGGAAATGTTCACATGTATGTCTGATAATATTTTTTATTCTAGAGAAAGTCTTATTTGTTTTATTTCAGCTAGAATAAAGGCAGTTTTTAATTTTTAATCTCTCCCTTTAAGCTCATTTGTTTTCGATAGTCTACAGAACAAACCATCGTCAAACAATAACTTGCCTAGTTAACCTAATAAACAGAAAATAAATAGGGGGCTGATAATTCTGACTTCAACTATATATATATATATATATATATATATATATATATATATATATATATATATATATATATATATATATAGATATATAGATATATAGATATGTAGATATATATATAGTGAGATCTATAAATATGTTGCCAAAGACAGTTTGGACAACTTTGTGAATTTTCTCCTTCACTGTGCAGTTATTGAGAGTGAAACGAGATCAGTGGAAAGGCAGGAAAGGTCAGCATCTCTGCAGCCTGACGGTGTATATGAGTGACACAAGCTCTTCTTCACTGTCATTGGCTGAGACAAGCCTGTCACTCACAGGGCCTCAGGGGGATAAGTCCCTCCCCCTTCTTCAGCAGATGCTAGTGGGCTGAATGCTTTCTGCATCTGATGTCTTTCAGGAACATTGCTTTCATTACACTTCTATCAAAAATTTATAGTGCTTTCTTATTCTACCCTGACAGTTTGACAAAACTCCATTATTCGAACAAGAGGGCCTCAAATTGTAACACGGAACTGTGAAATAACTTTTACAAGAAAAGTTGGGAAGCATGGAAACAAACAAAATGTACCTTGTAGCTGAAAAATTTTAAGCCGTCTGTAAAATTCTGTTATGCATTAATCGCATACCTGCATCCACATCCTGTTTGAGTTCTTTTATTACAGGTTTAAGGCTAGAAAGTGTTCAGTAGCTTGATAAACAGGATCACACAGCCCAATAATTTGAACAAAATGGAGCATATTCTACCATACAAACAACATTTTGGCAACCCTTTCTAACAGCGATCATATTGTTGAGTTTTTCATGTTTACAAAGAATAGATAAAGGATTGTAATTAATTGTTTAAATTGCACATCATTAGCCATTTGTGATTTTTGTCATTTATATTTTCCAAACCAGGAGCTGTTGCCTCCATGTTCTGGGTTGATGCAGAGTTAGGAAGTGATGTTTACCTGGACGGTAAGAAACTAAACCTTCAAAAACTGACTCGGATTAAAGGGTTAGTTCACCCAAAAATGTAAATTCTTCTGTGGTTTCATTGTCAGTATAATACGTTATTTTGATTTCCCCTGTAGGTATTGTTACCGTTATAGATGCTAAATATGGGTTGCAGGTGAGTTGCTGATCCATTTATTCAAACCACACTAACTCCATATGTAAAGTGATATTTTGAAGTTTAATATTACTAATATTATTACTTTTTATGGTTATACACAGATCAAATGCACACTCTGTAAATGCAATAAATGAAAACAACAAAGGAAATGGAAGAAAAATAATATTAATAAATTAATGTAAATTAATAAATGTAGACGTAGATAATATTAAATTAATAATGTAGAAGTTAATAAATCTACAAATTTCTCATAAATTAGCATTTATATCCAAATCTTGCTTGCTAACATTAGTTATTGCAAAGTGAGTTAACCAGAACTTACAATGATTTACTGTATTTTCATTATCAAACATTAACAAAGATGAATATATACTATTGTATATGTTTTGTTTCTTATATGTTCATGTTAGCCAATTAACTAGGAATAACAAATAACGTTTAAACTACTTCCTCTACAGACAAGTTTGTTCATGACTATGCATAATGAAATAATATAATAAGGGAATTCCAGTTTGCGACATTAATCAGTATAAGACGTAGGGATGCACTGCAATAAAAAATTCTGGGCTGAAATCAAAATCAAATGTTCTGATTGCACTTGGCTCAAAATCTGAACCGAAAGCAAAAATTCTTTGAAAATGCAGTAACTTAAAACGTGCTGATTTAAGAATACACAAGCCAATAAAATAACCACTTTTTTGACAGTAAATGAATGAAGTGTTTTACAAGCATTGCCATGATCACACCTTAGCGCTGTAGCAAATAGCTGGAACAGGTATCCTACATAGAAATATCCTGTTTATTTAAGTGTACTTTACTATTCCGATGAGCATGTGTGGGTCATGCATAGATACTGTAAATATACATGTACATGAATTGAATATCCACTGAGGGAATATTAAGCTGAACATTGGCCACATTATGTGTGCAAGCTAGTCATCATTGCACTCCACTACTTTTGCACTAAAGCAGCAACAAACTACTCTTGTGTAGCAAAAGTCATTCAAATAAATTAATTTCATAGCGCAGCACTTTCCCTGTCCAGTGTGAAACCTGCTTCACATTGCACAGTGACTACAGCTGGAGAGAGAGTGAAACCAGCGCACTTAACACTGCTATGCAGTTCGGCACAGCATAGCCTTTGTTTTTCAGCTCATGTTTTTCTCTTTCTGCCAAAAATGTCCCCAATGGACCCTTTTACAAGACTTATGACACATTTTACGGTCATCAAAATCTTAAATTCTTCAAAGTTTTTGATATTTAGATTTAAAAAAAAAACATATGAACATTTATTGTGTATTTATTAGGGCTGCACGATTAATCGAAAAAAGATCACTATCTCGATTCGACCCTACACACAATCTTAATTCAGCTTTTCAACGATTCAGCCAATTATATTTTCAAGGTCAGGAGAGAAGGGTAAAGGCGGACGCACAAGTCTTCACAGCAACATTGACACCTTCAAATAGCGTTAAAAGTGTCACATACTGTATTTATAAGGTATAACACCCAAAAATGTCATTTCTGTCTTCATGTAATGATGTATTCGTGGCCGCGAAATCACACATGAGCTGACCGCGAGCTGTTTGTTTACTTGCGAGAATGCGCGTGTGCCCGCATGAAGCCTACTTTAGTGAACACAACCTGCATAGGCTGTGAATAACAGGTAACGAAGTTGTAAATAACATTCAGTTTGTTGCACAGAGCGATCGTTTCAGGGCCGTGCGGGAGGTTTGATTTGCATGTATGGTTTTTCTCACAGTGACAGCAGCCATGAGCCGCACTCGGAAGTGAAAGTGAAACCTGTGCGCACATCATTTAAATGATCATATCGCATTTTAGAGCTATGATTACATCAAGCATTTAATATGCTTTTTTCTTTCATAGCGAACACAGTGTTGTGCATGAAAATAAACGTTTACTGTGTCAGTATAACAACCCTAGCCTATATATAATGTTGATTATAATGCAAGAAGAAATCTGATAATGACAAAATTAAAATTTTACCAGTGAAAACAAATGGACTAATAATGTTGTCAATGACAGATGACAAGCACATGTCTTAAACATAATAAATCAACTTTATAATTATGAATAGTTGTATTCTGATGTCATCATTTTACTGTGAATTAACAAACAGGACATATTGAAAGTCTGTTCACGTCCACCATAATGACTATACAAAATTTAGCATTTTAAGCAACAGTAGAGCTACACATACAGTGTAGGCCTAATATTATTGTTGTTTTACCATATGTTTGAGAATTAACAATAATATTAGGCTAATTATATTAACCTTTATTTTACATTTACAGAATCGTGAGAAAGTAATGATCTTGATTTTAAGCAAAAAAAAATCGTGATTCACATTTTTGCCAGAATCGTGCAGCCCTAGTATTTATGTATTATATCGTCTTACCATCAAATGACATAAAAGTAATTACTGCTTGTGCGAGGCATTTGAAATGCAGTGTCTATGGTGGTAGGACAGTAAATTTGACATTCTCCTTTCTGGTTGCCGTTATCAGTCTCACACAATTTTTTTTTTCTGAAAGTCTTAACGCCATCATGGAGTTTTCCTTTTATTACTTCAGCTAATAAGACTGTAAAAAAATATTTGTTGTATTCTCCTATTCACTGCGCTCTGAGTTTACCCAACTATGGCAACTTCGGCTACTGAGAAACCAGGAAATCTGAAACAGGTCCATAAAGAGTGGCCAATAATTCAATGCATCCCTAATAACAAACTAAAACCAATGCAAGTGAATGAGACCAGAAGTCTCAAGCCAAAAAGGTTCCAATTTTTCATGAGAGAATTGGGTCAAAAAAAAAGTTTTAGATACTTTACAAAACTGAGATTTTTATTTGCATTTGCTGCTTATGGTGTGTTAGCCCAGATCATGCCCCCTGAAACATCTCCCCCCTCTCCGCTCCTCTTCACACCTCAGGCTGAGAGCGGGACAGTGGCTCTGACACCTGGATAATAGGCTGCAATTCAGTGGTGTCATTCCTGGCGGGTCAGACTTTTTATTGCAGTGCTGGCACCTCCACACTGCGGCCCTCCGGGGTCCTGCCAGCAACTGTTGAGGTGAAGATGCATAGAAACCCACGAAATAATGGATATCAAGGCAAATCACTCTAATGGGCCTGTCAGCCTTTGCCCTGCTCTTTCATTGTCACCTGATATATTCATCAATACAAGAGATGTTTCGGAGGTTGAGGCTTTGACATGCCCATCAGGTGTCCTCATGTTCCTTGATTTTTGAGCGTTGGGTTGAAATGTGTGGACAGATGATGAGGCTTGTCTCAATGTTATTACGTATTGAAGACA
Source organism: Danio aesculapii (assembly GCF_903798145.1). NCBI lineage: Eukaryota > Metazoa > Chordata > Actinopteri > Cypriniformes > Danionidae > Danio > Danio aesculapii. The sequence continues at coordinate 23,442,855 of NC_079442.1, read as the reverse complement.
GACAATGAGACACGGTCAGCAGAGACCTCTGGAGACATGTAGTGGAAAATAAATAGGATTGTTTTCAATACGCAAACTGTTCTGAAGTTATAGTCTCCTGGAAATTGGATTTTTTAAAGAAATGCATCTTGTAATGGTTAAGGTGTCAGTTAGCTGATCTGAGTGATGTTAAAGACATTGTCAGGCAGGAAACAGGACTGAGCAGATGATTAGATTGCAAATGTTCTTATCGTTGTATTTAATGTTAAAAATAAAAATGCTCTAGCTTGAAATTGGGTTTGCATGAGCCACATTCAGAGCTGTCACAATATATACACACATATCACTTGAAATCTGTAGGCATCAACTTATGTTGCTTGCTGCAAGTCTGGTGAACTGCTTAAATAATTATTCGTTCTCATTAATGTTACTGATTAAATTGACTTTATTGCACATTGGAAAGTGGACATAATGCTTATTTTACGCTCTAAAAGTGGTAAGCCACTATGTAGCATTTTATTCACTTCTTATGAATACAATGATTTTTCCTCATTTATCTTTTGGTGCTACAAGCTGGTCCCACACAAACATCACAACATTAAAACCAGTGTATATTATCTACAGTTAAAGTCAGAATTATTCATCTGCCTTTTGAATTTTTTTTCTTTTTTAAATATTTCCCAATTGATGTTTAACAGAGCAAGAAAATTTTCACAGTGTGTCTGATAATATTTTTTCTTCTGGAGAAAGTTTTATTTGTTTTATTTTGGCTATAAAAGCAGTTTTTAATTTAGGAACCCTTTTAAGGTCAAAATTATTAGCCCCTTTTAAGCTATATATTTTTGGATAGTCTACAGAACAAACCATCATTATACAGTAACTTATTATTAATTACCTATTCATATTATTTTGCCTAATTACCCTAACCTGCCTAGTTAACCTTATTAACCTAGTTAAGCCTTTAAATGTCACTTTAAGCTGTATAGAAGTGTCTTGAAAAATATCTAGTAAAATATTATTTACTGTCATCATGGCAAAGATAAAATAAATCAGTTATTAGAAATGAGTTATTTAAACTATTATGTTTATAAATGTGTTGAAAAAATATTCTCTCCATTAAACAGAAATTGGGGAAGAAAATAAACGGGGGCTAATAATTCAGGGGGGTTAATAATTCTGGCTTTAACTGTATAAACAAAATTTAGCTAAAAAGCCAAGGAGCTATCATTACTGTATCTGCATTGAACAACATAAATAACTGACATACAGCAATTTCTTATTTTATGCTGATGTGTGTTTAATGTATAATAAGGAGGTAATTTTGATATCATTTTTCTAATGCATTTTTTTCTAAAGATTTGCCTTAAATTTCATTAAATTGTCATTTTTATTTGTCTTGTAGCATCTAACAGAAGAAAAGCCTGAGGGTCTTATCAACGAAGCTGCCAGGTAAAACCCTAGTTCTAATTATTAGCATCTAAATACAGTACAAAATCATTCTCATTATCCATCACTGAAGAATCTACAAGTCAGATGTTCACAAGCCCCTCTTGTGTGGTCTCCCAGAACACTATTTGTGCCTGTTATCTCTATCAAACATTACAGCTGGTGCTAATGTTTGTGCAAAAACATATCCGATTGCACCCTGCCTCACCTGCTGCGGTCCAGCTTGTTTTTGTTGGGGTTCGGAGGCACGTTGGAATGTTCACAAGTGTCAGAGCCCATAAAAACTGCTTCTGCTCTCTGTTTATGTTTTTCTAAATCGCAAAATGGTGGCGCCTTTTGAGCATGACATAAACCATGCCACACACAGACCACTGGACAACAGGCAGGGGGAAGGAGGAGACACAAGAAAGACTGTTTACACACATTTGGATACAAAGGGAGAGTGAGACACCGAACACCGAGCAATAAACTGGGTGACAAAAGAGAAATAGCTGTTGTTCTACTGTGTTGTTCTATTGATGTTTTGTACAAATGTAATCGCACATACTTGAGTACAGCAACTGGATTTCAATTACAATAAGTATTTTTAAAGAGCAGGTCATGTGGTATTTTTAAGTGCCCTAATGTTCCCCTACAACAGTTTAAATAGAAAATGCATTTAATATTTGAATCATTTTGCAGTGATTTTGATACTTTCATTAATTTAAATCAATTCGGGACTCGGAGAGTTAGTTCCCCGAAAAATGATGGTATTAAATACTTACCCTCCTGTGGTTCCAATCCTCTGAAACCTTCAATCGTGTATGGAACACAAATTAAGATATTTTAGATCAACAATGGTTGTAACTAGGGCTGCAGAATATATAGTTTCAACATCGATATTACAATGTGTCTTTCAATTCAATTCACCTTTATTTGTATAGCGCTTATACAATTTAGATTGTGTCAAAGCAGCTTCACATAAAAGGTCATAGTAAATAGGAACAGGGTAGTTCAATTTGTAGTCTTTAAGTTCAGTTCAGTTGAGCTCAGTTCAGTGTTGTTTAATAATCACTACTGAGAGTCCCAATATTGAAGAGCAAATCCAACGATGCGCAGCTCTATAGATCCTGAACCATGCAAGCCAGTGGCGACAGCGGAGAGGGAAAAAAAACTTCACTAATGGCGGAAGTGAAGAAAAAAAACCTTGAGAGAAACCAGGCTCAGTTGGGCACAATCATTTTAATTTCTCCGCTGGCCAAACGTCTTGTGCAGAGCTGCAGTCTCAGTGGCGGAGGCTGGAAGCTGGCCTCAGCGAAGACTCAGGAGCGTCACAGGAATCAGTCTCATGTTCTCCACTCTTCCATGACCATCACAGTAGCTGCTCAGGATACGGCCTGGTCCAGGATATGGAAACCTTGGGATCATCTCGTCGTTGGTCTTGGATCGAATCAGTGACTCTGCATAGTCTGAGGGCCTTGGGAAGAGTATCCCCAGGTGGAAATTGAGAATAAAGAAAATAATTAGCGTAGCTGCTATTTATAGTTTATATCAACAAGATGCAGAACCTGTGTGGAAGCCCCCTAAGTGGTGCACTGAGTGTATGCTTTACTAAACAGATAGGTCTTTAATCTAGTTTTGAATTAAGAGAGTGTGTCTGAGCCTCGGACGTTATCAGGAAGGCTATTCCAGAGTTTAGGAGCTATAAATGAGAAGGCTCGACCTCCTTTACTCGACTTTGCTATTCTAGGTACTACCAGAAGCCAGAAGTTTTGAGACCTTAAAGAGCGAGTTGGATTGTAGCGAGACAGAAGATTGATTAGATAAACAGGAGCTAGATTATTTAAGGCTTTATATGTAAGAAGCAATATTTTAAATTCAATTACATATCAATTCAATTAAAAGTCTTTCTGCAATAGTCACATTACAATATATGCAATGTTGAGTTGCGATTAAAATTGACAAGGAACCAAAAAACACATGATATTTGTGGATTCACTGCAGAACTGAACCATATGTATACATTTAGGGCTACACAATATTGGAAAAATCTGACATTGCAATATTTTGTTTTTCTGCAATATATTGCGATATTTCCCCAGATGGTTTGAATAGCTCTACTCGCATATATAAAAAAATTCATTTAGACTGATTAGGGTGATTTGTGAAGTGTGAGAATCGTGTATTTAAAAATAATAAACAAATTGCAAGCAAGAATAATTACAATAGAGCAAAGAAAAAAGAAAACAGTTTATGGTTTCCATAGAGTCAAACATATATATTTGATCTGGTCTATTGAACCGTCTATTTAGGTTTCTCAAAATAGCAACGCGCCTTAACACGCCTCCATTTTTAGATTAGAACACCTATGTGCGCACATATGAGCGCAAATGTATTTGCTATTTAAACAGAGTGGCGCAAAATATCAAAACGACTCCTGCGCCAAGCTGAAACTAGCAAACAACACTTGCGTCGCACCTTGCGCCGGGTGTGTGATAGGGCCCAATGTTTTTGGGACCTTTTAGAACTTGGGACTGATAATGATGAGACCTTTTGAATGAGTTGGGACTATGGCTGTCCATGGAGGATGACAGAGCCCTTGGATTTTGTTCAGAAGAATGTAATTTGTGTTCTGAAGATAAACGAAGGTCTCAGGGGATTGAAAAAAAAAAAAAACATGAGGGCGAGTAATTATTCACAGAATGTTCATTTTTGGGTGAACAAACCCTTTAAGGTCTGTAAACCCTTCCAATGCTTAAGCCAACTCTGCTCTGATCTGGCATAATGTTTTTTCCCTTGGTCTTTTTGTATATTTGTTCCATATTCACAGCCATTTCATTATGCAAAACCATCATTTTTTTATCACACACTTTTTCGATGAACAACTTTGCAGATCTGACATTTGCTGTTTGTTCAAACTAATTTAAATTAAGCTGAAACAACACAATTTTAAAAAAATTAAGAGGGATAACTTAGTTTTTTATATTCAATCTACTTAAATTTGTAAATGATAATAAAAAAGTAATAATTTAAATTAATTCCTTCATGTTGTCCTAACACAAATCGATTGTGTGGAACCCAGTGAAGGACAGCTGCATTATAAACTGCAAAATCTTGTTGTTGTTGTTGTTGTTGTTGTTTTCAAATCCCACGTGACCTGCTCTTTAAAGTTTTCTCAAAATGAGTTTTTTCTCTTGCACAGAGCTATAAACCTTTGTTCCAATAGCGCTTCTAGACACCAAATTTTAATTTTATTAATAACTGCATTCTTAAGGTTTTTATGGAGAGATTTGTTCATACACAATCTGCCTGATTATATGCAAAATGTTATTCTACAAAAGTGTAATTCTTTTATTTTCTGTCTGATCACCGTGCTTTCTGAATTGTGGACTGATAAAACAGACCCAAAATACATGCCCTGTGTTAAAACCTTTCACTATGATATGTAAAACAAAAAACTAACAAACAAAACGCACACACACACACATTTAGATACAAATGGAGAGTGAGACATTCAGCGCTGAGCGATAGGGAGAGTGAGAAAAGAGAGAGAGTTGTTTTTGTACTGTATTGTTCTATTGATGTTTTGTATGACTGTAATCACACATGCTTGAGTATAGGAAATAGACACACAGAGGTGACCGTGATTTCAGTTACAACAAATAATCTTGCTGTCCATTTTCTCAAAGTTTTTCACCTGCGTTGAGACATAAATCTTGACTTTATCAGCTTTTTCATACACCAAACTGCACCGTTTTACTCAAATCTGCATTCCGGGGGTTTTTAAAGAGGGAATTGTTCTTATGTAATTTGCCTGATTATATTCAACATTTTAGTCCACAAAAAAGGGGTGCAAATATATTTTCCTCTGGCTCCCTACTTTATTCTTTATTATTTATGGAGGGATTTAAAAGAGATTCCTGAAGCCCTAATAGTATATATCAATAAATTAAACAACAACACACTCCGATACAATAAGAGAGTGAGACATTCAACACTGAGCAATAAAGAGAGTGACAAAAGAGTACTGTATTGTTCTATTGATGTATGACTAATCACACATACTTGTGTACAGCAACTGGAGATTTGCTTTTTATGACGATTAATCCATATGCGGCCCTCTGAGGTGTCGACAGCCTTTGTCGTATACAAGTTTAGGCTTAGTTGGGCTGCAATTGTCATGTAGTTGTCAATGGTTTTGAATTTTTCTGTCTTTTTTTTTAGACAGATTGCTCTCGCTGATCTGACCATCATCAACAAGACTGATCTGGTGCATGAGACGGAGCTGCTGAAGCTCAGAGATACAGTAAGGTAAAAACTAGAGATATACATACTTTTGTGTTTTGTTATTAGAGATACAGGTCTTAAAAGTCTGGCTTATACTGAGAGAGCAACGAAGATTAAACCAATATTTGGCCATTTTTTGTAATATGTGTTTAAATAAATGTATTCATATTTTATTAGGGATGTACTAATAATAATATTTCTGTCTGATACTGCTAATTATGGTTTAAGTGAGAAATGGACAATATTGGTATTGGTATTTTATATTATATTAGTACTAATAGCATTTATACTTTTATTATTATCTAAATAAAAATATTGAAATATTAATAAATTCTACATGTACATATAGGTATCGCAACAAAAAATAAACAACAAGAAATAAATCTTATTTACTAAATATTTAGTAAAAGATTTGCTAAATATTACATTTATTATTATTACATTATTATACATGTATTAAAGTGTAAAATAAATAAACTAATTAAAATATTACTAAAAAATACAGAGAAGCACAATCAATAATTAAATTTTTTAAATGAATAATTTTAAATGTTTTGTATTGTTTTTTAATAACTGATATATATTATAGTATATTCAGGCATCATGACATTATAATGCACAGCACGGTATATAAAATGGATATTCCTTTCTAGATTTTCTGCCTTTATTTACTGTCAAAATATATTTATAGTGATTATTTAGAGATTTCCTTGTGTTTGCTTCACATTTGCTTTTTCTCTTCTTCATGATAGAGCAATAAATGGACTCGTAAAAATATTGGAGACACAAAAGTCCAGGTGAGAAGACCAAATATATACTTTTTTCAAATATTGCATTTATTGTGTATATTTACTGTAGCGCAAATTGTATCGTGATGTATTTTCAAACATTTTCAAATTTATCTAAACCAGACCCCACATACATCAAACGTCTGTCAAAGCACATTTAAAGCAAGATTAATCAGATACATTTGATAGTATTTTATTAAAGTACTCAAAGCAATTATGAAATTACAGTTTTTCAAATATAATGTATTTCTGTGATGGCAAAGCTGAATTTTTTAATCTTTTAAGATGCTGATTTTGAGCTTAAGAAACATTTATTGTTATTCTCAGTGTAAAATAACACTTAATGTTTTTTGATAACAATTTTCTGATTTTTTTTACTTAATAAAAAGGAGCCATTTGATCGATAAATTATTTCATAATAATAATAAGTTAAATAAAAATATTTTTTCATTATTTGATTACATCCCCTTTCATATATTTACCTCATAAAAACATAATTTGTAGGTGTATTGTACTATTATTTTATCTGTTAATTACATCAATTTATTTATATGTCAATGCAATTTATTTGTTCTTTGCTTCTCCTTAGGGTTGATCTATCTGAAGTATTAGACTTGCATTCTTTTGACACTAAAGATGGCGAGAGGTAAGCTATTCTGCAAGAAAACTTCCAGCAATTACGCTCACTGAAGTATACAGTTGCAAATCCGTTCAGCAGAGGACTATTATGTGTATCCGCCAAAGATCAAACACTCTATTACCTCATGCTAATGACTTAAACAAAAAATGAACCCCTTTTTAAGAGTAATTACAGTGAGACGGAGTAAATATGAATGGCTGAGCCCAGCTGTGGAGGATTATGGCCACTGTCCGTATTTAAAAGTACAGAAGCACCTCCACACAAGACCTCTTTTCAGCCCTGACCATGGCCCATTTGCCCCCTCCGAGCCCGGGCTGCTTGTCTGGGATGAACCCCCCTCTGGTTACTCACAGCCTGACGAATAATCCACACAGCTACGTTTGCCCACCCTGAGGGGTCAAAACCCAGCTCTCACACGCTTTCTTTCTTTCTTTCTATGTTAAGCTCAATCTTACAGTTACTAAAGCCAAAAGCCTCTGCGCATCACACCAGCAGCGGGATTAAGGGCTGTTGGTGTTGTCAAAACCCCTTTGAAAGGTTTTAGCAAAGACTGTACATCTGTCTGATGCTCAAAAGAGGATGTTGTTTATTGATGGAATTTGACATCAATCAGTCTTACGTTTAGGGCCAGACACTGCAGGCAAAGAAAACATTTTGAGTCTTTTGTTAAAGGGTCCTTATTTTGAATTATAAAAGGTAATATTTTGGTTTTGGGGGTCTCCAACAACAGGCTGATATGCATGCAAGGTCAAAAAACAAAAAAATTGTCTTATAATATGCATTTATTTTGACCTAATAATCCCAACTACTCCCAGATGATTTGTTGAGCGATTTAATTTGTTCCCAAACATCATCTTTGCATCAGGCTAGTCTGCTATGATTGGTCCGATGACCTAGTCTGCTGTGATAGGTCGACTGGGTTCAGCATTAGACAGAGAGAAATACCCACCATGGCTATGAAGTAGCACAAAGTATGTAAGAGCCCATGCAGGAATGCAATAAAGTAATGCAGTTAAACACCAGCATATTACTCTACACGTAAACCTGACCTCAAGTAATAACAACGACACGCATTCAGTATTAATCCACAAAGTGGAAAGAGTTATAGGAAACTATTTTGAAAATTGACCACACTGCGTGTGTAGGAACAGCTAATGGTGGCCAAAGCAAAGACAAACGGCAGAGGATCACGAGTTCAGAAACACATTTAAATTGGTAAAGGAAAGAAGCGCGCGGCGCATTTTCTTTTTTTTAATTTTTATGTTTATTGTGAACTTTTGAGTACAATCATACAGCATTTCAGGGTACGTTGGTATCACAGTATTTGAACTTAAGTGGTGTAAAAAATACGTACATTATTGTCAGGTGAATTTACTACACAGTAGTACTCAAATTTTGTGGATTATAAAATGAGAAACAGCATAAAGAAAGAAAAATAAAAATAAGAAAAGGATAAAGTAAATATAGTAATCAAAAATAAATAGAACATAAAGCACTATTTACATCCAGGGTAAGAACACATGTCATAATAATTCCTTCCAGAATAATCTCAACTGACCATCTTCATTATACACGTGGGAATGTCACACATTGTAATATGAATAAGTATAACCGTATACATGTACATACATTAGCATATATTTATCTATCAGAACATCATCTTCTATTCATTTATAGCAACAAAATCGGGTCTTCTAACTAAAATATATTCAACCCATTTCCTCCATTTTCTCAGGAATATATCCTTCTTTAAATTGACGACAAAAGTGATTTTTTCCTTTTTGTAGATCTCAATAGTTGCGTCTATCCAATTACTAAGGGTTGGTCGCTCTTGCTGTAGCCATTTGCATGTGATTGCTTTTTTACTGGCAGCCATGAGAGCACGCATAAGGTATTTATTGTCTGCCGTTACTGTATCTGGATCCACACAGTAACAATTTACTTTCTAGAGGTATATCTTTTTCATATGTTCAAGAGCCTCCTGTATTTCTTTCCAATATTGTTGAATATACATACATTCCCAAAATATATGATAATAGTTTGCTTTATTGCATCCGCAGTTACGCCAGCATTTTGGAGACTTATTTGTATATTTGGCTGTAAGTGCTGGTGTTTTAAAATATCTAATAATGTTTTTCCAACAGTTTTCTTTCCGCGCGGCGCATTTTCAATGTGGATTTGGACGCAATATGTGAAATAGCCCATAAAGATTTAACGCACATTCATATTTGATTGACTCTAAGTCAACTATTTCATTAAAGAATCAATATTTTTCATTCACTTAGTGCTGTGTTACACATTGTTTTTCAGTTTGATGGAAATGAAGTTAAATGTTTCTTTTTTCGCATAGTATGATTTTGTGTTTACCTTTCATTTATAATGCATTATTTAATACACACACCAAACTTTCGTTTTATTAATTCCGCTGTATTTTTTTTTAACTCAGGAATTTGTTTACAGTATATAGAATTTTCCTCATTGTTTACTAGTCATGGGATGATGACCGGTTTCAAGGTTTACCGTGGTTTGAAAAAGTCAAGATTTTAAAACCGCTTACATTTTTTGTTATTCTGTTCCTATGCTATATTTAAGTTGTTTTTGTGACTATTTTATTTAGTTTTTTAGGGCAACAGTATCTCCAGCAGAAAAGCCTACAGGTCAACCTACAATTCAGGAAACATTTGAAAAACAAATCCCTTATAAACTAACATCCAAGCATGCTATGGACCTGAACAGTGCAGTGGCTTACTTTATATCCAAAGAAAGGAAAGCCATCCAAAAATGCCTTTTTAAGTTGTAAAGAAATCTTTGTTTTTAAACTAACAAATACAGCAGAAGTCAATGAATAATTTTAATTAGTCAACCTGACATGTTTACTGTTCCAAAACATTTAAAATGTTTCTTAAAAATCAAATATATTGTGTTAAAATAAAAAAATATGT